>NW_019154096.1:50974461-51184729 GCF_002288905.1 Enhydra lutris kenyoni
TCCTGCCCCAGGGCATTTGCACATGACTTGCCCTCTGTCTGAATGTTTTTCCTCAGATATAATTTATAAGACCTTTGTGCAAATATTTCCTTTGGGTCTCAGCTCAAACGCCATGCTGTCAGAGATGCCTTTCTTTCCTGACGTCCTTATGAAGACTAACGAACCATCTGCTCCTCTGACCTATTTTTCGCCATACTATCAATGCGTGTTTGATTGTCTTGCCTTCCACCATAGGTCAGTGAACCTAGGGCAGAGGCCATGTGGACTTTGCTTGCTGCTCTGTGCTCAGGTCCCTGGACTAAGCCTGGCAGAGTAGAGGCTTGGAATATTTATGAATGAACAGGGCTCAATCCTCTTTATGTCATGCTATAAATATTTGCGTGCCTGCCCTAAGGTAAGTTTTGTGCCTTCCTGCCCCTGCCTGATCCCTGACTCCCCTAACCCACACTCAATATGGAGTCCCACAGAGAACGGGTTTCAACAAGCTTTGGCAGACAATTGATAGTATGGAAAGGTACTTGCTCTTATAATATCCCTGCCTGTTCCCAGGATGGAGATACAACTGGGGTGGGAGGTAGGAAATGCTTTTACAAGTTTTGCATGAAGGCCGCTTATCGGTGACAAGAAAATACGGAGCAGGGGGATCGGAGGAGTATGTGCCCTCTGATGGGCTGCCGAGTCAGAGAGACCCCTTCTCTCCCAGTAAGCATTTTCTCCAATTCTCCCCAAATGCCAGTGCTCTTCTCTCTGCCATCCTTTGCCCCTTCTCCTAATCTGTGGCACTTGGCCTCCCCATGTCCTTCTCTTTACTCCCCACCTGCCCTGGCCCATGGATTTATCGCCTGGGATGAACTTCCTATCCGTAGAACTTAAGTATGGATTTAGGTAGATCTAAGACACTGACTGTTAAGCCCCACGAAGAAGAGGCAACCCTCACTTGGGTCTAGATAGTCACCCTCCCTTCCCCAGCCCATGTGTGTAGGAATGCCGCAGGGGGGGCACAAAGCCCAGGGCCCACTCACCTGTGGGAAGGCAGGCCATCCACAGCATCTTGGAAGGCCTGGTGGAGGAGGAGTGTGTCTTCACAGTTCAGGTGGATGGAGCACTGGTGATGGGGCCGTGGCTGGCCTCTGGGAGCATTGGGGGCCGCCAGGAAGTCAGGCAGCCTGTCGACAGCCACTGAGGGACCAAAGAGGAGGGTGAGGGCCCAAAGGCCTATGTCCTTGGCCTCCCGGATCCTCCTTCTCTACCCATCACCCTGCTCACCCAAGTGGTGGATTGGAAAAAAAATAAAAATTATGGGGGTGGAGGGGAGGGGGCTGGTCAGGAAATAGAGATGATGATGTAAGTCAGTTTTTCCCAAACTGGGAGATTTCTCACTCAGATAATGTCAAAAAAAGACAGTTCTGCAATCTGTGTGCCTCTTACCGTTGATCTTGGTAACAGGTGACTTGGTGTCCAGCTGGGAGATCCTCTCCACGAACTCCTTAGGAAGCCATTCCTGGAAGAAGGTTCCATGGAAAGGCCTGGGGATAGCTGAGACCCCCAGGGGGTTTGCTGCCTTCCTTTGGTGAGAATGGTCCCTCAACCTCCACTGCCAGAAATTCCTTCCATCGTTCAGAGCTCAGCCAAAGCCCCTCCTCTGTGAAGCTCCCCTGCATCCCCCCCCCCGCCCCCCCCAGCTTATCACTGACCACTTCTTCCTTTGACCTCCCACAGCAAATGCAAATGGCGCACACCAACTCCTACTTTGGACATGGCCAGACGGCCGAAGACCCCCTTTCTCCTCTCGTCTGTAAGCTCTTGGAAGTCTTGATTATCTCAGAATTATCTTGACGAGATGCTTTTGAACTGATGTTTGTTTAATTTTCCTAGTGGAATCACTCAGAAAACCTGGTGTCTTGTGTCCTCAGCTAGTCCCAAGAATGGTTGGGAGCTCCATACTCATAGACATATTATCATATGTTTCAGGGACAGGGAAGGCGCGATCGGTTGCAAAAATTGCCCCCAGTCCTCACCCCTCGCCATATCCACACAACTTTGTAACATCTTCCCACTGTGACTCTGGGCTTGGGACGAGGTGACCATGAGCCAGTAAAAGGCAAACAATCCTGAAAACCACCTGCATGAGTGACTTTGCTCACTTTTGGCTTCTGCCAGACCCCGACAACCTGCCTGGACTTATCATCCTGGGGAGTGAAAGACACGTAGAGCAGAGCTGGTCAACCTGGTTATTCCAGCAGAAATTGTCTTGGGCTAGCGCCAGCCAGCCAACCTGGGAACAGGAGTGAGGCCAGCCAAGACCAGCAGGCCCCACCAGCTGACCCACAGCTGATGGAATTTACAAAGGAAGCCCAGATCAGCCGAACTCAGCCAAGGTCAACTGAATTCTCCCATTCTGCGTGCCAAGGCAGGACTTCTTATTAAACGTCCAGAAGCTGTGCAGTGGTTTCATGCAGCACTGATAGGGCCAGACAACCGACACAGAAGGAACCAGAGTTCGTGAGAGCAGTGAGTCAGGGGAGTAGGATAACTCCGGATTAAAAGTCAGACCTGAGTTCTAAATCTGGTTCTGCTAATTGCCAGCTGCATGCCTAGGTCACCTCCTCCCCCTGGACCTTTCTCCCCACATCTGAGGCTTCTTCCCTGTTTGCTACCTGACTATTAGGTCAGGGGGAGAAGGACTGGCTTCCCCCAGCGCAGAGAGACCGGGCGCTTGCAATCCCAGCCTCACTCAGTCCTGGCGCCCTTGACCAACACCCCGTGCAGATGTCTTGCCTCCAGCCCCCAGGCCTCACCTGCGGCGTCAGCTTCAAGAAGGTGGCCTGCGGGGAAGCATTGGACAGCACCACTCGGCTCCTCACCTCCGAGCCGTCCTGCAGCACGACTCCTTGGGCGCGCCCTTCATTGCTCACCAGCACTTTCGCCACTGTCTAGAACCCACCAGAGCGAGGCCCCAGAATCCCCCCAGGAAGGAAGATACAGGTTGGATCTTGGGGGGATTTCCGCTGTCTGTGCTGCTCCGGGTGCTCCCAGCTTCCCTACCTGAACCCACCCCGCGGGGCTCTGCGGCAAAGCGCGGAAGCCTCAGCCCACCCACGCCAACGCAGAGGCTCAGCTCTAATGGGGATTAGGGGCCCGGGGCATTCAAAGGGAGGTGGTCAGAAGAACTGGGACCTGATTGACAGCTGCTCAGCCAAGAACAGGTTGCATAAACTCAGCCCCTTGATTCCAAAGCTCCACTTTGTGCATGGGTAAAATGAGGAAACTTCCGAATTTGGGATTTTGTTCTATGCTGGGATCCCTACAGATAATCAGGATAAGGGGTGGGCAGGGATTCACCTTTTCAGTGAAGACGCTTGCTCCGTGTGCCGTGGCTGAGCTCATGATGGCTTCCGAGAGGGCACCCATGCCACCCTGGACATAGCCCCAGGCCCCCTGCACCCCCTCCAGGCTCCCCATCACATGATGTAGCAGCACATACCTGAGGACAGACCACTGGGTCAGTGGTTGGAGGTGCAGTTTAACTCCCCAGAGCTCTAGGTGCAAACAGTCCTTTCCTTCTGGTACCTTTAGCCTCTCCCTCCCCCCATGCTGCCTTTCTCATCAGCCTTTAAATGGGCTCTAGGCTCCTGTAAGGCCTGTTGCCTCACGCCCTATATCCTCTCCCCATGCAAACGCATCTACGGGCAGAGCCATAGCCCCAACCACGCGGCGGTGATCCCACACCCGCAGCCCTAACTCTCTCCTGAGCGCCGGCTACCCCAGATATCTCCACCTGAGTGGGTTTTTGTTTTTTTTTCCACAGGCAGCCGCAACCCATCTCTTTCCCCATCCCCCAACCTGTTTTTCCTTCATTCTCCCCATCCTGTGATGGCAGCTTCCATTTCCCACAGGAAGCTGGGGGCCAGTCGTGACTTGCACCTATGCCTCACTCCCTCCATGCAGTCAGGCACCATCAACCTGCCTCCCAGAGAATGTTCCGGTTCCTGCCCCCTGAGGCCTCCTCTCTGGCCCAGGTCTCTCCTCCCTTCCTTCAACTCCCACAGTGATGTCCTCCTGGTTGGACCACCTTCTCCCACTCTTTATTCCCTGCCTACCTGGAGCCCCATCACAAAACCTAGGCGAGTCCTGTCACTTCTCTCCTGGGATGCCTTCGCCGACTCAGCATTGCCCTCAGTGGCATGGCCAATCTCTGGCTCCAGCCTCATCCCTCCCCAAACCCGTCCCTTGCAGTCTGCACTCCTGCCAAAGCAAACGTCCACATGGTCCCGGCTCAGCCCCCAGTGCTTGCATGGACTGGTCTGGCCACCTTGAAGCCCCTTCCTCCCTCATGTCTGTCCCGAGAGTCTCAGATTAAATATCTCTTCCTCACGGAGGCCTTCTCTGACGCTGGACGGCATTGCTTCCCTGCTCCACCCCCTTCCCAACCCTCACAGAACTCCACTATCATCACTCGCCCTGTGTCTACCCCTCCTGTGAGGATCTCAGTGCCCTCCACGCCCTGGCCCTGCACTTGGCACGGGTAAGGGCTCCATCAGTATTCACTGGAAGGAATAATGAGGAAACAAATTACTTAAAGGCGCATTTCACACACTGGGCAGTAGCTTTGCCTCCAGGAGAGCCACAGAAAAGAGGCCAGGAGGCCCCAATAGAAAATCCAAATTGGAGGGTGGATCATAGAGTTGGCCAAGGTGGGGCCGCCACTGCCAACCCCCTTTTCCATGGCCCTGGGGAATTTGGAGCTGGCTTAGTGTGTGCTGAGAAACCACTTCCAAGGGTGGTTCTTGTCCTTTGAGAGAAAAGCCACATTGACAGCTTCTAGCTGCATCTTCTGATGTACTGGAAATGGCCCAACACTTGGCAGCATCCTCTATCCTAACACGTGCTTGCGCACATACCCTCCGCTCCTGCTCCTGCAAGGGGCTCCTTAAGTCACACCACAGGTACAGGCTTCACTGGGTCTTGCTGCCCCCTCTTGGCTCCGCTGTCAACACCCCCCCAAAAAAGGGAATGCAGCACCCCACCCTGATGAAGGTGTCTGTGGGTGTGTGTTCTGGAACCCAGGGACAGGATCTGTGGCGGAGAGAAAGGCAGTGGAACTTTGTGGGAGGAGAAGGGATAGAAAGAGGAGAGAGAAAGAGAAGACGGGGTAGAAGGGAGAGAGAAAAAGAAGGAGGAAGAGGAGAGGGAGAAAGAGCTGTTCATGTTGGGCTCCCACAGTGGGAGAGAGGCTTTTCCCGCTGCAGCAGGAGAGAGAAGTGGCTATGAAGGAAGATTCTAGAGGGCAAGCTGCAAATCAGCTCTGCCACCACCAGCTGTGTGACCTGGGGCAAGACCTGTCCCTTCTCTGAACCATGGCTCCCAGGTGTTGCTTTGAGGATTCCATGAGCGCTTGGCTTCGTGCCCGGTTCACTGGGGGAGCAACAGCTATTAGCACCCTTGTTGAGAGAGTCACTTTGTGCCTGCTGCAGCCCATGTCCCCTGTCCCGCACTCACCCACTCCCTGGAGTGTGGGGACTTGTCATGGCTCCGATCACAGCATCTGTGGCCAGAGTGGCTTTTAGGGGCTCAGACTCAAACCACTGATCCAGCACCTGGGACAGCAAAATGTCAAGGAGAAGGGCAGAGGGGCCTCAGGGGGAGCGTCTCCCTCCCTGTGAGGTCCAGCCTGAGGCTGGGGAGCCCCTTACCTTTGTAATTGGAGCTGTGAGGACCTGGTAATACTGGGGCAGCTGGGCTCCCAGCACGCGACCTAAAAGAGAAGACCCATAAAACAGAAATCGAGACAGGCAAGAAGGAGTCCTTCCCATCTACGATATCTCTGTTCCTATTTCTTTATCTGCAAAATGGGAGTGATATTTCATATCCCCAAGGGCTACTGTAAGGAATAAATGACATATGTACAGTGTTTGCAAGTTCACGGGCATGAATACATTTTAGTGCTTGGAGTTATTTTTCAAAAGTGTTAACTTGTACCTTAGTCCCTTACTTTGAACTCCGTAAGGCCCGCCCCTGGGAGGTTGCCTGCTTGGCGGGTCCACTGCTCAGAAGCTGATTCACACCAGCTCAGGGACTAACTGTAAGTTAGGCCCCCAGGGCAGGGATCGTGATCTCTAACAATTTCAGCCCCAGTGCCTGGCTTAACGTCTGGCACTAGAATTTGCTTAATAAATTTCATCGCATGAAGCTCTTTGGACAGGTCTTCTGAAAGGCAATGTCGACTTTTATGTTTCATGATAGATTCTACTGGCTCGGATCCTTCCCATATCCACACACTTTTTCCTGCAGCTCCACAGTGCCTCCAGCTGCAGCTGGGCTGATCTGCCCTGCTCCTTGACTCTGGGCTCACCCACGTGATTTACTTGGGCCAATGGGATGTTTGCAAATGGGATGCAAACAGATGCTTGAAACTGGCCTGCACCTGCACCCTTAACCTCTATGCTTCTGCCATTGATGTCAGACGGCCAGGCATGGACCAACTGGCTGCTTCCAGGAAGAGGGTGGGAAGCCCCTGGAGTACAGGTAGGGTGGCTGATGTGCCCCAGCCATAAACCCACAGGTGAGACCAGCCCAGACCAGACTGTGTGGACACGTGAGAAATAGATGCTTATTTTTATGTGCTACTTGAGTTTTGTAGCTGTTACATAGCAATTTTGTATGAGCTAACTCATTCAGGGCTTTTCCAGAATGCAGGAGCTAACCTGGCCTTCATATCCTGGAGGAGTGGTAGAAAACAGCAGCATGCTTGGTGAAACGTCCCTTCTCATACCCGTGGCAGACATCACTAAATTCATCACAGAATTTCTTCTTGCTGAGCCCGGCATCCTTTGTGTATGGGGACATCCCTTCAAACTCCCTTGGCCCCTGTCTCTCATTCTAGTTAAGACTGCGGTGACAAGCTCCATGCAGGCTTTAAGTCAGCCTCACACCGTCAAACCCGACAGCATCTCACCTCAGATCTATAGGATGCGTCTCTTCATCTCGTCCCGAGGGGGGTCTCTGGCACCATGACTGGACACCCAGGGGAGCCCACTTGGCACCCATGGGTGCACTGCCCAGAAGTTAATGCTCCAGGTGGGAGTTAAGCCCCATGGAGCAATCTGGGACCAGTGGGGGAGTGAACCTGTTGGACCAATGTGTCCCCTTATCTCTTGGGAATGGTCCTGAGGTGCCCTTCGTGAGGCTACGTGGGTGGTCCCCCTAAGAGTTAGCACCTGTCGCCTGTTGGTGGTGGCCACAGCAGCAGCAGCAGCCCCCGTGATGGACTCTTCCTCCTTCCACACCCGCCCTTCCCCTTGGGGTCCCCTTCCGGATGAACCGTGTGCACACCAGCCTCCGTCTCGGGCTTTCTATCTCGGGCAGCGAGGCTAGTACCCGCTCGGCACAGTGCTCCAGGCAGCCCCTATCCACTGCCGGTAGTGGGCAGGCGCCTAAAGGTTCAAGCTCATGTACAATCATCCAGAAAATGGGCTCAACTCCCCGAAGGTCACTCATTAGACCTGATGCCTGCACCTTGGACTCACCTGCCTGCAGCAGGGGCTTGAGCGTGGAGAGTGCCTGGAGCCTTTGCAGCAGGGAACCCCTCTGGAAGGCCTCCATGTCCACGGGGGCTGCGTCCAGCAGAGGTTCAATGGCTAATGCCAAGCGATTCATGAACGCCTCATATTTGGGAAAGGCCTGGAACAGAGAGCTCTGAGTCAAGGCTGCATTGCTTAGCATCCCACAGGGACACTGCCCCCACACTCCGGCCTCCATCCCACCCCCACATGGCCTGCGGCTCCTAGCCGAGCCTCCGTGGCTCCTCAGGCCTCACGCCCAGCCTTGGCTCAGTTGGGCCGTGGTAAATTACTCCCAGTTCCAGGCCTGCGAGCTGATGTCAGCACTGGGGGAGGCCAGAGAGATCCCGAGCACACGAGCCACCAGGGTGCTGGGAGGGACAAGGGGTTGTGCTGGCTGAGACCAGCCGTCAGCCACAGAAAACTGGCAAGTGTCCTAGCCTGTGGGCTCCATGATAAACCAGAAAACCGCTGTAAGGATTCTTCTCTCTGTCCTGTCTTTCCGTATATTGCTGGTGAGAGTAAGATCTCTTCCCCTGTATAGCAGCACAATGACTGTTCTTTCCTGGTCTGCAAATCTCCTCTGTTCTCTTGACATATGCAGAAATAGAAGCTTACACCCCTTCACCCCACAAACCCCAATAATAGAATCCATTTCTTTTCTCCTCCTTCCTTCCTTCCTTCTTTGTTCCTTTTTTTTTCTCCTTCCCTCCCTCCCTTCTTCCTTCCTCCCTCCTTGCTTCCTTCTTCCTTCCTTCCTTCCTTCCTTCCTTCCAAATCCATTTCAATAGTGTGGTTAGGACATACCCCGTTCCTTCACTGGGTGGGCGACAGGAGCAGGGAAGGATGCCTGTGCCCTGGGGGCCCTAACTTGATCCTCAGACCCCAGCTTTCAATTTTTCATTCCTCTACACTCATGAATACATCCATGGAATTTTAATTAGTTTGCAGAAAGAAAAGCTCTGCACTGAAGTACATTTGAGAAGTGTTGGTACAAATGATCTTAAATAGCCTTCTCTACAGCACGCCCTCAATGGGACAATGCGAGAAGACAAAGCCAGAAATGTTTCCTTACTTTCCACAATGGGATGTGGCCCCTGCCTCCTCCTCCTGTGGGCACTAGCATGCCAGGCCACAGCCACTGTCCTCTAGGCCCAGCGACGTGGCCTTGTCTTCTGCTCCTCTCTAGGGCACCTGAGATGGTCAGTGTTTGGAGGAGGGGCTGGAGGCTCTGGTCCCTGAACCACTGCACAGAAAAGAAGCACTTTAAGAAAGCAAGCCCCCCAGGTGATTCGGATCATCACTGACTTAGGAGAGATACTGAGTGTCGGTGGTTCTCTTGGTTTTACCCAATACTAGAGTACAAAAAGCAACACAGGTGGATTGTGTTAATCTAGGTCTTCTTCTGGAAAAGTCCTCAGTGAGACAGGAGTTCATGCTATGCCGTCAGGTGGTACCTAGGCTTGCTACCAATATATGTCCCTTCAAAGAATCCAAATCTGCAAAACCAGGCACATCAGGCCTCTAACATTATTCCATGGTTCACATACGTGAAGCTACCCAACAAGTTCCTTATGATGCACTCCCAGGAAGAAAGTGTGCATTCTCCTTCAGACGTATGTCTGCCTTCCAGCAGACCTGCGCGCCATCCTGGACAATTTCTTGCCTTGGGCTTCCAGGGGAGTGATGCCAAATCCAATGAATATTTATTATACCTCTCTTGTCCTAAATACCTGATCCAGTTCATTCCATCCTTAATTGTCTCTGATCCTCCCTTCATCCTTCTTTTTGGCTTTCATAGGCTTTAACACTGATAAGCACCTGCAGTTCTTTCCAAAGGCAGGCGAGATGGAAAGCACGTGCAGTATAAGTACATACCAGTTGATTCCCTTTTGAAATTCAGCTGGCAGAGACCACCTGAACAGTGGCCTCATACTGAACACACACAGGTTTGAGGTTGTCCAGTGTCCACTGGTCTTTTTTTCTTTTTTTAAAGATTTTATTTGATAGAAAGTGAGCATGAGTGGACAGGGAGGGGTAGAGGGAGAAGCAGGCTCCCTGCTCAGGACCCTGGGATCATGACCTGAGATGAAGGAAGACGGTTAACCCACTGAGCCACCCAGGTGTCCCCAGTGCCCGCTGGTCGTAATCAGTGTTCTCCATCCCCTCCTCTTTGAAAAATCTGAGATCAGAGGCTGCCACAGACTGGAGCCCTCTGAGGGCAGGAGAGATGGCCTGTTCAAGCCCTCATGGTCTTTGGACAACATGCTCTAGGATGACTCCAACCAGGCCCAATTCCTTTCAAGAGCCACCTACAGGCTGGCGAGGGAGGAGGAGATCCGTCGCTGGTCCCTTTCCCTACCTGGGCATCTTTCCGTGAGAACTGGGCAATCTGCTTCTGGTTTTCCGCCATGTCCATGCCCAAAAGAAGGGACCTGGGCACCTTGCTCCCCAAGCCCTCTTCCAGCATTGGGGTGAAGGAGTAGGGGTCTCGAAGATGAACCTTCAGCCCGTGTTTCTGCAGAACACACACAGCATAGCAACAGTTGAAGGGGTCTGTGTCCTCTGCCCTTGACCCTTCTCTGATTGTTTGCAGCCATTTGGGTACCTGAGTACAGTTCCCCAAGGCAGATGCTGCTGCTTCTTATTTTTTAATGCAAGTATACAAAAGTGCTCTCGCCCAGGCATCCTTGTGGCAGGCCACGTCACACCCCACCACACCACGCCATACCACACCGCACTGAACCCCGCCATGCCATATCGTAGCATACCATGCTACCCTGTGCCAGTGACTGTCCTGGGGTTTACAACGATCACCTCACAATGACTAAGTTAATGGTCCTCATTGCACAAATAAAACAACAGAGGCTCAGAGCAAAGAGGGAAGTTGGCCAAGGTCACCTTGGGAGGTGGGTCTAGGTTTCAAAACCACATCTCTGTGACTCCAAAGCTTTGTCTCTCAGGACTGGTCTATAACTACCCCCATTTCAGAAATAAATAATTAAAATGTAGAAAGACACAAGAAAGTAATGGTTATGTGAAAATCCATACTTATAAGGTAGATAAATTATTCACATCCAAAAATTTTATTTACTTTGCAGACTCATTTACTCCAGGGTCACTTTAAAGGGAAGTTCCCTCGAAGTATTTAAAATATGATTTGATTTACAAATATTTGACTGGCAAACAGAACTTTCCAAGAGCACAGCTACTTTTTTGATGGAGTATAGATAATACAAAAGGGACCTGCGCTATCCCCACAAATAAGACTTACTCTTCCCACCAGAGACGACTTTTTTCTGAAACCACTCTATTGAGGGATGGTCAGCATACTGAAAGCTGTAGTCTTTAACGTGTTTAACCTGGTGAATCTGGCATCTAGAGACTTCTTTCCCAGACACGTGGCCAGCTCCCTCTCCCAGGGACTGCTATCACCCTAGAGGCAAGACCTCCCTTACACACCCCTCACTTCTGGTCCCCTCAGCCTGCTTTGTCTCTGAAACACTCACTGCCACCTGGCTAACCGCATACTTAGTTTCCCCGTGTCTCCCCCACCCCGCCCCGCCCCTGGTAGACTGGAAGCTCTGTGGGCTCAGGGGCATAGTCCCTTTGCTCAGGGCTCTATCCCCAGCCCCTGAGGTACTGCAATTAGCATGTATTCTGTTGATTGAATAAATGAATGCCATGTTTCAGACAGGGGACCTGTCCAGAAGCAGAAACAAGAGCTGTGAGGAGAAATTCTAGAAAATACAAAGAACCCAAAAGCCCTCTACAACAATTACAACTGACGTTTACCTAAGCCGGAGATATCCCAGATGGCGGGATCGCCACAGATGGAGCACACTGTGGAGGTGAATCCAAACGTTGGTAGGGGTTTGGGCTGGGAGACCTCCAGGGTCCTTCCTCACTCCACTTTGGGGAAATGTCTCTGATCCAAGCTGGAGGAAGTTCCAGCTTGGTTTTGCTCTCTCGACTTAGTAAACTTTCTCACCCAGGAAGCATCCTTAGTTTCTCCTTTTCCTTCCCCTTCATCCCATCCATCACCACGTCTCACTGGCCCAGTCTCTCCGGAAGTTGCGTGCTTCTCTCCGTCTCCACCACCCCTCAGCCCAAGCCGCCATCCTGCAGACCCCTGCAGCTGCTGCCTCGCCCGTCTCCTTGAGACCACAGCGGCTTCCACCACATTCCACAGCACCCAACAGGTGGACTGACCTTTCGTGAAGTTACAAACCCCATCTCTCCTCTTCCTCTGCCCACAGCACTCAGGATAAATTGCAGTCCCTCCCTCACAGCCTACAAGGCCCTATCTCAGCTGGTCCCGGTCCCTCTCTCCCACCATCTGCCGCCCCATCCCTTGTCTGCTTTCTTCCACCGTGGGCCTGTCCATCTCTACCTCCCTCTGATTGGAACACCTTCCGCTCAGGTGACCACAAGGCCGGTAACTCCTTAGCGTTTGCGTATCAGCTCAAATGTCACCTCCTCAGGAAAGCTGTCTTGGTCGGGCAGTCCCGGCTGGACCTCTGGTTCCTCACTATCATATTGTCTTGTTTTCCTTTCTTCGGGTACTACTTCCTCTACCTGAAGTCCTCTTACTAAGGGCAGAAGCCTTGCACCCTCCCTCACCACAGTATCCCCAAGGGCTTCTGCCAGCGAGGGACTCAGGGCAGGGCCCTAGAAGCATTTACTGAATGAACGAATCAATAACCCACCCCAAATAAGGGACCCAAGACTGGCTTCCAGTATAACTAATTGAATATGAGCAATTTTTTCATCTGATCCCAGGACTTTCTCATAAATTGGACCTTTGTCATTATTTTTTAAGATTTTATTTATTTATTTGACAGAGAGAGATCACAAGTAGGCAGAGAGAGAGAGGAAGGGAAGCAGGCTCCCTGCTGAGCAGAGAGCCCAATGTGGGGCTCAATCCCAGGGTCCTGGGATCATGACCTGAGCCAAAGGCAAAGGCTTTAACCCACTGAGCCACCCAGGCGCCCCGACCTTTGTCATTCTTGATGGTTTTAGCTATGTGGTGTCAGAATAAGAAGAGAGTTGTTAAATCCCCATTAGCTTTGCTTAGATCATGTAGTTTTCCTCTTATAAGAACAGAACCCTTCTTCTGATTCCCCCAGGAGCATTCTCAGCCGGGTGGAAATTGCTAGGAAGGGGCAAGGTATATTTGAGGGACCAGAGGTAAGAGAGATCCAAAAGCTGTGGTCCCCAGCCCCACCACAGTCCTGCAGAATCAGCTCTTGGGTCAGGATCCCATCAGTTTTCCAGGTTGTTCCGAGAGACCTGAAAGTTGGAGGGCCCTGACTTAGGTTTCCGGGAGTAAGGCAGGAGCACAGTGATCTGGCTGAGACCCAGAAGATCAATAGTGAAGGGAAGGGAAGACAAGGGGTTGCCACTTGAATGAAGTCCAGGCTGGCCCAGGGAGAGCTGGACAAGGTGGCTGCTTGCTGACGTGGGAGGGAAGACCCCACCAGGGCGGAACTCCACCCTCCCAGCCTAGAGCCCACTACTTACTGTGGGGCCATTTTTAAAGCAAACCTGTTATCTAGTGGACAGAACCAGGAGGTGATCCAATCTGATGCTCTTGGTGACAGCTGTGGAAACTCAGACCAAGAAGACAGGCCCCATGGAGGCCCCATGTGGGTGGGGGAAACCATCCTCTGGCTCAAGGGTGGCAAGAGAGGCAGTGGCACCAAAGCCAAGACTCACACTTCAGGTGAGGGCTTGGTCTAACTGGGGACAGGCCCCAGGGAGGCTGTCTTGTCTTTCTGGAACCTCAGGTTCTCAAATGTGACACAGGAGTCATAATGCTAGCTGACAATTTTGGGGTACAGAGCATGCCCCAGACAAACCTATTAACCGCCACAATAGCCTTATGAGGTGGGTACCCTTACCATCCTCATCTTGCTGACAAGGAAGACGAGGCACCATGTGGCAGCTAATAAAACCATCAGGGAGGAATTCAAGTTGGCCCATTAGGTCTCAGAGTCTGTGAGCTCAGGCCGGGCTGCGCGGGAAGCTCCCGTCTGTGACCTTGTCCACTGCAAACTGCAATGTGCTGGAAGGCGTGGGGCTGAGCAGGATGGCTCTAGGATGCCTGTGCCGGCACGTGGGAGCCCAAGAATGGGCAGTGGGAGGCAGCCGGGCCTGGTTCAAGCTCTCTGTCGTTTCCTAGCATGTGAACCTAACATCCCAGAACCTTAGTTCCCTCGTCATAGAATGGGACACTAACATTCCTGCCTCATAGGCGAAGACCAGTAGCTAGAGCCTTAGAGCTCATAGCCGGAGTTGTGCACTGCTGAAATAACTGTTCTTCACTGTTGTTTGGAAACAGAACATTCCCAGAGTTTAGCTGCCCTCCTAGAAATGCTGTCCAGCCTGTCAGTGTCCTGTTAGAGAAGGTGCTTCGTACTCCATGTGGAGTTAGTTCTGTGTATCACGAAGCAGGACTGTTTTCTCCCTTGATTTGAGCACCGTGCTCCTATTAATGCAGCCCAAGACAGGAAGTCAAAGCATATACTCAATTCAGTGGCGGGGGGGCAGGTTTCCTAGTTAAAGAAACCCTATGAAAGAAGCCATTTTCAAAGGAGTAAATTTTTTTTTTTTAATTTTGTTTATGTATTTGAGAGAGAGAGAGACAGTGAGCGAGAGAGAGAGAGAGGGAACACAGGAGCAGGGGCAGAGGAAGAGGAAGAAGCAGACTCCCCACTGAGCAGGGACCCCGACATGGGGCTCGATCCCAGGACCCTGGGATCATGACCTGAGCTGAAGGCAGATGCTTAACTGACTGAGCCACCCAGGCGCCCCTCAAGTGAGTAACTTATTTTTATAAAGAGAATACGCACATGAAAATTTCTATTCTGTGATCCTGAGTTTTCATAAGTTAGATTTTTCAAAAAGGAGGGTGTACCCACAGTCCCCACCCGCAGCCCCGTCTGCCACTGTGTGTGACTGGTGTGTTTGCAAGCCGTCTTCAGCTGTAGTCTGACATGGGCTGAAGACCGAGACCCTTTCCCTGGCCTTGGCTGGACGTCATCCAGTCTTGCCTGGCGGGTGGCTCGCTCACGCGCTCTCTCTCAATCTCTCTCTCAGTAGGCAACAGTGGCTGAATGTCTTAATAACTTCAAACTTTCAATTTAGAGCAAAGTTGCTGCTCAAATGCTCACAGCTTCTCACACGGATGACACACAGGACCCTTTTTCCCGAGTGGAGGTGACAGAGACATCCAGCGGGGAGAGGCTAAGTGGGCCCCAGGGATGTGGTCGCCCAGCTTCCAAAAGAGGCAGCGGGGGTGACAGGAATCTGAAAGGACAGGGCCAAGCTGCGCCAGCCTGTGGACCGAGGTTAAGCTGACTAGATGTCAGCAAGGGGCACTGAGCATTCTCGGGACTCCCTCAGAGGAGCCCGGGAGTCAGAGGAGGTGAAGGTCCCTGGGGGCCAGCTTCGGGCTCAAGCTGCCCACAGTGGTAACAGGACCTAAAGTTTAACGAGGGCAGAAATCGGGCTTTTGTCGGAGGCCCAGGGGTTCAGGCAGGTCATCAGCGAGGGCCAGGCGAGACGCCAGGCAGTGATGGGGCCCGGCAGAGCTGGAAACCCAGTCCCATGCAAGACACCAAGGCTCGTTCTTCAAAAGATGTCCATTTTTTTCTGTGAAATTTCCCATTTGTAAGACCCTGGGTAGGCTAGACAAAGCCCATCTGTGGGCCTGCACTGAGGAGAGCATGTGGGGCAGACAAACCCTCCGCTGGAAGAGACACCCCAGGTGCAGGGAACCATGTGTGCACAAAATAGGGAGGCTTCACCCAGGTAGGGCGGGAAGCTGGAACTGCCCCCCCATTTTTGGGCCCTGGGGGGCTGTACCTTCAGCTCCAGGTCAGTGTAAATCTGCGGCCTCAGCAGGCTGAGGAGGTAGGACGCTCGGGAGAACTTAAACCCTGAAACAGAATCCAGTGAAGACAGTCACCAGCAGTCACCAGCGGTCACCAGAGGTTCCCTCTGCTACCCCCACCTCTCAGGGCTCACCTGGGATGATCTCCTCTGTGACAGCTGCACCCCCGATCACAGGGTGTCTCTCGAAGACGGCTGTGTCCACCCCCAGTCTCTGCAGGTACGCCGCCTGAAGGGCACACAGGGCCCTCTTTTCATCCTGGGGACCAACCTGCTGGCTCAGGGGTCCCGCTATAGGGCCGGCCTGCTGGCCCTAGGCTCATGCTGTTCCTGCCTCTGGGAATGCCATTCCCTTGCTTCCTTCATAAATTCCCACTTGCCCAGATGTCTTGTGAGACGCGACGTGACTATTCCTGCCCCTCCGTGTCCCAGCGGTGACCTTCCCTCCTGCATGGCCTGGTTGTGTGAAGTCCTACTGCACCGTGCCCAGCCCTGCCCGGGCTGCCCAGCTTCCCCAGGTTGGGGCAAGCCTCATGCCTCCTCACAAGCACGGAGAGGCAGGAGCACCTGGGTGGCTCAGTTGGTTAAGCATCTGCCTTCGGTCATGACCACAGGGGCCTGGTATCCAGGCCCACACTGGGCGCCTGTTTCTCCCTCTCCCTCTGCCTGCTGCTCCCCCTGCTGGTGCTCATTCTCTCTGTCAAATAAACAAAATCTTTAAAAAGTAAATTAATAAAAGTTCACTGCCAGACACTGTTTAATCCAGCTCACAACCCTAGAGGTGGGCACTATGGTTCTCCCCATCTCACAGATGAGGAAATGGAGGCCCAAGGAGGTTGACAGCTTGCCTCAGGCTCGTGGAGCTCCTGAGGAGAGCTGTTGGGAATTGAACCCAGAGGGTCTGGACCGAGGACCTATACTCCTGACTCATCCCAGTGAGGAAGAAAGCAGAGCCGCCCTGGCACTGGGACACAGCCTGGCCCTCGAAGGTACGCCGTGTCCTTCTCACATTAGCCACGAACAGCCTCACAGAATGACGACACCTCGGACAAGCAGGTTCTGGGACCGCTGAAAATCAGGCAGAGCAAGACCACTTCACGATTCTGTCTGAGTACAAACAAGGGCTCTTAGTCACCCACAAAATACCTTACACCTCTTTCAGCCAGAATAAGTGGCTGCTACTTCCTTACCAGGCACCCTCTCCTCTTATTGGCCCCCCTCCCTGATAGGTAAGATTCATCGAAATGCCCAGTCACAGGGGTGCTCCCACTTTCTGACGGTATCCAATCTAGAGCAGACCCTGCATCCTCACACTGTCCTCCCAGTCATCCAACCTGAGCTCAAATCCTAGAACAGGCTCTTCCAATCCCTTCCTTCCTGAGCTGCCTCACGGCCCCCCTATCTCCCAGCCCCCACAGCCAATTACCCCCTGACTCCATGAACTGCAGGGCTGTGCTTGGGGGGCCCTGGGTCTTGGGCTGGGAGCACAGACACCAGCCTCCCCTGGGCTGAGTCCCCATCTGGGAGACCTTGGATGGCAGGTCCTTGAAGCATGTCCTCTGTTCGCTTCATAGCAACTCTGAGAGTGGGTGTTTTTTTCCCCATCCTACCGTGGCTCAGAGAGCCTGAACGACTTGCCTTGACCTTCACAGATAGAAAGTGGCAGAGCTGGAGGACGAACCTGTGTTTCTATTAGCATAGAATCCATGTTTTAAATTACTGATCGCTTGAGTTACATAATGCTCCCTGTAAAACGTTCACGTAAAACTAGTATGTCAGGGGAAGTGTTCAGATTGACCACCGGTCTCGTAGCCCGCCCTCCCCAACGTGCTGAGTTCCCCCTGTATCGATATCCTGAAGCAGCCGTTGCTTCGGGGAGATGCTCCAAGTTTGTCTTGTGAACACCCTCTAGCACACACAGCGGCCTCGGAGGGGTGCCGGGACCAGAGTTTGAGAAGCACAGCCTTAGGCTACCCCTGGCCTGGCTCAGCTTTGGTTGGAGGAGCCAGTGGTATCGGGAGCAGGGCCCTGCCTCTTCTCCTAGGCTGGCTTTCTTGCTTTCTCCGGGATGCACTTGGGGTCATGTAGCTGCTGGGCTTCAGCCTTGACCCAGCTGGGGAGCACGGGGGCTGCCCATAATCTGTAGCCAGAGGGCCCCACCTGGCCCCAGCATCCGAGGCTCTAACCTGTCTCCCCGGTTCTGCCAGTTACATACTTTCCCACCTTGTCATCATCTTGTTTCTGAAAGCCCCCTGACTCTCCCAAAGTCATGGTGGAAATGCACATACATTAAGGAAAGGAAAAGGAGCCCCTGCTAGCTTCCTTAACTACCACGGATACCCATTCGAAAGCCACTTGTGGGCGCCAGGGAGAGGAGACAAGCCGGCCTCCCTCCTCTCCCCGGCCGGCACCCTGCAGGCTTTCTCGGTGCCAGCTTCCTTGCGTCTGGCTAGCAGCCAAGTGTGTAGGAGCTAGGGAAGCGGGGTGCGGGGGGTAGGTACTCACAGCCACCAGCCCGTTGTGTCCTGCAACGAGACAAGGGGGAGGAGGAAAGCAGCAGTAGTCAGTGGGCAGATAGACACACTCCTTGGGGAATATGGTCACCCACCCCTGTCCCCATGCTCATGACGATTCTGGGGAGGGAGCAGGGAGTTGTACCTCCTGTACCTGGATGTGTTAACAGCATCTTGTTTGATGCCATAAGTCACCTGGTCTGTGGGGAGTCAGAAAACCCTGGCTCTTGCCCTAGCTTGAAAAAAGTCCTGTCACCCTGGCCTAGCCAGTGGCTCTAGGCTGGAGTGAGGGACAGGAGAAACCCACAGTCATCAGACAAAAGCTATCTCACAAAGCCTTGCGTTGCTGGGCTTCCGTCACTTGGGAACAAGCAGGTGATGGGTGGAGAGTGCGTCACAGTTTCCTTGGCTGCTACGCTGGGGCTGGACCCCCTCGCTGGAACAGAGTCCCCGTCCAGGAGCCATGCTGGGCGTGTGGACAGTGGCCACCAAACACAGCTGCTTCTGCCCAAGTGTGCTCCGCTCTAGTGCCCCAGAGGGCTTCAGGCACATGGCTTTGTCTTGTCAGTCACCAGTGTCCCCCGAATAAGAACAGTTCAAAGGAAGTCATTAAACACATGCGGCTTCAGCATGTGCTAAGGGAGCACCGGCTGACTAGGAGAATTTGTCTGTCTTCTATGTGTTTCTTTTCCAAAATCTTAGGAGGGCCACCCCTGGGTTGGGACCCCTGAACTTGACTTGAGGGCTCAGGTTGCACACTAGTGCCTCTCCTGCTCTGAGAAGCTTCAGGACATCCGAGAACTTGTGGGAACGAGGATTCAAAACCCTTCCCCAGAGTCTGCTGGGCAGGGACCGGGGATGGATTTCTCACAAGCCCGCGGGGTCATTCTGATGCAGGTGGTCTAGCGCGGCCCGGGGCTGGGAGTGTCTCCTCTTGCCTCACTCTCAGGGTAAATGTAGCTGCTTATGGGAAAGCCCTTGTAGGGCGGAGAGCAGGCCCGGGTTGTTTTCAGGTAATGGGGACGGGTCTCGTCTGCGACACTCGGCACGTGTTTCTCCTTGGTGACAGAAGGTCACTCTGAGTCTTCAAAGATGTCAGCAGAAGACTATGTCCTTGGAGCACCTGCCTGAACCCGGCGCTCACTCAAATCAAACGTTCAGCCATTAATTTGACAAACATCCATAAATAGGAGGCAGTGATGACCCACATGATGGATTTCTTCACGGCTGAGCTTTGTTTTACATTTTCCACACGGAGACACCCAGAATTTTAGAGGTCATTGAGCCAACTTCTCTTCCATTGAAGGAATGCTCCCTCTTTGAGCACAAGCCACAGGAAGAGCGTGTCTTACTCTGCGAGCTGGCCCCCACCCCACATACACATGTATCCACAGAAACAAAAGTTTCACGAACTCATATTAACTCACCACGTGATAAGCAGGTGATGATCTATTTGATTATATTTCCTTTAAAAGGGAATGGTTAATATGCTATTTTTATATATTTTTTAAAAGTTTTTTTTTCTTTTTTTAAATTTGATCTTATTTTTTCAGTGCTCCAAGACTCATTGTTTATGCACCACACCCAGGGCTCTGGTTTAGAAGCTTTGCTGGATGGACTCATGGGTTTGGAAAGCCCTGCTCTCAACTACATATATCAAATTAAAGGCCGACCATCCTGGGCTCAAGCTGGTTCCTATTTATAGGACGTGGCCCTCAGAGAGTCTTTCTGATGGGCCACGAGCTTCAGGCTTCTTGCAGTGTTGGGGCGAGAATAACCAGTAATATATGTAGAGCACCTGACCCTCAGCAGCCCCGCGATAAATGGTAGCTATTCGTCTCTTAAATAATGCTGATCATAAATCTTGGGAAATGAAGGCTTCCAGTCAACTGGGTCCAGTTCCATCATCCCACATGAGCCCACAAAGGCACAAACAGACCTTAAATGACAAAGGGCAAGATTCCAGCAGCCCAGGACCCTTGGCCCTCCACCACCCCATCCCCAGTCCTGCCTGAGCCCTCCTTGGGCTTCCGGTGATCTGTCCTTTCCTCCTGAGGGGGTCTGAAGCTGCAGGCTCTTACTATCTCCAGCCCGACTCAGGGATCCGCGGACAGCCAGGCACGTGGGTTCTCAAGTGTGACCTGCAGCCCCTGCACCCGACCCGCTCCAAATTTTGGCTGGATGCGCTGACTTTCCCTGAATCCTAATCACCAGGGACAGGGTCCAGAAACTGCATTTTAATAAGCTCCTTGGGTCATTCTTGGGCATATTTAGTCAAGGGACTAATCAGGGCTCATCTTCAAGGCCCCTGGATACTGGTGTGACCTCAGGGAGCAGAGCTAACCCTTCTCTCCGAAGATGCCACTCTGTTCCTCACTTGATCCCCAAATTCCCTTAATTAAACCAGGCTGCCCTGAATGCTTAGCAAAGGCAGAAACAACGTCAAGGAAAAACTCACACCTGAGGCTCACAGACGTGTGGGCCACTCAGGCCTCTCTGGTGACATGGAGTCAATCCTCCCTGCCAGGAGATATCTGGGTTGTGTTGTCACCAAGGGCAAGAAAGCAGGGGGTGGGGGGAACACCTTCCAGGTACGGAGCCCAGTCCAGTCACTGAAGGCTGGAGCTGGCTTTCCCTAGCTGGGATGTTTTTGATGGTCATCAAAGGCCACCGTTGTTAAAACTGAGATTATTATAAACTTACAGTGAAATACATTATATTGAAAACAAAGGTAATCAATACTCAAAACTTGTCACTTCCTCATCGTTTCTCCACAGTTTACAATTACCTTCGTTCTCATGGTTCTTTACCTCTGAGCGGCTGTGAGTGGCCGTGCCTCCCTCCCAGGGCCACACACAGCCCCTCACGGTGGCAACTTGCAAAAGGCCGTGGTGGGAGCCCTTGCACCAGGGAAGCCAGCCGACAGTCCACCTCGGGGCTGGGCGTTGTGACTCTGCTGGCCGATCCAAGCAAGAAAGTGACGGAGAAAACACGAACAATGCGGATGAAACCCGGTCATGTGCCTGTGGCTGCCGCTGTTCTGGGACGAACAGCACAGACCTCCAGAGAATGTTCTCCCAGTGCAGGAGAAAGGTCATCTGATGGAGCTAAGCCCCTCCCATTACTGGACGAGTGAAGTTCAGAAGGGACTGTTGCTTCCCGTTGGTTCTACTCTTTAAAGTCAGCGCAAATGGCAAGCCTTGTTCCTTTCCAAGCTGGCCGGATTCGTGGAGGGTAACCACAGGTTTGTTATGTTTAGCAAAAAGCACAGAAATTTGGTGAGAGCCAATTGGCTACCTGGAACTTAGAGTACTGTGTATCTTATTTGTGATTGTGTCTGCTCTACGTCTTTTATTTCAGTATTTATCATGAGCTTCCATATGTATGTTCGCAGACATTTTTCCCTGGAGGGGCCATTGGAATGTTCTCTGGCCGTGACCGCTCTCAGGGCACACATGAATGAAGGGCTGGCAGGACAGGACGCAGCTTTAAAATGGCGATGAGCATCTTCTTTCGATCCTGCCATTGTCTGTCTGTCTAAGCCCAGTGGGAGAGAATGCCAGAAGGTGACATTTGGGGCCTCCCGGGAGTGTGAGTGGAAGGCCCTGAGCAAAGACAACCTGGTCCAGGCCCTTTGGCCTCCCACAGTCACGGGGTGGAATCGGACACCCAGAGCCTGGGGATGAGCAAAGGCCAGCAGGACCCCACGTGCCCGAGGGTACGGGGACACCTGTGTCCAGGGGTGCACACCCGGGCTGCGCCGGCCAAGACAACAGGGGGTGTCACCCTCCCCAGACCTATGTGCTGGTAACTCTGCAACTCATTTCTACTTTTTCCTAACTCCTCTTTAAGGAATCTCCTAGTTTCCTCAGGGAATGGGTAGTCCTAGTGGGGAGGTGGTGGTAACCAGAACTCAGGGCACTCGGGGTGGCTGGATTTCATGGGTCTTTTATGCTAAGGCTCTTTGTTCCCAACCCTTGTGTACCTTCTGCTTTCCAAGAATGTGGTGGCAACTAGCTAATTTTGCAAGAGATACGTGGGAACTCTTGAGCTCACCTATTCCTCCTTGGTCATTCTAGAAGGGAAGACCCAAGCCTGGAGAGGGCAAGAAACTGCCCCGGACCACGGAGCAAGTTGATGGCAGAGCCAGCCCCACAACCTTAGTGCCTGCTCACAGACTAAGCAGACTTTCCACCACCACCCCTGCTCTGGCCAAATCCAGACCAGCTTGTGCCCAGAGCAGAGGGAAGTGTGGGGCATGGGAATGCCCCATCCCCCTGTCCCCAGGACTCTGAGCAGGGCTGCCCTCCCCGCCCCTCAGCTCGGGCACAGCCCTGTTACCTGCTCCTATCACCACGGCATCGTATTCAGGCTTCAGGCGTCCCTTGGCTCCCCAGTGAGCTCGCCTCCAAGCCGGGCAGGGAGGAGCACCCAAGGCCCTGCTGAGACCTGGGCCCCTTGCAGCCATTCCTGCCCAGCACAAGGCCAGAAATTTGCTTCCAGTCAGCTTTTGTGTGACTCAGGCAGGGGGAGGGCCAGAGCAAACCGGAGGAGAGGAGGAGCTGCTGTACTTGGCTTTGGGCCATGAGGACAGGCAGCTCACAGAGTCCACACGGGGCAGAGTCTCAGGAGGCCGCCAGTTCACTAGGCGTAAGTCGGGTCCCCTCCAGGCCACAGAGGACAGCCACTGTGCTGGTCGCTCTAGGGCTCCCACATGCGAGGCATTATGCTCATGGGGGCCCCAAAACTCCCATTTCAAGGATGAGGGCCACTGAGGCTCGGAGAAGGGAGAGGGGAGGTCAGGCAGCCTGTGAGCATGCTGGAGGGGCCCCCTTCTGCAGCTCTGTCCTGCCTCTTATCAGGAATTTTACTGTCGGGGGTGTGCAGGGAGCAAATCCCGAGGACATACTGGTCAGACGCTGTACTAGCTCCCCATCGTTCCACCAGCAGGACAGTGAGCGGCTCTATACCCCACAGGGTTGCCATGACTGGGGCCTCTGCAAAACTATGGGGTGGGGGGAGACACATCTGTCGCTGTGGCCCCCAGAGAGCTGCTCGTGCTCCCCCAGACCCTGAAGCACCTTGCACTCAAGAGGCCGTGGGAGATTGCAAGGTCTGGGGAACCTGGGGTACGCTGCCTTCTTTTGAAGGCCTAGACATCTCTCTTCTGACTTTTGGCACCTTTCCCATTTCCTCAGGATGCTCAAGGATTAAAGATCACATCTGCAAGTATCTTCAGCTACCACACTTTCTTGCCATCCTCCAGCCTGCCTTGAATTAGCAGCCCTTTTGTTTTCTACCCATTAGCTAGCAGGCCATTCCTCTTGTTGGAGGAAAAAAGCACCCAAGAGTTGAGTTTCTGTGGTGCCATGACATCTGTCCATGTTCTAGAAATCTGCCATTAGAAAGGCACCTTAACACTGGGAGAGTATGCAGAGAGTACCCGCGTCCGAGCGGGAGAGCCTTCCGCGGACCCTCCTACTGGGGACCGAGACACCCCGTGCACGCCAGGGTTGCACTGTGTGAATCTGTGCTAGAGTCTGAGGCAGGGTGTTCGCCCCGGTGTCACAGCATTGAAGAACTGGGGGGATTGGCTCAACTAGACATGTCAATATTATGCAGGTACTAAAAATTAAGGGACAATACTAGGTGACAGAATACTAGAGTACTAGAGTACTAGGTGACAGAAGCGGCAGTGGGCCTCTAGACTTACTCCCCCCCTCCTTTGTGCTCTCCTGTGTTTTTCCCAATTGAAGTTAAATTTCCATTGGTAAAGTCAAGATATTAAGGGGCAATGCAGTCTCAGTAACCTCAGGTGACTGCCCCTCACTGCCACCTCTGAGGACATTTGTGTGAGGTGTGGTTCTGCCCCCTTTCACCCCCACCAGCTCTTTCCTTAACAGGAAAGAAGAGTCTTTGCTTGAATTTTGGCTCAAGACTGAAGACACGGAAGGCCCGGCTGCGGTCAGCAGTCAGGAACACTGCCCAGCCCCCCAGCCCCCCCGCCCCCCCGACGCCGGCATGGTGCTTCTCTCCTCCCCGCGGTAATGTGCCCCAGTCCCAGGGCTCAGGTGCTCTCCTGTCCTGGGGTGGGAGCTTCCAGGTGACAGGAGAGGGGCCGCCCCCCTCAGGCAGCAGTTCTCAACCCAGGGCACACAGGGATGGGCTGGGGAGTTTTTATAAACCTCTGCCTGGGATGCAGAGGACCGAGTGACACGAGAGACACGACTCTCTGAGGTGGGGCTGAGGCAGGAGGCCGGATGGAGTGGGGTGTGAAGGGGCCAGGACTTCTGCGCTCCAGGAAGAGCCCAGGAGACCAGGCATGTTCGGCTGGAACAGCAACGACCACAGCGGGCGTTTATTGAGCTCACACCGCGGGCCGGGCCGCCCTCCCAGCCATGCTGAGAGGTTGGTGCCAGCCCTCCGAAGGCGGGGAACGGGGTGCAGGTGTGGGAGACCCGCCCTGAGCTGCAGAGAGGAAGGGCACAGCAGGAACTCCCATCCAGCCAAGGCAGCACCCTGCATTTGGGGAGGGAACCAGCTTCCTGAGGAAGCTCTTTCTCCACTCCAAGGAGCCTAAAGAAGGGATCTTCGGACACCTGCAGGCACTGGGGATTCCCTGTCTCCTGGGGATAAAGGGAGAGGCAGCTCTGAAAGCAGGTGCCCCAGGTCTACCCTCACAGCCACTGTTGTTTTAAGGAGAACAAGGGACCCTTCCCACCTCCCTCCTCCTCCAAAGAGAATTTGGGGGTTTGGTACCTGGAAGGGAGCCTAGTCTAGGTGGTTTCTTTAAGAGACCCAGGGGGCTGTTCCACCCCTGGTGGCTTTTCTGCATGGGGACCAGGGGTGCACATCCGGGCTGCGCCGGCCTAGAGCACAGGGAGGCGGGAGGTCTCCCACAGGCGCCGGGCCAGCTCGCCGGCCTGCTGTACCAGCACGTCCGTAGGGATGACCGACAGGTGGAGGGTCAGCAGCTCATGGCACTTGACGGCCTCAGCGGGGTGTCCCTTGCTATAGTAGCGCAGGAGCTTCCTGGAGAAAGGGGGGACAGGACTCAGGAACGAGGCCACAGCAGCCTTCCTCGACACAGGCATCCCCGTACCCTCTGGCCCAGCATGGGCACTGTCACCTGGCGAGGCCCCAGCACCTGGCCAGTGAAGCCTTCCCACCCAACTGCACGAGGCATGGCCCCGGGGCCGCATACTCCACCCCTCTGGGTTCCCAGTCCTGCGCAGGGACTGCCGACGGCTATGTCCGAGCCACGGGAAGCCACAGAGCCGGTGGGGAAGGCTGAGGGCCCAGCACGGACGCCGGTGGGACGCGAGCGGCCAGAGACGGGTAGAAACCGGGTGTGCGCCCACCCACCCTCTCTCGCTGAACACGGGGCTGGGCAGCAAAGAGCTCCCACTGAGGGCTTCCTGGGGGGCTTTCCTGAAGGATGAGCTGCTCCTCAGTGGGGGAGGGGCACTCGTCGGGGTGCCCCCTGTTCCCTGCAGCCTTGTGAACCGCGGTCACCTGTAGTAGTCTCCTCCCAGCACGCCGAAGGACGCGGAGTCATCCGAGAGGACGGGCACCTCTATCAGCTGCAGTTTGTACCCCTGTGGGAGAGGAGGCTCTTACACGGGGCGGTGGTGGTGTGCTGCAGAGATCACGAGCCTGAGTCGGACACAAAGTTCAAGGCCTGGCTCAGCCCGCGTGGTGGCTGCCTGCTGCTTGGGCCTCTTCCTACCTCGTTTTCACATCTCAACTGTGAAGTGGGACTAAGAGTAACCTCCCAGCGGATACTGAGATGACGTATGTCAAGTTCTGAGTGCCTGGCCGGTGCATGTGGGGAGGCTCTCACTCCCCTCAGTGCGCGGACCTGAGTCAGGGACCCGCACGAGCTCGGGACAGCTGCCGGGAGCGTGACCCTGGGAGGTGGCCTTGCAGGGTTTTGAAGGGCTGGGCATTATCAAAAGGCCCAAGTCTGTGCTGTGAAAGTGACCACAGTCTCCAGGGCAGGATGAGGAGGAGAAGGGAGCACCTGGGGGGCTCAGTCATTAAGCATCTGCCTTCGGCTCAGGTCATGATCCCAGGGTCCTGGAATTAAGCCCCACATCGGGCTCCCTGCTCAGTGAGGACTCTGCTTCTCCCTCTGCACCCCCACCCCCATTTATGCTCTCTTGCTCTGCTCTCTCTCACTCTGCTCTCTCTCAAACAAATAAATATAATCTTAAAAAAAGGATAAGGAGGAGAAGGGAATTAAGATGCACTGGGCAGCCACTGTGTGTTGGGCACGATCATGGGATCGTCTCCACGCTCACGTGGGCACCGTGGGGCTCGTCCTGCAGGCGAGGAGGTGTGCTCAGAGTGCCTGGTGGCTGCCCAGGATGGCACAGGTGCAGGCAGCCTCCACAGCTGGCTCTGCCCCCCACAGCCCTACTTCAGTCTGTCCCTCCGTCGGGCCAGCCACACACACAGAAGCTAAGGTAAAGGGTGTACACACACCCCAGGCTTGGAGCACAGATGGGAGCCTGTTGGCCAGGAGAGCTGAGCTTGGGTTCCGGCTGTTTCATTTATGACCTTGGTGGCCCTGACCATGGAGTCTGATCTCCATGCATCAGTGTCTCTCTCTGTAAAATGGAGCTAATAACACCCACCCCAACCATAGCACGGGCTCGGGGGACGGGAGGTTGTGAGAGACCCAGGAAGGAGCCTGCACTCTCGAAGGTGCTGGCTGTCACTCCTGTGGCAGAGTGAAGAAGGGCTGGTGCCAGGAGTGGGAGAGGGCAGGGTCCAGTGGGGGTGGAGGGGGCATGAGCGGCAGAAGGAATAGAGAGAGCTGGAACACTGACTCCAAGTGACAAGTGAGGAGATACCAAAGAGAAACAGGAAAGAAAGAGAAGAGAGAGAGAGAAATAGTCCTGTGCTTACACTGGGGTAACTGTGAGGGCTAGAGAGGGAAGTATTGGGCCAGGAGGCCGGACTGTCCTCTTCACCTTGGGCAGGTTGCTTAACTGCTCTGAACCTCGGTTTATCTGAACCTCAGGCCTTTCCAGCGGGAGCGACAGCGTGCCATGCTCTGTAAGGGCGGCCGGCCACACAGAAGCATGCGTGAGGAGCCATTCTCACCGGGCACGCATCCATGTGTGCATGTGCGACCTGGACGCTGCCTTGAGTGACAGCATGAGTCGTTCAGACAGCTGCTGGAGGGTCACACAGCGCCCCTGAACATGGGACCTCTGAGGTCTGGGTCCCAGCGGCTGTGGCTCCCTGTTAGCTCCACTAGGGACGAGAAGAGATGAAGAGACAGACTGAACACAGTGCAGAAGGAAGGGATCCCGGAGTGAGCAGAGAGGAAAGCATTTCAGGATGGTCCTGTCCCGGGACCTGGCTGCACCCACCATCTCGTTCTCGAACCACAGGAAGTAGGAGAAGCAGAAGTCGCCCTCCCGGAAGAGCAGTGTGGTGTAGCCTTTCTGCAGGTATCTGCGTGCCAGCCGGATCAGAGCCCAGACCTGGGGGACAGGGGGACAACGTGCTCGTGGCAGCCCCGACAGCCTCCCAGGGCCTGCGGGGTTGGCTCTCTCCTCACAGCAGGCCCTGGGCTCAGGCTCCTGCCGCGGGAAGAAAAGCACTCGGAGGAGGAGCTTCTGGAAGGCCAGCGCTGCTCTGGCTCGCCTGTTTCCTTAGTGCAGAGGCATGGCCTAGATCAGAGTGCGAGCTCAGAAACAAATCATTATCAGGTGGGTGGGTGGACTACCTGCCCCCCCCTTACTACGACAATAAAATATACATAAAAATACTTCACTTAACTTTACCATGCACAGAAGCCACAAATTAGTAAACTGATCATTCAGCCCAGAAAACAGCCAAGCATGTGGTTAGTTAACAGGAGATGAGGGTGTGGCCACCTGGAAACCCTTCCTGCTGTCCAGGGCCACCTGCCCACCTGGTCCCCTCCAGGGCCGGGCATCTGGCATAGCTTCTACACCAGGAAGGTGCTGCGGGGCATGTGAACACAGAGGAGCCCAAGCCAGGCATGTCCTCTGCTCCAGGGTAAAGTCCCAGCCAGGGCTCACCAAGAGGTCCGACAGAAACACAGTGACCAAGGGACCATGTGCGGTGGATCCCCTGGGTGACATTCTCTTGCCTAATCAAGGACTTCCCGGTGCTACCTGTGACCTGCCCAAGGGAGGACAGCAGGGACAGCCTGACTCCTCCATTTCCCGGGCTGGAAAAGGTCTGATGAGCTCTTGCACCAAAGAGCTTTGTGGAAGGCATGCATGATTCACAGCCAACCTGACCACAGCATCATGTCTAATTACATCTGCAAATACGTCTGCGGATTTGCTGTATTTTCAGGAAAGCAATCTGACAATGTGTATCAATAACCTTGGAAACATTCCTCCCATTTGACTTAGTAATTCCATTTCTGGGAATCCATACTGAGAAAATAATCAGATGAGGACAAAGATGGATGCACGAAAGTATGTGCTGCAGAATTATTTATGACTGCGAGAGCCTGGAAACACTCTAACTGTCCAACATTGGGGAAATGGCTAAGGAAATTATGTTACAGCCACATGATGGACTATTGTGGACTTGTTAAAAATCACGTTGATAAAGAATTAATGACATGAGGAAATGCATCAGATAGAAAGCGAAAACGTGGGTAAACACAATTGCACCTACAGAATGATCCATGACTATGACTGATGGCAAAAAACCGCACAGAAAAACAATGCAAAGAAATGCAGCCAGAGAACTGCAAGGATCTCCCGACAGATGGCTGGGAGGCCGGTACCAGCAACTGTTTCCTGAGTTCTCTTTTCTGTGCCACGTACCAAGCTCTCACGCATCTGTAATCATTGCCACGCGTGGACGTCAACAGTGTCAGTAGCCTCCTTCACAGATGAGCGCACGGACACTCAGACCACGTAATGCCCCGGGCCACAAGGCCAGGGAAAGGCAGAGCCCAACCCACCTTATGTCTTCCTCCTGACTTTACCTATTAGCATATGCTTTATCGAGATGAACCTATCTAATTTATATTTATACCATGTTACCTACTATATAGAAATACACTAGTTTGCCACGAAAGAGTCTGTTAAAGAGAATACAAGAACCCCCAGAGAATGTTTCTTTAGTGCGAACCACCTAGTGTTAAATCCTGTATCCAAACTGAACGACCTTGCGTTTCTTCTTTCCATTTGAATTCATTCAACAAATACTATTGGGATTTATTTATGCCAAGCACAATGTCAGGGCCTGGCCGCTGCCCCAGTTGACCTCACTGCCCAGACATGCTCCTTCGGGCACATTAGAAGACACCCAGGAAGGTGCCCCCCACACCGACTGAGGCCCATGTGGCCCTGGGTGCCAAGGGTGGAAGCCTGAAGACCAGCTGGGTGCAGACACCGACAGAAGAGTACAGTAAGGGTTAAGGTGGGGTGGGCCCAAGGCCTCAGGGGAGCCCCTGGGGGGGTGGGGCATCAGTCTTTTCTGGATAGGGGTCAGGCCAGCACATCTTGTCTGACAGCGGTGAAGAGTTACCCGGGCCAGGCAATGGTTACCTTGGTTCTGATGAACGTGGCCAACGGCCCCCTGCCCAGCTCCGATGAAATCCTTTTACTGCTGCTGAGGGAAGGGGCCACCATCTGGCCAGTCGTGCGATCCACGTAGATGAAATGTACCAAGCCTGGGAAGTCTTCTAGGTAGGTGAAGGTCGGGGTTAAGGTGAAAGCCAGGGACCAAGGCGGGTGTAACTCTGTCCTCCACCTAGGCTTCTGGCAAGGAAAGCAGTGGAGTCCGGAGGCCAGGCCTGCTGTGCCCACCTGTCCCCACAGCTGCCATGCCAGCCAACCCCCTAGGGTCCCTGTTTTCCCAGACTTCTTTACCTCTGAACCCCCAACACTGTGGAATTCTATGAAGCAAGTACAATGGATCCCTTGACACTAGCACATCTAACCTGGGGGTTTCTAGACCCAACAGGCATAGTGAGTGTTCCTATTTTATCATTTTCATGAGGGATGAGTTTACATCACATACACGGTGAGGCTGGTGGGACAGCAGAGCTACCCCTCTGATAAATGAGCCTAGCTGACTGCCTAGCCCACACCCCTAGGCGTGGTTTTGCTCATCTCTCCACACTTCACCTCGTGAAGCTGGAAGGTTCCCACTGGAGAGGGAACAGCCAACATGGCAGGGTGGCGGCTAAAGAGGGCCTCTATTACCCTTTCACCTGCATACTGAGATCTCAACACAGAAAAAGCTGCTTTATATAAAGCTGCAGGGAAAATCAGTATTCGATAGAACTAGTATTCCACAGTAAATGGTCAGACAGGTCTTGGACAGCGGTTTTTAAACGGATAAACATTTTTGGTGCAGGCCTTCTCAGAACCTTCACATCCCACTGTGTTCTGTGACTCCTAAGGAGGACATGGCTTCTCTAACCCACCTGACCCCAGGACCCCTGCCCCTCCTGGAATACCTGTTACCACTTTGCTGGCCAGACAATGTCAACATAAACAATCCCCAAAGCCTTTAGGAAGTCCCTGTGGGACAGCAGGGATTTGGGAACTTTCAGTCCTGGAGCATTCCTACAGACAAGACACCTGTGACAGTATCTCCTATTCTTCAGAGAAAAGATGCTGAGCTGGTGGAACATATCTGTTCCTTCCTGAAAGCCCACACTCCGACAGAGTGGGTAGGTGCGGGGGACAGACGGACACCAGGGGCTCAGGCAGGAGGATATGACACCATGGTGACGTTCCTCCTACTCTTCACCAACAAGAAGTCCTTCCAGTCCATCAGCTTCTCTCTGTCAGGGAAGCAGGGAGGCGGGTGTGGTGTGGCTCCTGGTCCAGCTACGGGGCGGGAGGGGGCACCCACACTTACTGCATGATGGTTTGGACCTGGTCCTGTAGCTGCTGGGGCAGATGGGGGCCCCCCCGGCCTGGAGCCGTGCTCAGGAAGCTGAGACGGTAGATGGCACAAAGCTGTCGCTTCACCTTGCCGCAGGCCTGGAGCAGCCTGATGCCGGGAAAAGAGAGCATGACAGCGGGAAGGGCCCTGGAGGGGGGCTGTCTGCATGTGTGCTGCAGACACACTCCTACAACCCACCGGACTTCATCCTCTGGGTCAGGGTCACCTGACTGGTGATAGACACAGCTGCTGAAGCACACCCTTGCCCTCAGAGATTCAGGAGGAAGCTTCCCGCTTTTCCCCTACCATGGTATGCAGTACTTGGGTGGAAGCTCCTGGAATCTTGCCCCCCCGCCCCCGCCGCAGTTTATTTTACAGGGAAATGAGGGAAAGTGCACCCTTCAGGGCTGAGGCTGGGCAGGAACCTAAGCCCCTACCCCACGTTAAGTCCTCAAGGCCCCCTCCTCCACCTGCAGCCCCCCTGCCTCCCAGCCCCTCTCCAGTATCTGCAGGTGGGACTCTGCTCTCTGGGAAGCCCCTGGCCCTCCTCAGTGCCTTCCTGAGCATCCTTTCCCTCTTGGCCTGGAGGAACCTGCCCCTCTGTCCAAATGACTCCCCCCGCGCCCATCCTCAGAGCCCACCACTCACTCCTGGGATGATCCGGGTTCGCTCCTGGAGAAAGCCTTGCTCTTAAACTCCAGCCAGGTGCTCTGTAGGACACGGGACAGGTTGGCTTCGCGCTGATGGCCCCACAGTGAGGTCTCGGGGGGAAGCCTGTGATGTCGGGCTCTGGGAAGGACCCACACCTCTCATCTGCTTCAGTATTTAGGCTCAGCTGCCCTCACGCAGTCCGAGCCGGCTTTCCGGCAGGTCCCCCAGCTCTCTGCGCCCCACACACCAGTGGGCATTTCTTTAAAGAGCAGTTTCTGTGCGGCAAGCAGGGGCTCACTGCCTAGTGGCACAGACGCGTGAACTAAAGCTGTCGGAGGGACAGGCGAGTGCCCTGAACAGAAGCGGACGTGGGGCAGGCACTGGCGTGTGAAGGTGGGGCCCGGCGAGAGCCGTAAAGGGGGACCGTGCGCCCCACCCCCACGCTCACTGCACAATCTGGGTCCATCTGGGTCTGAGCTTCACTCACTCCCTCCGTCTCCTCCAATCTTTCTTCTCATTTTCAGATGCCCATGTACGGCAGCCACAGTGAATTTTGGGTCCTCGGACCCAAGCACCACCAGCTGCTTCCTAGTGACCTACCCCTCCTGAACTCCTGCTAGGCTCCCGGCAGAGATGGTGTTTCTACCGTCTAGGCCTCTCCCGGTCTCATCTCCCACCTGAGGTGGGGGTGGGCATCCCGCACATCGGCGTGAGCTGCCACACCAGGAGGGATGCCGGGGGCAGGCCGCTGGCCTTCACGGCGGCCTAGAGTCAGGCTCTGGTCCTGCCATCTGCCTGCCAGTAATCTCAGCTCTGGTTTCCTCACATAAAACATAGGAAATTGAACTCGTGTTCTACCAAACTCACATCAAAATGCTCTGGCTCTGAAAATACCGTCACATTTCTGTTATCAGTTCATGATGGGGAAAACAAGGATCATGGGCCCATGATGGGGCTCCCTTCCCCAGTGTGAGCAGAACAGACACTGCCACCCCGGCCCTGCCTCCTCTCCCAGAGGCCACCATACCTGGGACCCAGGTCTCACCTGAATCTCTTGCCCCCTGCGATTCTTGACAAACTTGTCCATCCTCTGACGCAGGTCCCCCATGAGGGGGTGGGACCGCAGAGTGCTCCCGGCCTCTTGCCCCTCCTTGAGCTTCTTCTCCAGCAGGGAAAACCCGTCCAGCAGCTGGTACAGGACGAGAGCCAGGGGGGTGCTGGGGCCCTACGGGAAGCAGCGCAGAGCGTGATGAACAGCGGAAGCCTGCAGAGAGGAGTCCTGGCTGGGGCACTGCTGAGGGAGGTGGGGGTCGTTCCCACCTTGGTCAGGAGCACCATGTTGATGCCTGGCCACAGGGGCAGACAGTATGCAGTGTGGGGCACCATGGGGCAGTGGCTCTCCTTGATGCTGGCATCTAGGAAGATCCTTCTGGGGCCGGAAGCGACTGGGGAGGGTGGGACCAGCACTTGGAGGGTGTCTTCAGCTATCTGTGGAGAAGAAGAGCTGTCTGTGGGAGGGCTCCAGTGGGAGCCACTCAGCCTCTGCCTCATGCACCGACCATGGTCGCCCATTCGCTGTCTTCCCTGTGAACCATGGGGGTAGACACTTTCGCTCCAAGCAACCCAGCTCTTCAACCCCTGTACTCTGTTACCACGGCCCCAGCAGCTCCAGGACCGCTCCTGCTGGTCTCCCTGTGTCCTTGGAGCCATTCAACCCAGAGTCAGGACTGGGTGGCAAGCAGGGGCCGTGGGGAACAGGACCTGGGGAGGGAGGTAGAAAAGAGACTGAAAGGGCAGGAATGGTTGGGGGTTGGGGGAGCTCCCTCCCAGGCCTTCACTGGGGCGAAGGCCTGTCAATAACGCCGTCATTCTACCCATCCTCAGAGCATCCAGACTGCTGGTCTCATGGTGGAAACTGAGGCGTGGGAGGACTAAATGAGCAAGAATCCAGCCTTACTAAATAAGTAAGAAAGGCTGTAGTGGGAAAAAGTAGAGAACTGAGGAAATCACCAGAGATGTCACGAGACCTTGGCACTGCAGTCTTACTGTTCTAGAACAGCCCCAAACCTAGCAACAATGTACTAGTTGTTTGGGAATCCGCTAAAATAAGTAATAGAGGCACGTGACGGACTCTTAACCCTTAAAGACCAGCACGGAGTAAATGGAAAAACGCTTAAGGAAAATAGTGTAATGAAGGACATTAGGATTCAAACGTGGTAAAAGAAAAAAAAAACATGTAGTATGTAAATATACATATACACGTGTATACGTCCATATGTGAACATAAAATCAGAGGGAAGACAGGAGGAAACATCCCAAAATATTAATAGTAATTAATATCTGGACAAAGGATTAAGACTGACTGAGTTATTTTCATTGCTTTTCATACTTTCGTATTTCCCAATTTTTCTACAATGAATATACTTACTTTCTAATTGAGAAAGTCATCACCAATTAAGCTGGACTTTCAGTCCCAACAACAGTGAGGAGGGTGGGAGTCCTCCGGAGTTGAGGTCACCCTTTGCCTACCACCTGCCCCCCTGGCCCCGGCCTCTGGGACGAGCTCTGTCCCTGCACTGACCAGCCCTGAGGTGGCAGCAGGAGGACTGGCCCTGTGTGGAGTTACAGGGAGGAGACACCTTGGAGTCCCCAGGGCCCATCGCAGCATCTCAAATCAGCCGGTGCCTATGGACCCTCCCTCCCCCAGGAGTAGCTCACCTGGACCTGGGGAGCATCCGTGGGTGGGGTGCCCTCATCCAGCCAGACAGTGCTACCTACAGGACACACGGGCCATAAGAGAACATAAATACCATAAACGCCTGAACAATGGCCCAGCAGCGTGTCAGAAGGGGAGGGTGCGGCAGAGAACCTGGCGGGGGCGAGGGCACGTAGCAGGGGCTGGAGCCGCCCTGCCCTGCTCATCGGACCCCAGGCTGGAAGTGCAGGGTGTGCTCTGCAGTCCCCCAGCAGCCTGTGGAAGAGACGCTCCCCGCAAGGCCAGCTGCTGGGTGTGGGCTCCTGACGATGTACCCGGCAGGGGTGAGGTGGGGCATGGCCCTTCTTGGCCCCCATGAATACCCTCTCACTCCTTCCGTTTCTTCCTGTCTACCACAGTGCCTCTTCCCCAGGAGGCAGCACACTTACTCAATCAGCAAACTTCTACTGAGCACCCACTAAGCGCAGGGAACGCAGCGGCCTCCCTTTCCCAGAAAACCTACTGAGCCCACTACGGATCTGAAATATTACCTGTTTGTAATAATACAGTGCTCCCTTATATTTCATTGCAGATAGCTATCATTTGTAATCATGTTTCTCTAGGGAAGCCCATTTCCATGTTCTGAACACCCGATTTACAAATGAACAAGTCTGACTCAAGCCACTTGTAAGTGGTGAGTTCCAGGCGCTGTGAAATGGCATTATTTACAGCTCGGAGGCATAGAAACTAACCACTGAGAAAGAGGCCAGCAGGAAGGTTGTGATGGACGAGGAGAGCGAGTAGTTACAAGAAAAAGGAACTTTGGCGACGACCCCAAAGCGGTGTCTCCTGCTGTGTTCTGGGCTCACGGGGAACTTAGAGACCAGAGGGCAGCTATGGACCCTGGGCCCAGAGGAATGTGCAAGGCTACAGGAGCTGGTGTGGGCTCTGGGGGATCCCAGGCTCCTTGAAGCCCATCCACAGAATTACAGTTAAGAACATCTAACCCACTGGTTTCCAGCTGTGGCTGCACGTGAGACCTTTTGAAAATCCCGATGGCCAGGCCACATTCCAGATCAATTAAGTCCAAATCCCTGGCACTAGCAGGCCTGGTTTCAGTAGTTTTTAAAGACCCCTAAGTAAGCCCACAGTGTAACAGGGCTTCGAACCACTGTGCTAACCTGAATCTGTGCACAGGGCCGGTTCCCACTCTGATGCTCGCCAGGCTCACGGGGCCAGTTTCTAGAAGCATTCACACCTGGGTCCCAGCCCGCAGACTGTACCTTCACCCTGGCTGAAGCCGCCTGGTGGGCTCCCAAGTGCAGCCGGGGTTAAGAACCACTGGCTTAAGGACACCACACAGTAAACTCCTTTCAAAACTCAGTCCCCCGCCTGGGTGGCTCAGTTGGTTAAGCAGCTGCCTTCGGCTCAGGTCATGATCCCAGCGTCCTGGGATCGAGTCCCACATCGGGCTCCTTGCTCGTCAGGGAGCCTGCTTCTCCCTCTGCCTCTGCCTGCCATTCTGTCTGCCTGTGCTCGCTCTCTCTCCCTCTCTCTCTCTGACAAATAAATTAAAAAAAAAAAAACAAAAAAAAAACTCAGTCCCCGAGAAGGGTCTTCTCCTAAAATCCTGGCCTTCCTCTGTTAGGTGATGGGAACCACATGATCCTTCCTTCTCCCTAAGAACTTCAGAGGTAAACATGATGCCCACCCAGAGAGACGGCAACAGTACAGATTCTGGCTTATCTTTGTTCTCGGCAATGTTGTCTATTCATTAGCAAGATTTTGAATGTTTTCCGTTTCTTTTTACTGTTTACCCACTCACATCTTCTGGAAAAAAAAGTAAGGTATAGAAATTAAATATGTACATTTTAAATCATTATACTTGAAATGAAATGATTATTAATTTTAGTTTCTTATTAACTGATTACCAAAAAGGGGCAGAAATTACACCTATGGGAGATGAAATTTTAAATGAAATCTGCTTGTCACACAGAATCATTTCCGGGGCCGCGCTTTCATCCAGGCTGGAGCTGGGGGTGGTGCAGGGCAGCACCCTGCGCTCTGGGAATCCCGGTGTCTGTATCTGGGCTCCCCCCACCCACGCCTGCCGCCTGCCGCTCCTCCCACGTCTCACCTGAGCTCTGCTCTCCGGGGGAAGGAGCAGGCGTGAAGTACTCCTCAGGGAGGGAGAAGCTGTCGGTCTCCTGGAAGGGAGAAGAGGGCATCTTGGGCTGAGGGCTGGGAGAGCCTCTCCTGAGGGGTTCGGTCCTGGTACCCCCACCCCTCCACGCAGCAGGCGCACAGCACATACAGTTGCCGCGGAACTCCTCCTGGCCCGGGCTGTGGAGGCAGGGCTCCGGGCCTGCTGCACGGGGATGCTCTGGCTGCTCCTGGGCTTCCGGGGAGAAGGCTGTCATGGGCAAGGGAAACCTAGTTAGAGCAACTCTGATCTGCTCCTCCCCTCCTCCATCGGATCCCAGCTCTTCCACCCACAGCCCTCCCACCCTGGTGCCTCCCGCCACCATGTGGCCTTGGGTGGGCGTCCTCACTTCCCACTGAGGTTTCAGTTCCAGGTGGCCTAGTCTTTCTCCAGAACCACTGATATGTCCGAACTTCCAACACAGTGGTAACCAAACTGCCACTGACAATGGGGTCAGCGGTGGGCGAGGACAGTGGCTAGCACCCACCAAGCACCCCAGGCATGGCTGGGCTCTAGGTAAGCTGTCCCCTTTACTCCTCCAAACAACCCTTGTCCCAGTGCACAGAAAAGGGAACTGAGGCCTAGAGTGGCAAGGACTCCAAAAATCTGCTCTTTTCACTGACTAAACCACATCATTGTAGAATTCCTGTTACATCTGAAAACAGCAGGGAGTCAAGGCCTATAGCACCCCCGCTGGCCCAGAACTGTGATGCCGAAACATAGCCTCGCCAGGTGGCCCGCCCAGCACACTCCAGCCTGGGTTTGGGAGCTTCCCCGGTGAGCCGGCCCAAGACCTGAGGGTCGTCATCCTCCGCTGTGCTCTCGCTGGGGTAGAGATCCTGGACCAGGAGGATGAGGGCAAGAAGGTCAGCCGGGCGCAGGGAGCTGGCACTGTGGCTGCAGAGAGAGCAGGCGGCTGTCAGTGCACACTGGCGCCCCCTGTAGGTAACAGTGGGCGCGGGGCAGGCAGGTTAAGGGAGTTTGGAGCAAAGTCCCTGCTCTCAAGGAATTTATGAACGTGTCAGCTGGCTTCATCCTTCTTGAAGAAAGGCAAGGTACAAATAAAATTAATCAGTTCGTTAATTTTTGAAATAAAACTTGTTATGTTAAAGAAAAAAAAAAACACCCATGAGAAACCACCGGGGACCAGTTACAGCCCATGGGGAAGTTCTAGAATTCAGATTCAGAGACAGTGTTCCAGGAAGACCTAACTCAGAGAAGGGAATGAGCTGAGAGGGCCAAGAATGAAAGAGTTAAGGAGGCTTCAGGGAAGAGACCCGTCTTGAAGGTCTTCTTGGCTGGGAAGGTGGTGCTTTTTCAGCTGGGGGTTGGGGGAAAGTTAGGGTTCTGGGCCTCTGCTGCCAGGACCAGGGCTCACCTGGAGTAGAAGGCCAGCAGCTTGGAGTGCACGAGCAGAAAGGCGTGCAGGGCCTCCTCGCCGGCCCTCTCGGGGCTGGAGTTGACAGCCTGGATGACATGCCGCTCCAGGGCCTCTATGCACAGCTCACAGAGCTGAGGGTGAATCAGCCGTTCCACAGCCTAGAGGGCAGGGAAAGGAAGCCATGTCACTGACCATCCACCCCTGCTCCAGGGCCGGGCTGGTGGGTCTCCTCACTCCATCCATGCTGAATGCACACTACGGGCCAGACACTAGGGAATAGGGTGACTCGGGTCAGCCTTCCTGGGCATATGGTCCAGTCACTAGACTCTAGGGGGTGAGACAGACAATATGCAAGGAAAGAGACAAGAGAAACGTCAACTCTAGTAAGTGCTGTGTAGGAAACACCTGGTACTGACCAGCACCTACTTGGGTAGGGTGTCCTTGGAAAGTGTCCTTGAGGAAGTGACCTCTAAACTGATCTCTAAAGAACAAGAAATCCTAACAGACAGAGTGGAGGGGGAGAATCCTTAAGCCGAGAAAAGAGCATATGCAAAGGCCCTGAGGTGGGAAAAGTCTGGAGCAGTGCTGTCCAACTAATATAGAAGGAAAGCCCTAGGAATAATTTAAAATTTGCTAGTAGCTACATTTAAAAAGTAGAAAGAAATAGGTGAAATTAATTTTAATGATTTATTTTACCTAATATACTTAAAATCTTATTATTGCAACATACAATATAGAAGCATTATTAATGGCATGTTTGACACTCTGTTTTTATACTAAGTCACCAAAATTCAGAGTATATTCTATATGTGTAGCATAACTCAATTTGGGCAAACTGGACTTCAAATGTTCAATAGCCAAATGTACCTAACGACTACCGAACCTCACAGAATTAAATGTCCAGTGCACCTGAAAGGGAAAGAAGTCCCGGGGGGCCAGGCCACAGTGAGAAAGGGCAGAAGGGCATGAGATGAGGTGGGGGTGAGTCCCACAGTGGCAGGTCATCCAGGGCCTGGTCGGTTCTGGAAGAAGTGTGGATTTTATCTTAACTGCACAGGCCACCTCCTACAAGAAGACTTTCCTGATGTCTCAGAGAGAGCTGACCATGGCATCCCTTGCACCACCATGGATTTGGATGGGAAAGCAATATGGCAGCACCTTGGATGCTTGGTTGTATTTTCAGGCGTATGTGTACAGCTGACTTCCTCTCAAGGGCAGCGACAGTATCTTTACTCTCTGTTCCCAGGGCCTGGCACACTCTTCACATGTAGTAGGAACTGTACATTTCTCAGAGGAGTAAGTGAGCAGCGTGTGCACACGAATCCTTCAGATCTGTTTTCCAGTTCACTAATTCTCTTTCTAGTTATGTCTCATCCACGATTAACCCATCCTTTGAGGTTTTTATTTTAACAATTGTTTTTATTTCTAAAATACCTATATGGGTTCTCAACTAGCTTTAAAGTCTTTAAATATTTCAGAGTTATTTTACGTTCTGGACTGAATAATCCCAGTATATCAAGCTCCTAGGGGTCTAAATCTATTGGTGATTGGTTTTCCTCTCACTCGTGCTGGCTTGTGTCCTGGTGCATCTGTCAGTTGTGAGCTGCTGTTTGCTGCTCCGAACCTGTCCTCTAAGGCAGGAGCTTTCAAAGTGCAGTTCCGGGACCAGCATCATCAGCTCACCAGTGAACTCGTCAGAAATGCAAATTCTAGAATCTCCACACCACCCCCCCCATTGGAAAAGTGAGGCCCCACAACCCTTCTCTCACAAGCCCTCCAGATGATTCGGATGTACCCTGAGGGTGAGAACTGCCCCTAGGGAGGAAATCTGTGTTTGTCTCCACAGGGAGCCAGAAGCGGTACTGCAGGGACCCCCTGAGCTCCTCCGTGGGCGCTTGACCTGGGAGTCTCGGGCTCAGCTCTGCGGCTGCTAAGGGCCTAAGTCAGTGTGCTGGTGGTGGTGTTACCATCATTGCACTCGGGCCATCTTCCCTGTAGGGCTGTTTATTTTTCACTACTTTCCACGCTAGTTTCGGTTCAATATAATTTCTTGGGGAGGATGGGGGCAGTCAGAATGGAGGGAGCTAGCTTCAGAATTTCCATAATTTACTGTGAGCCCCAAATTGTGTTAAAATGTCTGTTTTATTGTAGAGAACCCCACCAGAGCATCTAACCCACCATGCAGCCACAGACAGCAACCTTCTAAAGGTAAGAGTCTGAGGGTCTGTCGTGACCTCACTCGTGATGGGGCAGTGGTGTGTCTCCTCAGCCCTCCGACCTGGCACCCCTGGGGCCTGAGGCCTCCTGTGCCCAGTAGTCACCTCCACGGCGAAGCACTGCTCCTGCTCCCGCAGGCGCCCGTACGTCCACAGCAGGCTCTGGAAGTGCTCCCACACCTGGACTCGCTGCTCAAGGTCAGGGGGCCGCAGCCTGGGGGCGGAGCAGGAGAGACCCTGAGAAAGCTGCCTGTGCCCACCATCCACCAAAGGAGCAGAGTTACCGCCAGGGCTGGGCAGGCTCCTGCCATTCGAGGCAACAAGTGGGAGAGCCCTCCGAGCATGGGAGGGCTGGTCCAGGCGGCGCCGTGGCCCTGGAGTGGGACGGGCACAGAACCGGGAGGCAGGCGCCCGAGTAAACCACTTCACGTCTCGGTTTCCCTCACACACGGACACAGGACACAAAGTCAGCCAGAGTGGACTCACTCCTTTCGGATGAGCTGGCCGTCCACGGTGACCAGCCCGAAGTGCACCTCGAACAGGTACTTGAGCACACACAGCTTCTGCCGCAGGTCGCCCTCGCCCTCCGTGTGGTCTCCGTTGATGGCAATGAAAAGGCATTCTCCAAACTGCGGGCCAAGGGGGCTGGGGTCAGCCAGCCCCGGGGACCCCTCACCTGGCCTGATCCCGAAGGAGAGTGAGGGGAGGCCTAGATCCCCGGGGAATCTGATAGAGTGGTTTCTACTTTCTAAGGGAATCTGAAATTCAAGGGAAAGGCTCATGGACGGCCCGTGGTGATGAGGGAAGAGGAACATGGGCCCCGGGGCTACACACTCACCAGGTGAAGGACGTACAGATAGTTGCCATTTTCCGTCGAAAAGCAGGTGTATGTATCTGAGAGCTTCTCCAGCATGGTCATGGAGGAGATGATGATCGGGGCCAGGAGGGTGCTGAGCTGGTCCTCCAGGGCGGGAAGCTGCAAGACGGAAGAAAGTAACACTGCTTAGAGTGCCAGACCCTGGTGACAAAAGGAATGGACAAGACCCAGGCCTCGCTAGCAAGGGTGTCCCTTGTTTTAGACCTGCCTAGAAGGTACCACCGTCCTGACAGGGAAGCGGGGCAAGAGGAGACTGCCCCCAGCACCCTGGTGGTAGTTAGAAGAGGCTGGGAAGGATCAGCCAGGTACCTGTGCCCTTCTGGCTCTGAATCCAGAAGGAAACATTAAGGACTCAGGCCATCTCCACAGTGCAATGCGGGGGGCATTTAATGGAGAACTGACCAACTCTGAGGAAGTTCCCTACATGTCCCTGAGTCCGTGCTTTTTGTTACACTTGGTCTACCTTGGGGGAACATATCCTAAGGACAACGATCAGGGATAGGGCAAAGGCAAACACACAAAGGTGCTCACTACAGCATAATTTACAGCAGCAAGTGACTGCAAGAACTGGAAATGCCCAGTGCCAGGGAAACAGTTAAATAAGTAACAGCTCAGCTAAATGAAGGAAGAATGTGAAGCAACCTAAAATACTGGAAGTTTCAAGGACATGGAAAATTCCTCTGATGTTACCTTAAAAAAAAAAATCGCTGAGAACAGTATTTTAAAATACATAGAAAAAACAAAGTATTGAAAAATATTTAAAAAGTCAGTGTAACACTGTTAAAGGTATTCCTTCTGGCCGAGAGAGTAGGAGAGACCCCTCCCCCCCAATTTTTTATGCTTCTGTACCGTCCCTATTTCCATAACAAGCCAACCTTCACTTTTACAAGCTCTTCCTCCAGCCATTTTCTCTGCCCTCCAAAATCAGGAGCAAAACAAAGAGAACCAAAGAGAAACTGGACAAAGCTGCTGAAAATCTGCAGATAAAACTGGCATAAAGCCAGCAGAATGGGCACCCCCCCAAACCCTCCTCACTGGAAGGGGAAGAAAGGAGAACAGCTGCCCTTCCCCCCGCTGATCTGGGGAGACTTGACCGAAATATGGAGAGAGCCGAATCCCGACTTTGAGCTTGTGAAATCTGAAAGGAGAAGAGTCTGACATGAGGAAGTGGAGACGCAACGTGGGGACCTTGGGGGGTAGGAAAAGAGTAAATGAAACAAGATGGGATCGGGAGGGAGACAAACCATAAGAGACTCTTAATCTCTCAAAACAAACTGAGGGTGGCCGGGGGAGAGGGGTGTGGAGAGGGTGGTTGGGTGATGGACATTGGGGAGGGTATGTGCTATGGTGAGTGCTGTGAAGTGTGTAAACCTGGCGATTCACAGACCTGTACCCCTGGGGCTAATAATACATTATATGTTTATAAGAAAATAAAAAAAAATTATAAAAAAAAAAAGAAGAAAGGAGAGGAGTAAGACCTTGCCTTGAAAAGAAAAAACACGCACCTAACCAGGGGCAATGAGCAGCATTTACAAACAGAAGCAGGAGGCAGCGCTGCAGGACAGATTTCCTTCCACCTCTGCTCAGGAACAGAGGTGGGTCCCGCTAGCCGTGGCTCCTGGGCCCCAGTTCAGATGGCCCCTTTTCTGACCACCTTGGCCACCCTGCCCCCATCACTTCCCACCCCACATGGTCTAACTTCTTTGGCGCATTTAACATTCCCTGAACTCATGTGTTTCTTTGCACCCCGTTCACTCTTTGTCCTCCCTCTGTAGCCCTAACTTCCACGAGAGCAGGATCCTGTTGCTGTGTTCACTGCTTCACCCCAAGAGGCTGGCGTATAGTAGGTTCTCAATTAATATTGTTGAATGAATATCCTCCACAGAGCCAAACGTTTGTTGAATTACTCATGTGCCACAATTTTCTTGAACTGCCACGAACAGATTATGGTAAGAGAAAGTTGCTTAAAAATCTGGATTATGTACAGCAACTCGTTTTTAAAGGAGTGGCTTTTCCTGCAGGTGTAGTGAGACTTTTTTAAAAAGGTTGGGGAAGACGAAAATACTTGGTGTAGGCAGAGTGCAAAGGAATTACTATTACTTGGAATTATAAAGTGGTGCATTATCTCTGAATGGCTTTTGAATCAACGTTTCTATTAATAGGAAATTATCCGAAGGAAATAATGAGATGTGGGATCAAATTCAAGCATAAATGTTCCCTGCAGCAACAGTTTTAGTCAACGAGAAGCAATATACGTGCCCAGTATGGGAAAAATGGTCGGATAAATGATACATTTATTTATACACTGGGATATAATGCTTCCACTAAGATTTGTGCTTTTGAGAATATTTAACAAAAAAGAATAATGCTTTTGATATAATGGAAAGTGGAAAAACAGAAAATAAAACTGTAAATGTGGTACGATCCCAACTACATATAAAAGATAAAGACCCAAAGGAAATATATAGAAGAGCTAATGGTTCTGGTACTAGAATTATGGGTCATTTAAAAACGAGTTCTCTGTATTTCCAAATTTCCTACAATTAATTCATGTTATTTATAGAATCAGGAAAAAAAATAGCGTTGTGTACATAAAAATAAAACTTTAAAGGCATTTTTTTCTTTACAGTAATCACTTAGGAAGTGAAAAAAAAAATTAGGATTTTGTTCCCTTACGAGGTTTTTAATAAAAAGGAAGATAAACACGATCAGATAACTTGCTTCTTTTGTTTTATTCATTCATTCACCGATATACTGAGTGCCTTTCTGTTCATGTTACGGCAGGTTCTGGGGATACAGAGGTCTATTGACAGCTGGCTTCTTCAGCTAACCTGATTGAAATAGTAGGTTAAGAACGAAAATATTTAAAAATTCTTTAAAAAAAACTATATGCATTGGGGCACCTGGGTGGCTCAGTCGGTTAAGCGTTTGACTCTCGATTTCAGCTCAGATCATGATCTCAGGGTCCCAAGATTGAGCCCCATGTCAGGCTCTGCCTGAGATTCTCTCCATCTTCCTCTCCCTCTGTCCCCTCCCGACTTGCATTCTCTCTCTCTTCAAAAAATAAAAATACTGTATGTATTGACTGCTAAAAATAAAAGAACCTAATAGACCAGTTTTTTAGCTTAAAGGAAACCACTAAAACGTCATGATCTCTGATATCTTTATTCCTAAAGACGGGGACAAGAATAGTGGGGATGTTGGGCAGATTAAGCTGCTGAAGTGGAACTGGCTGAGCGGTGATTACGCCCAGCAGAGCGAGAAGGGGCCAGGCAAGCCACCTGTCGGGGCTGCTGCGGAAGTGCCGGGATGCTCTCTACTGCTTTCCCTGCAAATATGTTTAACTCCATATTCATCTGGAAAAAGTTTTCAAAATAAATCACTCCTTTCAAATGTAGAGTAGAAATTATGAGTGAAAATGAAGACTATCTCCATGCTATAATATTTCAGGATTACCCTGGATGTCTACATGCAGAAGATAAACCTTAATCCATACTTGACATCATATACAAAAATTCAAAGAGGATCATTAGACCTAATATAAAAGCTAAAAAAAAGAGACCTAATATAAAAAAAAGCTTAAAAAAAGCATACACACACACACACACACACACACACACACACACACACACATATATAACTTCTAGAAGAAAATACAGAGAAAACTCTCGGATCTTGGGTTGGACAAAGATTATCAGAATGAAAAACGTCTGCTCTTTACAAAATACTGGTTAACGGATGTGAAGAGAACAAACAGACTGGAAAAAAATATTTGCAAAACACCGAATAAAGGACTTGCACCCAAACTACGTAACACTCTCAAAACTCATTAAGAATAGTAAGAAATAACCTACCCAATAAAAAGACGAGCAAAATGTGAACCAACTTCAACTCAAGAAGACACAGAGGGAAAATAAGTACATGAAATGATGTCAAAATCATCAGCCAACAAGACGTGAAAATTATAACAATGAGACCCAGGAGATGCCTATTAAAATGGCTAAAATTATAAAGACCACAGCAAGTGTTAGCAAGGTTATGGAAGTAGAACTCTCATATGTGAGTAGGGGGCTCTGATGTGCTGCGACCCCTATGGCAAAATCTGGCAGTTTCTTACAAAGTTTCACATGCACCTCCATGATCTACCCCTTCTGTGCTAGGTATTTACCCAAGCAAAGTAAAAAGTGAAGTCCACAGAGAGACCTGCACATGAATGTCCACATCTGCTTTATCGGGAAAAGTCAAAAGCGGGACACAGTTACCATCAACAGGTACCCAGATACACAAGCCATGGCTTGTCGATACCCGACGACCCCCTGCTCAACCATCAGAAGGACGACACTACCGACACACGCTACCACATGGGTAAATCTCAAAATTATGCTGACAGAAAGAAGCTACCCCAAAACCACTTGGAGTAAATACTACATGACTTCATTTACATAAAAACCTACAGAATACAAACTCCTCCATTGGGACTGAAAGCAGACTGGTGATGGCCCAGGCTGGGGGGAGGGTAGGGTGTGGTCACAAACTTCTGTGATGAACAATATGTTTACGTTATTGATTGTGACAGAATCACAGGTGTGTGTGTGTGTGTGTGTGTGTGTGTGTCCGCGAGCGCATGCGCACGCACGTATCTCCAACTGCCCTTTGAGAGCGTTCGGTGTACAGTAAGTCCATTATACCCTAATGTAGGCTTTAAAAGACCGATGGGTTAAGTTTATGCTACATTTTTTAGGGAGAGGAAATGAGGACACCAAATTTCTCTGTTGTGTGATTAAAACTCTACCCCGTCCTCTGGCTCTCGTTTAGCCCGAGGAGCCCTGGTAGAGTAGGGGTGAGGTCACCAACTCGAGAGGACCAAGAGGCCAACTGCTGACGATGAGCAGCTGGGTGTGCAGGAGCCCGGGGGAGGGGCAGGTTCTCCCGCCGCCTGGTACTTCTGGGCTGTTGTTCCCTCCCATGCCCCGCTGGCCCGGCACTCACCTCCTCTCCCTCAAACCCAAACTTCCGCCGTAGACTGTCTGCAAACTCCTCGTCTGTCCAGTAGAAGAGGACCTCTGCACTTTCTGTGGCCACCAAGACACACTTCATCTGCCAGGGAGAAGCAAGGGCAAGGTCACCTCCCAGCCTCTTTATCCAGAAGCTCAGCCTGAGTAAAGAAGCGGATGAGAACCCCAGCCAATACCCACTGAGCCCCCACAGGGCACCAGGCCCCACGGCAGGGGCCTTCCTGCTGTTATTTTGTCACACCCTCAAAACCACCTAAGGATGTAGGAATCTTTAGTTACTCCCACTTTCTACAGCAGGACTCAGCACAGCTCGGAGCCCCTGGGATCAAAAACCAGGCCTAAGGCTGGGGCTCTTGCTTCTGTGTTTTCTCACGCCTCTCACCAGAGCATCAGACGCATACAGGCCTACCTGCACCAAACCTATGGAAGGACCCCGCTCCTGACCAGGACGGAGGATCAACCGCCCAGGAGGACAGGCAGTGTGGTGGCTCGTGGCCGTCGGTGCCTGGTCTAGATGGAGGGAGGCTAGCGCACCTCCCTTCGGGCAGTTCAGAAATGTGTTTCTCCCCAAGGCAAAAACAGCTCCAGAAGACAAGCTTCAAAGCCCCCAGGAGTGGGTTCAGCATGACATAACTTCCTTTGTGAGCTCCTTCTGCTCTGGGGGGAAACAGGCTGCCTAACCTTGTCCACAGCTCATTCTCACACTCCTGTAGCTGCTGCTTCCTCAGCCACACCCACCAGTGCCTTTGGCCCCCCAAAACTGCCCCTCCCACCACCCACGCGTTCTGTGTCACACATATTAATGCCTGATTATACAAAATGTGTTTCATTATTCATCAGTGGGGAGCTTCTTGAGCCAGAGTGTCCCACACTGTGCCTTTCATTCCGGGGGCCGGCAGAACATCCATCCTCTCAAGCCTGGGGAAGCCTGACCAAGCCAGGGGAGGCCGGAGCTCTCCAGCCATCTGCTTGTGGCCGAATAAAGGGCAGGCAGAGGCTTCTCATCTTCTCATGCCCCTTAGTGTGCCACGTGGACAAGATTACGTTGTATGTGTGCCAAGATGTGACCATGACCAGAAAACTCTGCTCCAACTGCCCCATGAGTGGATGTCCAGTTTCAAACAGGATCATAGCATCTTGAGGTCTTGGACTCAGTGACACTCTTCAGAATCCCCTAGCGCTCAGCTTGGTGGCACTTACTGAATTCCTCCCCAGTTTCCTGTGGGTTTATCAACTCTAACTCTGAGTCCCTGGCCTCAAGGTGGTTCCTCCACAGTGAACAAAGAACGTAGCCTGTTCCCATGGAACTGCTAAACACCAGGCGGAGAAGGGGGAGAGCAACGGAGTGTGAAGCAGTCCACTGCCTGCTCCGGTGGGTACCGCCCACTGCCCCCGAGCAGCCCTGGAGGGGGTACTGTCTGCCTCTGTTCTGCCCCCAGGTCAGGCAGGATCACCTACCTTGGCAAGGAGCACCGTGAAGCCCCCAGCCAGCCAGAGGTTCTGAAAGGGCTGCAGCAGACTCGATGACCAGCTCACACAGAGAAGCGCAGCATCTCAGGTCCTGCAAATGCTTATAACACACAGAAGTCATAAGGGCCAGCAGAGCCTCTCATCTGCCTGCTGCCCATTTCTGGGAGGACAAGCTGGTGAAGGGCTCAGAGGTCAAATGTCTCTCTCTGGCCACTAGGGAGTCTCCTCAGAACATACACTCCACAGCCAGGAGGTGCGGGGTGCCCTGTATCCCATCCACCCCCATCCTCTCGCCACTGAGAACACGAACCCGGCCAGCACAGTCCTCTGGGCATAGCAGGCACCCACAACCATTAATTCCTGCCTACTGTTTCCTTCCAGGCACCCTCATTTTACCACGGGTCACTCAGACCTCTGGTGTGGTCAGCAAACCCGCTCTGAGCAGCCCCAAGGGGCTTGCCAGGAGTGACTGGAGGCTGCACAGCACATCCAGCCCCACAGGGAAGCGGTCCCAGGAGAAGGGAGGGGACATCCTGGGATGATGAAGTAAACCAAAACAAAAGGCACCAGGTTCTAGTTTTGAGGTGGCCGAGGCACTTAAACCCCTGCGTCTCAAACCCCTGCTCTACCTCCCTACAGGGTTGTAGGGAAAGACAGAATAACCAGGCTGGAAGCCCTTAGCAAACTCTGCGTTCTTACATGAAGTGGGCTTACTTTCCCTTGTTCCCCAGCTTCCCTTTGTCGAATAACAGGTGAACTAAACTGGCTCCAGAATTATTCACATTGGGATAATGAAAAGCAGAACAGCATAAAGCTGTAAACTAACTAGGAAACCCAACCCTGTAAGCAAGTAAGAGGCAAGAAAGGAGAGTGGGAGCTCAGCATCTTTTGCAGCGTAACTGAGACTTGCTACATCAGCGGCATAACCGGCCTTAATGACATATTCCCAGAAAAGTGGAAATGCTTTTCAGCGGACATTAGGTTCTACTGTTTTATTCCAAATGACTGTTGGAAAGCGAACCATGCCGGTGTCATTTTGTGATTTCCCTGTTCCCTTTTCTATCCTGCTCCGAAGTGGTAACACAGGCCTCACTGGAGCTCCAGATGGCGCGGGCCCAATGTGGGGAAGAGCCCCGGCCCCATTTTCACCGCCTTCCCCAGCAAACCGCCCTCGGGCCGCCGCGCCCTCCCAGCAGCTCTGTCTCGGGGTGCTCCCCTCCGACCGGGACCCGCCTGGCCCCTGCTGGGCTGGAGGACCCGGGAGAGAGATTCCGCGGGGCGCCTGCGCAACGGCAGCCTTCCATGTGCCCCGCACTCCACAGTGTCCGCAGCCCCCCGCAAGCCCCCGCGAAGCTCACAGCTTCCCTGGGAAGAGGGCCCGGCTGGGGGTGCCCGCCCCACTCCGTGGCTGCAGAAACTTTGGCTCGGAGAGGTGAAGCTGCGGGACCCAGGCCAGAAGGGCGGGGTCCGTGCGGCCGGGGTGTGGTCGGCCTCCACTTTCCGGAGGGCCGCGCGGGCCGGAGGGGCGCTCAAGAAGTCCGGCCGCCCACGGAGGGGCCGCGGGGAGCCGCGCTCGGAAGGAGGGCGAGGACCACGTACCGGCGGCAGCACTATACCGCCCAGCAGCCTGTGCCCCCGGCGCGCTTCCGGGTGCGATCACGTGACCTCTCGCGTCACCGCCCCGCGCGGGAAGGGGCTGGAAGCGGGTGCGGGGTCCGCGGGTTCGAGCCCAGCCTGTGCCCGGCGTCGCGTGTTTCCGCTGGGGCCCTTCGCTCCGCTCGCCCTCCCTGCCCTGTGAGCAGGGACTCCTTCAGTTCCACGGCCGCATTCTTCCCGTCGTCCAGGAGCTCGCGGAGGCCTGCGGAGTTGGGGGCTGCTGCCCGCAGCGGTCAGGTGCACCTGCCTGGGCGCCACCCCCCGCCCCGCCACCACGCCGGCGATTCCCCACCGAGGCACTAGGGACATGTCGGTTTTCACCGCGCTTCACACAGGGGGAAAGCAAGGCCCAGGAAGAAGAAATAATTTGCAGAGGGCCCGAGCCGGGATCAGAGTCCAGGACTCCTGGCTCCCGCGCGGCTCTTTCCCACCCTTTGGCTTTACCTGCTGAACTGCAGTTCCCCTTCGAGAACTGCCCCAAGGTGACTTGATTTCCGTGGCCTGGGGAGAAGACAGCCCCAACAGGGCGGGCTGTCCCCACAGTGCCAACGCTGGAATTCTCTATAAAGATTCTCAATCCATCTGGGAGGCGGGCTGCACATTAGGGGCTTTGTTTAGAACCTGTGCTTTCAAGATTTTCTTAAATTGTGTTATTTAGAGTGGCTGAAGTGTGGGGTTGCTGATGAAGGACATGGAAGGGAGTAAATTCCCTCCCAGATCACCCCTAACCCTTGGTGACTTGGTGCTGCCTGGGGGCTTTGGGCGAGGCTCAGCAGGGGATGAGTTGTGGGGACTGGTGGGACCCAGCAGATTGCACACCCCCTGGGGAAAGACAGGGTCCCAGAATTCATGCCCCCATCACCTGCAGACAAAGCAAGCAACTCTTCCCTTCCCCCCTCCAACTGGTCCCTCCCTCCCTTAGGGCTCACCTTCCAAAGACCCATCTGCTCCACAGGCCTGCTGTAGGCATCGCTCTCTGCAGCCCACACTTGTGATTGGTCTGTCTGTCCGCTCTTCATCCTGCTGTTTTCAGTCACCTTGCTTCCTCTGTCGGACTCTTCATAAGCACGAGTTTTCAGTGGTTGAATAAATTCCATCAGATGGGTATGCTGCCATTCTTCCCTCCGACTGTTAGTAGTTGCCAGTTCCCACCATCATAGTAGGAGGGTCCCAAGGCTCCACATCTGCGTCAACACTTGTTATTGTCTGTTTCTACTTAGCCATCCTAGTGGGTGTGAAGTGATAGCTCCTGATTTCGATTTGTGTTTTCCTAATGACCTATGGTGTTCAGCATCTGTTCATGTGCTTTTTGGCCATTTGTATATCTTCTTTCAAGAAACGGCCATTCAATTCATTTGCCCATTTTAAATTAATTGTCTTTTTATTATCAAATTGTAAGAGTTCTTTATATACTCTGGATACAAGTCCCTTAGTAGATCTATGGTTTACAAATTTTTTCTCCCATTATGTGGTTTGGTTTTTTGCTCTCTAAATGGTATCACTTCTGGCACAAATGTTTTCAACTATGATTTAACCCAATATACCCATTTATAATTCTATCCAGGCTTTTGTGTCAACATAAGTTTTTATTTTACTTGGGTAAATATTTAGGAGTAGGAGAGTGGGGCTGCATGATAAGTAGCTCTATGGTACGAGCTGTAGGGTAAAGTGCCTGCACCTATCCCCCCACCTCCCAGCACTGGGAGTTTTTGCTGCCCTATAGCCTCCTTAGCACTTGACGTTGTCCTTTTATAATTTTAGCCATTCTAGTAAGTGTTGTAGTATCCCACTGGGGTTTGAATTTTCATTTTCCTAATGACTAAAGACGTTGAACTTCTTTTCATGTTGTTATATGCCATGTGTAAAGTGTTCAAATCATTTACCCATTTTAAAATTGGATATTTTAGTTATTATTACTTATATGATTTCTTTAACAGGTATCTTTTTCCTTTTTTTTTTTTTTTTTTTTGCCAGCCTGTGGCTTTGTCTTTTCATTTTCTTTACAGTGACTTTTGAAGAACGGAAATTTTTGTGCTTTTTGTGCCATTGCCTAAATCATCTTTGCCTAAATTCAGGTTCATAAGGATTTCCTCCTGTTTCCCTCCAAAAGTTTTATAGTTTGTTTTGCACTTTAAGTCTATGATCCATTTCACTTGATTTTTGTAGAAAGTGTGAGAGAAATGTTTCTTTTTTTGCATATAGATATCTAATTTTTCTAGCACCATTTGTTGAAAAAAATATCCTTCCTTCATTGAATTACTTTGACACATTTGTCTCGAATAAATTGACTCTAAGTAAGCGGATCTATTTCTGGATTCTCCATTCTGTTCAATAAATTTAGAAGGATTCAGGTCACAGTAAGGATTTTATTGATTTTCTCAAACAGCTTTTGGTTTCAATAATTTTCATTGGTTTTTCTGTTTTTTATTTCACCAGTTTCTGCACTATTTACTATTTCCTTCTGTTTACTTTGGATTTAATTTGTTCTTCTTTTTTTGGTTTCTTAAGGTAGAAACTGACCCATTGATTTGAGACCTTTTGCCTTTTTTTTTTTTCTAACAAGGGATTTGCTGCTATAAATTTCTGCAAGGTACTGGTTTTTCAGGACCCACAACTTTTGATATGTTGTATTTTCATTTTCAGTGAGTTCAAAATGCTTTCTAATTTTTCCTTTGATCATTTTTTGACCTATGGATTATTTAGAAATATGGTATTAATTTCCAACTATTTGATGGTTTTCCAGGTATCCTTCTGTAATTTGTTTCTATTTCATTGCCTATTGGCCAGAGAATATGCTTTGTGTGGCTTGAGTCCTTTTACATTTATTGATGGTCTAGGATATGGTCAATCTTGGTGAATGTTCCAGGTGTACTTGAAAATAATATATATTTTTCTTTTGGTGGGTTGAGTGATCTATAAATGTCAATGAGGCCAAGTTGGTTGATACCCACATTTTAGTCTTCTCTCCTTCATGAATTTCTATGTACTATCCTATCAAATATTGAGATAGTGATATTGAATTCCCTAACTATAATTTTGAATTTGACTAGTTCTCTTCATGGTTCTGCCAGGTTTGACTTCATAAATTTTGAAGCTCTGTTATTTGCTGCATAAACATTATGATTGTTATGTTCTCTTAATGAATTAGCACCTATATCATTATAAAATTACCTTTTAATCTTTGACCCTATTCATTGCGCTAACTCTACTTTGAGAACAGTGTCACCACTACAGCTTTATTTTGATTAGTTAACATGGCATGCGGAAGAGTTTAGGACATGCAGCCCCAAAATATGCCACTTTGATGTTGATTATTGTGAGCTAAGGCACTTGAAACACAGCGGGTGCAAGAAGGGCCTGCTGACCTTCCCTTTTCTTTCTGCAAGCGGGAGATGAAACTCCCGCGGGAAAAAATGCCCTCCCTTTTCCAAGAGGAAAGGAACTTTCTTCTCACCAGAGAAGAGGAGTCTAGGCAGAGCGAAATCTGTACAAATAGACTGGGTTAAAATAACTTCTCTTTCTGTAGTCTCCCCGTATGGTTCAGTTGCTTTTCCACGATCGCCACTCTTTCTTTAACCTAGTATATAAGTACTTAGGCCTAGCCAGTTCTTTGGATCTTCATTCTTGTGGGGGTTCCCCTGGACATGTTAAAAATTACTAAATAAAATCTCTGTGCTTTTCTCCAGTGACTCTGTTTTGTATCAGCCTTAGCTGGAAAGCCCAAGAGGGTCGAGGAGACGTATTACTTCCCCTGCATATTTAATCTTCCATCCTTTCTCTTAACCCATTTGAGTCTTCATATGTAAAACACATTTTTTTTTTTTTTTTGTAGGCAGCATACAGTTGGGTCTGATTTTTTATCCAGACTGACAATCTGTGCCAGACGGAATTGTCAGATTGTGTGTGAACAACTCAGGTGTAATGTGCTGATTACTATGGTTTAAAGTCTATCAGTCATTATCTTGCTATTTGTTTTGCATTTGTCCCATCTTTTTTTTTTTTTTTGTCCCTTTATTCCTCTTTTTATGCCTCTAAAAACATTTATTGGGTACTTCTTTGATTCCCTTTTATCTTCTTTATGGGCTTCAGGACCAGGACTGCGGGGGGCGGGTGCGGATGAGATACTCATCTTGAGTGTAGAGTTTAAAGGGATGTCAAAAAATTTGGAAATCAACTTAACACTATTTTAATTAGTGTTTGTAAAAGTAAAAACTAATGCAAAAAATCTTTAATGAACAAAATATCGAAGTTTTCAATAATAAACATGTCAGTATTTCTGATTTTTCTTTTGGCCTCAGGCTCCAGTATAGCTTGGCATAACATTATTACTGACTGTAGGTCACAGTTTCCTGCTTCATATATGTACACATACATATATATATGATTAAAATGTCATTTTAAAATTTATCTATCAAATTTCACTTAGGTGAAATTTGTTGATTTTCTAGGCTCTTGAAATTTTCTCTTCTTTCTGATTTGGGCTGCCTTTTCTGTCGTTTTTCTGAGAGAAATGTATTTACAATCTCCTATTACGATTGTGAATTTGTCCTTTCCCCTTTTATTTCTGTGAGGCTTTGCTTTACAGACTGGGTTTGTCATTAGGCGCATGGAAATTTAGAACTTTTACTGTTAAAAATTCTTAATGAAATGTCCCTCTCCATTATTCACAGTGCTTTTTGTTCTACAAAAGTATTTATTATCTCTTATTAACATTACCTTTTGTTGCATGGCAGATCTTTTTTTAATCCTTTTACCCTTTAATATTTTAGATGTTTCTTTTTAAATGGCATTCAGTTGGGCTTTGTTTCTTTTTATCTCATCTGACAATCTTTGTATTTTAATTGGAGCATTCTGTTTACATTTTATAACATTACAAATAAATTTGTGCTCAAATCTATCATCTTACTCTTCTCTCTCTATTCGTCCCACATATTCTTTGTTACTTTCTTTTCTTTCTAGCTTTCTTTTAGATCAATTATTTTCTATTTTGATTCCACTCACTCCCCTGCCCCCACTCACTTAGAAATAATACACTCTTTTAATATTCTTTTAGCGGTTACCCTAGAGATTAAGACATTCATTCTTGACTTATCAAAGTTTAATATAAATTGGTACTTTTGCCTCTTCCTTGAAAATGGAAGGATATTAGAATACTTTCCTTTTGTCTGCTTTTAAAATGTATACTATTGTAATGCATTTTTAATTGTGACACATTATTATTTATATTTATTTAATTTGCCCATATATTTACCATTTATGTTGCGCTTCATTCTTTCCTGCAATTCCCTTAGCATTATTTTGATTATTCATTCTTTTTGCTGTCCGCCCCCCGTCTTTCATTGCCCCTTCAATTTCCTCACCTCTCCATGGCCCACCCCACCTATAAATAGTGGATTTCCAGGTATCGGGTGTACACATAATAAAATTCTTCTGTGTTACATTTCATATGCTGCTGTAGCAATGCCATGTACATGTCTTAAAGTTCAATTTAATTTCTCAAAACTGAGGTTTTGTTTTGTTTTTTCTTTCTAAAACCTAGTAACAAGGTGAATATACTTCGAGGCATGCTTCATTTACATTAAATTTGCTCTAAATCGCTGCTTGGAAGACATTTGGATGGGAGTAGTCAAGTCATTAACTCAAAGAAAAACCATGACCTCACCTCTAGAAACAAAAATCGCCAAATTGTGTTGTCTGTGTTAATTTTTGTGTGCATGCATCCTGAAAGGCACATTGCATTTATGTAGAAACAGTGACAAAAAATTTGAGGCTAACTTTGAAACTTATCTAAAAGGTGTATCTAAGTGTGTGTGTGTGTGTGTGTGTGTGTGTGTGTGTGTGTTTATGGACCATCTGATACAGGCTCAGACAGTGGAGAGTCTCAGGTGATCCTAGAGCTCACTTAATCCAAAGCTCTCATTGTAGAGATAAGGGCTCTGAGCTCCAGGGAGACTCAATGACTGGTATAACGTCACACAGTGGATGGAGAGTCAGGACTAGAATCAAGGTCTCTGGACAGAGCAGCCTCCTTCAACTGCCTAAAAGTATAGTCTCCTGCGCCCCCCCCCCCCCCGGCAGGTGTAGTCAACCAGTGAAATCGTGTTATCTCCAGGTGTGGATACCCATTTGGTCTGTAGCCATTGGCTCTAGGATTCTCTAGCAATCTGTTAACCCACTTTGCTATTTGATGTTATCAATTAGATTTCAGATGTGTCTGGTAGAGGGTACAGTGTCCAGTACTAGATGCTTCCTAACTGGACAGCAGTGGAACAACACAAAGATTGTTTTTTGCTAAAATTCAGCCAAGTACCAGGAGTGGTAGGACTTAAGGGAAGGGAAAGGGGCAGAATAAAGCTCCTTGAGGTCATTCTGAAGTAAGTAAAAACAATCCTTTGAATTTAGATATCACCACACACGATCTGTTTCTAACACCCACTTGTCAAATTAAAGAGAGACCCAATATCATTGATACATTTTCTGGTCTCCTAGCTGTCCATCAATATTTTGTGTTCCTTTTTCATGAATGTCTTAGTTTGTTCAGGCTGCTATAATAAAAATACCATAGACAGAATACCTTACAAACAAAAGAAATTTATTCCTCACAGTTCTAGAAGCTGAGAAGTCCAAGACTGAGGTTTGGGCAGCTTCAGTGTCTGATGAGAGCCCACGTTCTTGCTCATAAGAACCTTTCAGTTGTGTCCTCACAGGGTGGAAGGGGCCAAGGAGCCCCTACAGTCTCTTTTATAATCCCATTCATGAAGGGATCATGCTCCTCCCTCATGATCTCATCACTGTCAAAGGCCCCACCTCCAAATACTATCACACTGGGAATCCAACACTTAGTGTTAGGTTTCAAGGTATGAATCTGGTGTGGGGGGGCGGAGATCAAAGACATTCCATTTAGAGCAATGAAATGTAATTGTTGAGAAGTGACTGTCCCACCATGGACTTCATTTCTGAAACCTCTGCATCTAGATGGCACCATGTGACTGACTTATGGCTGGTGGAATTGAGTGAAAGGAATTCATGCCAGTTCTAGGTGGGCCCCTAAACTACCACATACGGTTCTGCACACTCTCTGTCCTTGTGTGCCAGCTGCAGGTGGACGCCCATAGCAACCTTGGAGGCCAAGTGCTGAAATGGCAGACTGCCTACCAGTCTGGGTCCCTGAAGGGCTATGGAGAATGGAACCACTTCTCCATGGACCACGAACTGAACTTTGCATGATCTGTTAGCAAGAAATAAATATCGATTATGTTAGGCCATTGAGATTCTGGGGTTTATCTGTTATTGCAGTTAACAGTTACTTTAACATAGTCAATGACCTCTAACTTGAACAATAACATTAATTTCCAATTAGAGTGCTGGAGGCAAAGCTTGTGGGGAAGAGGAAAGAGGGAGAGGGCAGCACATCACGAAATCAACGATCCCCACCATGTATTAGTTCATCGGGTCAAAGTGTAGTGTGGACAACGGTGGCCCCCATCCTCCACAGAACACCCTGAGAACAGAAAGTTAGAATATTCACATTTTATTACTTCCAGAATGTTACCTCAAAATATAAACTACCTCATGGGCTCTAACTCTCTGCCGTCGCCAAGCTCATATAAACCTTAATATGATCTGATTTTGGAAGCAAATATTAACACCTGTTCAAATCCCCTGCAGAGAAGAGACTTTCCCTGGGAGGTGTTCCTGTACTCATTTTGCCAACTTCCAGATGAATAAAGCTTGGGTTTCTTTTTGCTTCTTCCAAAAATATAATTTATTATATAACATTTACAACTTGAAAAAGGATCCTAGGATATTTTCTTGAATAATAATTAGAAGAGTAAAGTTCACGATGTGGGCTGTAAAGAGGTACCACCCCCCCCCCTTTTCTCTGCTGGGTGCATAGGTCAGTGGGATTTATTTGTGAGCCAGTCATTGGGAACTTGTTCTGCTCCTCCTGAGTACTGGGGGGCTGCTCTGGTGTTTGGAAGGAAGTAGGTGCCAAAGAGGTTAGTTTCTTACATTTTAGCTTTCCTGTTTTAGAGTGATCTTTGCAAAATACTGCCTCTCTGGCAATAGTTAATGGATTTATTATTTAGTCTGGAAGACAAAGAGAAACTTCCAGATCTCTTAGTGGTGGGGACAGGAGGAGCAGTGCCCTCAGAGCCAGTGCACGCTTGGGCGCTGCCTGGCTCTCCAGGACTTGGAAATGTCAAGACTCATCACCTGGGGTGGGTGGTGGGAGGGGTCCTTTAAATTATTCTACAGAAGAACACAGGAAGGAACGGCCAGGAGGGTCACTGGTGGGCTCAGGGGAGGCTGGATTCCAAATGTTACAGCCAAAGTTGGTTGGTCACAACCCTACTCACGACTCATCAGAAGAGCTAGTCCGCTTTACTGCGGACTGGTTCATCTCTGCTTCTGTAGAGTTTAGACACTGCCCTTTTGTTTTCAGAAATAAAGCCACTCTCAGTGGATTTCCAAGGTAAATCCAGCAGCAGCATCCCTCCCAAACATGGGCCTGCAGTGCACCTGAGGAGCACACCTGCAGGTGTGGGGCGTGGCCAGGATCATTCCAGCCCCTCATCGGTTCATAGCCCCACTGGGTCCTTCCCCGGGCTGCCTCAAGGAGGCCTCAATACCTCCTGGTGCTCAGGTCCAGTGGGGGCCTTTCATGTGGAATCCACCAACAAGCTCTGCCATTTTGGAAGGTGCAGGGCTTGGGCCCAACTGCTGGGGAGGGGATGGGGCTACCAGGGTGATGGGCCATAAACAACTGCGGTTCTGGGGGTCTCAGGCCTTAGTCTCATTGTAGCTCAGTTCTGGAATTTTCAAGCTTTTCTCCATCAAGAGATAAGCTAATATCCCACAGTGGCAGCTTTTTCAAGGCACGAGAAGAATTGAGACTTTTTCTTCAAATAACAATGAGAATTTGTTCTGAGCCTTTGTGATAAGAAAGGAGAAAGAAAATCATTCCTAGAGGCAGGAAGAACAGAAAATTGTCTCAACAAAAGGCACAGACTTCTCATTATAACTTACTATGCTTTCAAATAAGCATTTTTGCAAGTCCATTCTTCAGTTTAAAGTGGCTCGAAAGTCTTAGATGATCTTAGCCATGTCTTGTCTTAGGAGGAAAAGTCTCGTGGGAAGCTGGTGGATGAACTCCTTTGTCCCAGGGCCCAACCCCGCAAGCCACTCCCCTGGTGTGCACTGTGAGGCTGTTTTGCTACCGGCTGTCTTGGGTGGGGAGTGTGATAGGGGAATCCCTCACAGGAAGGGATCCCTACTGATTCAGTAATTATCCCCCACCCCAAAATGAAAAAGCCAGGACAGATACCTGGCACCCAAATCCCTAAAGAATGTGATATTATCATGAGTTTCTCAGTATCCTTTGAATAATGCAAATATTTCTTTCATGAGACAGTTGCAAAGTTAGAACTGCAGGACCCCAAATATAAATTTCAATGATTCCCTCTCCTCCCTTTTTATTAACTAACAAAAAATAAAAAATTAAAAAAACAAAAAAAAACCTTAAACCTCTTGGGAGCATTTAATACACAAAGAAAGATCAAAGAAGCAGAAAGGGCCTATCCTCTGCGGGCTGGGAAGCTCAGGGAAGAACCAGCACTTATGTACAAGAAGCGTGCTTGCGCGGAGCTCTGAAGGCTGGGCTGCACTCAAGCAGCAGCGGAGGGGGTGAGGCGGGGAAGTGGGCAACCCTGGGCTTGGTGGTTAAATGAACAGGTACTGGATTATTCCACGCTCAGGCGCCCACTGCCCTGGGTGACCCTGGGCGAGCTCCGAACCCTCTCCCCGCCTCTCAGGAAGGCGGGGGTAGAACCAGCGACTCCTTCATGGGGAAGCAAATTGGCCTGGGCCAGGTCTGGGGGACCTCTGCCTACTCCTGTTCTCATGGGGGCCTGCAGCTCTGCCTGCACCTGTGTAGAGAGGAGATTTTGCTATCTGCATGCCTTTTTCGAAGTTTGGGGAGACAACTTCTTTGTCTCTCTTTTCCAATCTCTTCCTCCCGTGGGCTGTCCTCTGCCACTTCTCTCCCTGCTTTCTACCCCAGTCTGGGCACTTCTCGCTCCTCGCCTCGCAGAGCTGAGGCTTCAGCAGGAGCTCCCGGCTTCCCGGCTTCCCAGCTTCCCGAGAAGGCCGCCTGGGTAGCCTGGGGCGTGGCGGGGCTGGGGTCTGCGCCCCTCTCTCCATCCACCTCCAGGCTGGGCATGCCCACTGACCAGGTCCAGCCCAGTCCTTGCCACCGCCTTTTGCTGACCATAGCACACACCTCCGGACCCGCTGACCCACACGGCAAAATCGAGTCCGCTCTCTTCCTCAAGCACGGAGCGGAGCTGCTGGCTTCCCTCTCCCTGATTCCCTGTTCTCCGTGCGGAGTCCCGGACTTCCTCCCTTATCTCATCTTCCTCCTGTGTCTCACCTCACACCGGTCCCTGTCCTTAGCCCCGGTCCTTCATGTCCTTTATCCTGAGAAAGAAGATCAACCCCACGGGAGAGAGTCTTTTCAGCGGCAACTTGTCTCTTACCCCTCGAATCATACAGGTTTATCGTAATCTTTAAATCGGTCCACTCCGCCCTGTCCTATTCAGGGGCTTCCCACCCACCACCCCACAGTTCTCCATCAGACCTCAGTTTCCAGATTCCCCCTTCCCCCAGGCGGTACATGGAAAGCTTTGTTCTGGGCTCACACTGGCTGGTCTGGGAAAGCGCCGACCTGGTCAGCTTTCACTACCACATTAGATTTCTGCCTAGTAAATGCCCGGAGAAGCACACAGCTCCTTGGGGAACAGGAAGGACGGCTAGATTCAGTTGTGTCTCACAGGGATGACTTTCGATTTACACTTTTTTTTTTTTTAAATAACTTTGGTTAAACAAGCCATTAAGGGCTTGACTGACAAGCCCTTAAGATCCCTTCAGATTTGATGCAGGTCTGATTATTTGCTTGTTCAGTTGGGGTATGTGTGTGTGTGTGTGTCTGCATTCGTTCGGTGGTTCAGTGTGCTTTGTCTTTGTGCTGAAACTCTCTCCCTCCCAGCGACATGACGGATGATGATTGCTTTTTGTGGTGCCTAATACATTGTTCTCCACTCCATGAATATTGTTACCTGACTCCCATTCCAACCCAAGGGGAATCCGGATTCACAGAGGAATAGAACCCTCTTACAAAATCTGGAGTACGATTACAATTTTACTTTTGAAGCACCCGTCTCCTGGAGGAATAGCCAGTGATCGATGCCACTGCCAGAAGCCCAGATGCACACACTCATACATCAGCCAGGAAATGACATAAACAGCTCACCCAGCAGGCCGTCGCTGACCCACCCACTTGCTCCCTGGTGAGAAGAGAGGTGACAGGAAACCAGGGCAACAGCAGGGAACAGACAAGGAGAGGAGTTTGAAGAGGACTGGGCTCCTGAAGGCTCACTTGATGGTTTCCTTCCTCATCTCGTACTGAGGGAAGCAGTCCCAGGCTAAGGTCTATAGTGACACTGCTGTGTGACCCGGATGATGGAGAGCTGTTTCATGGGTCCTGCGAGCGCACTGCCGGCTTCTCTTCCTGGTGTGTGCACATGGGTACATACGGCTCCACACACATACCTTCATCCTTCTATAGGCACAGGTGATGGGTACACTTTCCTTTGGGGTGGATGTGGCCTCCCTACGCAAAGCTCGTGCTATGGCATTTGTCTCTTTAGAGAGCAAGTCTGTGCTGATTCCAGCAGGATGGGGCAGCAGAGACTGGTTTGTTGCTAAGAAGATGTCTGAAAGATCAGGATATGATTAGGGCAGGAGAGTGGAAAGCAGTCCAGCAGGCCTGTGGGTGACTTGTGGGCGTGAGGGTGGTTTATCGATAGCGGCAGGCCAAGGCGTTGACATTCTTGACCACATAGAAGCCCATGGTGACTGGAGGGATGACCAATGTCCGGCCGGCCCGCAGGGGGCGGGGCTTCAGTTCGGGAAGGGTCCCATCGTCCACCATCACTAAGGGCTGGCCGTTCAGCTGCACTGACCTACAGCGAAGACAAATAGCATGGGACTTGTCAGTGCCTCATCACAGCCAAGCCTGGGCAGCCCTGGACTGTCTGCCAGTCTGTCTGGGACTGGCCCAGGGAGCCCTTACTGACACTTCCTATGCCCAAACTCTCAGCTCTGTGTTTTACTTTTGAAAAGCTCATTAAAAAACTCCAGCAATGCTCCGAGAAAGAAATTGCCATGATCCCATTTTACCTAGAGTGGCTAAAGTGACTGGTCCAAGGTCATCCAGCTTGTGGGTCTGGGAGCCTGGATTTGAACACAGGCTGTCTAGTTCCAGAGACACATCATTTAGACAAGTGAAAAGTATGATGCAGAAGCTGAAAAGTGTATTACACCTACTTTTAAAATCATAATAGCAGTTCAGTTTGATTGTATACCTGAAGAATTTTTCCCTGTGGAGTGATGTACAGGCTTAAGATGACTTCAGAAGTCTCCTTTTTAAAAGATCTCTTTAATTTATTTGTGAGATTAGAGAATGAACATCACGTTACTTGTCTAGGTTTGTTCTGAAGGAGGAGAGAGACACTTAATGATTTTCCTTTTTCTGAGAATGAGTTTTCAAATCTTTTTTTTTTTTTTTTTTTTTTTTAAGGAGAGAGAGAGTGCGAGCTGGGGTGGAAGGATGGAAGGAGAGGGGGAGAGATAATCTTAAGTAGGCTCCATATCCATAACCAGTGTGGAGACCAACTCGGGCTCGATCTCATGACCCTGAGATCATGATTAAGCGTTGGACTCTCTACTGACTAAGCCACTTAGGTGTCCTTTATATCTCATATTTTACGGATGTTTCTGTTCCAGCAACATGGTGGAGTAGGTGATAAAGTAGGGGTTTTCTAACTCCCGCTCACCCATCCTGCTTGCTTTTCTTCTTCCTGTGGACCAGCCGTCTTCAATCCTGAGAAGAGGGCCACATACAGAGTATACTTAGGAGAAAGGGAAGTAGCTCATCACCCATCCTTGGCCTGTGGTACAGAATCCAAAAAACTTCCCAGCTGTTCCTGGAATGACTTGTACAGCCATGTATCCAGATTGAAGCTCAGTTTTCTGGGTTAGAAGAAAAGGCCAGAGCCAGACCACCCTAGAAATAAGGCCGTGAATTCACCCTCAGAAAATCAATGTTGCATAGTGATGACTGTTTTGGGGTCCTGCCCGACCTCCAATGTGATGACAATGCAGTGATATTATCTGAGCTGTAAAGAGAATGAAATGTTACACACTGATATAGAGGTCTTTGTTCCGTGTTCCTGCTGTTCTGTGAGTGGTAGACAGGTTTGGAGAGAGATGGTTAGCACAGCAGACTGGAGAATTCCCAGAGATAAGTGAGCTGTGAGTTGCTCCCAACAGAGGGCAAGGCAGGGAGGCAGGTCCAGGCCCGGTCCCACATCGATAAGTTTGGGTCTGATCCAGATCCAACAGGCCAGAGACAGCCACCCTCCTCTTACTGGTGTGACTAAGGAATGACAGAGTGAGCAGGGGACTCCTGTGTGGAAAGCCAGACCTGCCTCTGGAAAAGTACAGAAGTAGGAGAACTGAGATCTGGTAAGTATTGACCTCATCAAAACTGGAAGGAGCTTTTGCTCCAAATTTAAGTGACTACCTCTGGTGAAGAGAGCCTATTCACTGGACTGGGAGGTGGGGTAAGGAGAAGGGGTCCAGTTGCAAAAGACAAAAAAAAAAAAAAAAGAAAGCCAGAACAGGTCTTCACAGCGTACTTTCATTATTTTGTTTCAGGTGGTGTGATATCCAACAACCAGACATATATATGCACCATCAAATACAAGTTCAATAATACTAATTAATCTTTCCAATGCATCCTCAGTTAATATCACTGCTCTACTTGAAGACCTTCAATGATCCCTCTTGCATACGGAACCGCGAGCAAGCCCTCCCCATAAGGAATGAGATAATGTCCTTTTAGCATCACACCATCCCAGAGCATTGCTCTATGTCTGGGTTCTGGGAAGTGTGATAAGCAAGCCTTTGAATGTCTATATTGTTATTCTCTAACAGGACCCATTCTGCTTTCCTTGTTGGTTATTTGTAAAAAGCTAACCCAAGTGTGGGTTGAAACAGGGGGCATGGTTGAGATTCTGGGGACGGATCTCTAATTCCAGGAGCCCAGTCACTCACTCACTTAGACAGTCACCTCCCTTCCAGAGCTTTCCCATCTGTGCAATTGCTGTAGGCTCCAGGACCAGGGACATGGAGTACAAAGTATGGGACGCTCTGACAGCATAACCAGTCCCGCAAGTAGGAGATGGGGTTTTGTTATTAATTCTTTTCACCATAGCTGCGGGTAAACTTACTGGTCCTTGTACTTGACTGCTCTCGGGACTGACAAGTTTCATGGCTCCTTCTTAAAGTCCTCTCTTCCCTTGGTTCCCATGGTATCTCTGTCTCTCTCTCACCCCCATTCTCCTTCTCCTTCATTTCTGCAAGTGGTTGCCTGTTAAGAGGGACTGTTCGCTTCTACCTGTCTCATATATTGGGGTTCTTGGTGCCTTGTCCTTGGACCTCTTCTCCCACACTCCATACTCCCACTGAGTGCTGTCACCCACACCCAGAACTTTGTTATCCATGTCAATTCTCCCCAAACATAGCTTAGATCCTTCTTCTAACTAATGCCATCTCCACTTGGCTGTCCCACAGGAACTACAAAGCCACTATGTCCAAAGTAAAAATGGTATCCTCAAACCCTGTCCTTTTCTTAGCCTTTTTTGTGTTGGGGCCACCATCTACCCAATGACCTAAGCCAGAAAGCTGGTCATCTGGGATTTCTCCCCCAATTCCCACGTCGGGTGTCACAAAGTCAATTCTACCTTTTAATATTTTTCATATCTGCTTCTTTCTCTCTGCTAGTGCTACTAACTTAGTTCAGAACTTGCCATGTAACTGATCTCTTTGCCCCCTGCCTTGCCTTCCTCCTGCTGCTTGCCACATTGCTGACAGAGCAATCAATTTCTGTCACTGCTTTAAACTCTTCAGCATCTCCCCGTGCCTTCCACTTTCACGTGGACAATGAAGCCCCATTCTGGCTAGCTCTCCAGTCTTGGGTCCTGCCAGTACCCCCGACCCCAATGCTAACTATGGCTCCCTGGCCTCTGGGGGTGAGCATGGGCTGATTGGCTGTTCTTTTCAGGTCATCACCAACATATGCACAAACAAAGATTGTTTCACAGTGAAAAGCTAGTTAAATCTTGCTCATAAATGAAATAAATAGTTCTCAAATGACAACGTAAGTAGATATTGTTGGGAATGAAGTATGAAAGTTCATTTAAAAGTATAGTAAATATTTTTCAAGTGTAAGTACCAGTAGACACTGTTGGGATTAATAAGACACAAGTTCATTTAAAACTGTTATAAAATTCCTAATAGCTTTTTTGGGAGGAGAGGGGCATCATGTGCTTTTTTCAAGCAAGAGATTTTAAAGATTTTATTTATTTATTTGAGAGAGATAGAGAGAGAGCGAGAGAGCGAGCAGAGGTGGGAGGAGCAGAGCCTGACACGGGGTAGGGCACTCAACTTCAGGACCCTGAAATCATGCCCTGAGCTGAAACCAAGAGTCAGACACTTAACTGACTGAGTCACCGAAGTGCCCCTCAAGCAAGAGATTTTTTTTTTAAGATTTTATTTATTTATTTGAGAGAGAAAGAGAGAGAGAGAGAGAGAGAGAGCATGAGAGGGCAGAAGGTTAGAGGGAGAAGCAGACTCCCAATGGAGTTGGAAGCCTGATGCTGGGATCACGACCTGAGCCGAAGGCAGTCGCCTAACCAACTGAGCCACCCAGGCACCCTCAAGCAAGAGATTTTAAAAGGACAATTACTGTAATGTGGGAGGATGGTGACATAAGCTGACATCACTACGGAACCCTGGTCCTTTTACAGGCCTGGCCCCCTTGCCCTGCAGGACCAAAGTAAACAATGTGCAGTTTCACTTCACAACTCACCCTCCTCCCCTGTCGGACTAACCACACTGTGTCCTTGCAGAACCTGCTCAGGTGTTGTCCTTTCTGGGGAAACTTCTCTGATCTCTGGGCTGGGCTAGGAGCTCCAACTCTGGATTCTCTTCTACCCCAAACTTATCTATGACTACCTCACTGAGTTGTAGTGACTTACTCACTATCCCCCTCACTGGGCTGTGAGCTTGGTGAGAAAAGGGATCATGTCTTTCATCCCTAACTCCTCGCTGCCTAACAAGGTGCTCGGCCTGGAGGAGGGATGAAATATCTTTGAACAAGTGAATGAACTTTGAGGTTCTTTTGCACTACTTCTTATCTTTGAGGTGGAGTTTCTCCAGCTTCAGAGAGGTTCCCTGGAGGTTTGCTGAGTGTCTTTACGGATTTCATTAACCTACCAATTACTCTCTCGCTCTCAGTGGCTCTGGAGATATGAGATAAGACCTGAATTATTGCTGATTCTCAGTCACTTACCAGATACCTTATCCCAACCTGACAGGAAGCCATTGATTACGGATAGTATTTTTCTTCCTTAAAAAAAAGATCCATTTGACCATCTCTTAACTAAGCCAACATGAGTTAATTCAGGGAGACCCTGAGTCTCCACACATCCTCATCTATAAATTCCCTCCATTATAGACAGGCCACATACTTTACCACCTCCATTCTATTTTTCCTGCTTACATTTTTATTTTAATATTTATCCTATTACCCAGTGAAGTCATATCATGCTAAATATTACAATAGTCTTTCATTTTTATGAACAATTTGTAAGTTTGAAAACATAGTCACACTGATGATAAAAATCATTGATTAGTAATGGCGATGACTATTTTGTACACAAAGGCATTTTGTTATGATTTCATTTGACTATCGCATTTAGTCCTTCCAACAACCAGCCGAGGCAGGGGTTAGCAACCCTATATTATGGATGAGGAAATCAAAGTTTAGAGGGGTCTCACCTAAGTCACAAAGCCAGTAAGTGATATGGGTGAGATTTGCAACACTGCCCTTCACCATGATCCTGTCTGGCCTCCCTTATGATTGCTAAAGAGGGCTGTGAGGTAAATGGGGTGATTATTATTATTATTTTTGTAACTTTACTACTGAGATGAGGTCAGAGAGGTTAAGTGGTCTGGGCAAGGTCACACAGCTAATAAATGGCCAAGCTGAGTCTCGAGTTCAGTCCTTTCTGACACCTCTTTCTACTATTTAGTGTTATTCTCTAATTCCAGATGGCACTCACCAGGATCATGTTTCTTTATTTTAAAACCCTTCCTAATCATATTTCCATTATATTTTGGGACCTCCTTACTTACTATGACTTTTCACACCAAATACTAAATGATCCAGCCTATGTTGAACTATTTCTCTTAAATCCCTAGCTGCTGGGAGCATTTAAATTGTCCAAATATTAGGACAACTGCATTTAATCACCATCTGTTTTTACAAAGTCTGAGTTAATTTTTCAATTCCTAAACTTGTTTTCTTTATTTTGCATGCTATCTGAAATGGGATTCAATGTGTCAGTGTGGAGTCAAGCCTTCTGTTCTCTTGGTCTCTATGGGAGCCCCTTGCCCAGGTCACCCTCCTCCCCCTACCACCTGTCTACAGTCTCTGGTCCTCATGTTTTACCCTGGTTCTTGCTAGCCATGGATACTGAAGCAAGCTTTTGACTATCCTGAGGGCTCAGGGAAGCAGGTGTAGTGAGCATGCTCTTTGCCAATCTTGAAGATAATTTGCTGGACTCTGGTCTGGCCCTGGGTGGATTTTTATGGGGCAGAGGCTGGGGAAGACTCTTATTGGGAGAAGTCCTGGGAGCTCTGTCTGCTTCAGGCTGGCATATTTGGGACGTTGAGTGGGAGGTAAGGGGACTTAGAGATAATCACTCTACCTCAGCTACTTTGAGGAAGTGATTTGCGTTCTCTGAGCTTGGGTTTCTCTATGTGTAAAACACTAGATGAAACCTCAGAGTCCTTCTGTCCTGAACATTTTTTAAGTAGGCTGTCCAAAGCCTAAATACTAACTTGAGGCATTTAATGCCAAACTCAGAGTCATCCTGCACAAACAGAAATCTGATCACGATATTCACCTACCTAATGTTCAGTCGCTCCCTGCTGATCTTAGAACACTGTCCAAAGCCTTTACAAGACCCAATAGGCAAAGCCTTTTACCTATGTCTCCAGCCCATTAGAGGCTCACCCTAGTTCCTGTCCATTCCAGTTCCCCACTACTCACCACCCTCTCCCATTCCATGCTACAGTGTCTCCAAGCCCAATCTCTGACCCCAGAGTTTTTGTACATGTTCCTGCTGCTTGGAACCTTCTCCATATTCCCTCCCCCTTCCAGCTTCCTTTCCCTGGATAACTCCTATCTGTCCTTTAGGTCAGATGCCCCTCCAAAGTGCTTCCACATTACCCCCCACTTCTGAGATCTCTGCACTCATCACAGGGTACTGGCATTGCTGACCTCCTGTCTGTGTCTCCACTAGGCAGGAAGACCGTGTGTCTGTCTTGTTAATTCTTGCACTCTCCCTCCACCAACTCACATAGCAGGTGAGCAATAAGAGAAGGACTGGTTATAAATATGCAGGTAGATGAATCCAGAAGGAAAAGACACTGGCCTGGAAGTCCAGAGACTTGAGTTTTAGTCCAGACTCTCAACATGAAATGTGCAGGCCTGGACATGACACCCGTCTGCTCTAGAGTCTGTTTCTGTATGGTTAAACCATGAGAGGGGGAGAAGAAGGGAGGCAGGGGAGGGAGGAAGGAGAATGTCTAAGAATCTGAGTGTGTGTGTTGGGGAAGGGGCGTCAGCTCCCTTTGCTCCTTGTAACCCCACAAATCCAGGTCTCTCATTCCAGAGTGTTGTCCCATGCGCCACTAGAGGGCACTCTTGTTCTACACAACAGCACGGGACAGCATTTTCCATTACGCACCCCCCCGCCCCAGCCCCCGCGACCCCTCCAGCGCGGGCTCCCAGGAAGCCAGAGCGCGTGCGCCGCCCCCACACCCGCACTCGGTCCCCGCCACACGGCACTGCGCTTGGCCTCCCGGAGGAACAGACCTAAGGGTCATTCAGAGCCCAGCAAAACGGCCTTGCGGTCCACTTGGCGGCACCCCCCCCCCCCGCCCCAAATGTGGCCAATATTAAGGAAACGAGCGCAGCCGGGCTTCGATTCCCGCCGGGGTGCGGTCTTCTCGGCCCGCGTGCAGGGAGGGGGTCGGCGCAGGTGCGGGGCTGGCGGCGCCCGCGCGACCGGGCGTCCCAGTCCTCCGCGCCGGCCGCGCACCTGTGTGCGCTTTACAGCCCCCTCCAGGCCCCGCTGCCCCTCGTGGCCCCCTCGCTGAGTTAGGAAGCCGGTCTCTGCAGCTGCCCTGCCCTTCGCCAGGTCAGAGGCAGGTTAGAGCCTGGAGGGTTTGAGGACAGAGGGGCCTTCCTCCTCTCCCCTGCTCCGGGAGAGGCTGTGCATCTGGGGTAGCTTAGAAAGGAAATTCCTTTGAAATGGCCAGGAGTGATCGCCACTCTGCTGACCAGGCCCCCTCTGGAGTGGCCGCGGGTTAGTGTCGCCCTTCTCACTAGCCTAGCTGGACCAGAGGCTTAAGGATGCTCATTACCCTCTCAGAGGTACTCCTGCCTCTGGGGTTGTGGGGAGGATGACTTCCAGGTGTGCCCTGAAGCTTTCCTCCTCTGTGCTTGCCTGGAATCTGGTAGATTCTGTCAAAAAGCCTCCTCTTCCCTCAAGGCCCCACTGGATGTGGCCTCCTTCACGGGGTCTTATCTGATAGCCCCAGCTGGAAGGCAGGCATATTAGCCGCAGCTCCCCCTTTAGTTAGCACCGGTCCTGCTCAGCTTTATTTTATCTGTGCGCTGGAGTCATTTTGGCTGCTAGACCAAACTGTGCATTTCTTAATTTTCAAGAGCATGCGGTTCAGTGCCTTCTTTCTTACGAGACTAATTCTAATTAATGTTGGTCAACCTCACTAGGACTTCTCCTGATTGGATACTCTGACTCCTTCCTCTGTTGTTAAAGAGAAGAGACTGTGCAAGAGAGGGCAAATGGAGATGAAGGCTTCTTGTTCCCATCTCTCCTCCGGGAGCCCACATCATGTGTGAGGTTCCTGGCCATGGAGACCCTTTGAGGCTGATAAGATCATATGCCCTTCATCCTATTCTTTGAGGGGCATATTGAAACAATGAGGAGTTTTGATCTAGCTTCTGTATCACGGAGCAAACCCTAGGATTCCTTCATCTAAGCAGAGCTGGGGGGATTTTATAGGCAAGTTGTTAGAGATATAGACTTTTCCTGTTTGCAGTTAGGTTTGGGGGTCATGATTTGATCTGTGTTCTAGCCAAGTGGTGTAATAATGGTCCAAGCCATAATGGGATTCCTTCATGTGTCTCTAATGGCTTAAAGTAACTTAGCACATTTGGCAGACAAGATTAGAGCCCAGCTACAGAACCTGGATTTATACTGATATTGTTAATTCCCAACAGATGAGGAAATCATCTGGGGGCAATTTGGGAAGAAAATTTGATTCTGTGACCCCCTCAAAGCTCCATGTCATAGGCATATCACACTCAAACCACAGGACACAATAGGGACCAGCTATAAAAACCATGGAGAGACCTTAACATGTGGTTAACTCTATTCCCTTCCCATTGTAAAGACTTGGTGCCATGATCTCTAACATTCATGGGCGGTGTAGAAGGGGCATTACTCATATTCCTACTATTCTTTGTGTTGTACAAACTCAGTTGTAGCAGTCCTTACCCATGTAGACAGAAACCCAGAAACATGCAAATGTGTGGTCAGACACAGTATAATTAAAAATTACACAAAGAGAGATACAAAAAGAAAATCACACCTCTCAGCCCAAATTTTGAGGTCTTCTGTTCTGGCTCTAGTATATTTTTGTGGCCTTTCCCCTCACCCTACAAAGCATCTTATATTCCAATCATGTAAAATGATTTGCCACTACTCAATCCTTCCTTGAACTTTTGTACTTCTGAACACTTAGTAAGCTCATCCCACTGCCTGGAATCTCTTTTGGTCTAGCATTTCCTAGGTGTATCTCTCATCCTTCCAGCTCCTGCTCAATGGCCCTCAGCCCCGAGGACCTCCCAGACTACCAGCTTAGAATTCATCTCTTCCCTCCTTACACTCCCTTCTCCCATATATACCCTCCGTGGTCTGTCTTGTCTTGTCTTCAGGTATCCTCTGTGATGAGAGATCAGGTCCCCAGCCCTAATTGTGTGGAGCTGGAAGATGTAGTGTGGGGTGAGAAGCATCTCCCTGGGGCGCCTGGGTAGCTCAGTTGTTAAGCAACTTCCTTCGGCTCAGGTCCTGATATCCAGCCCCACATCGGGCTCCCTGCTCGGCAGGAAGACTGCTTCTCCCTCCTACTCCCCCTGCTTGTGTTCCCTCTCTTGCTGTCTCTTGCTCTATCAAATAAATAAATAAAACTTAAAAAAACTTTTTTAAAAAGAAGCATTTCTTTTATGGGCAGTCTGCAGGTGGGATGAAGAGAGTCCGGCGCAAGGGTAGGAGTGTGTGCACGCAGGTGTGCAGATGGGTTTCCCATATAAAAAAGTATGAGATAAAGTCCAGAAACCACACCCAAAATTAGCTCTTTCATTTTAAAGTCATTTTAAAGTCCTGGCTCCCTGGACACCTATTCAAATATGTTAAATCAAAGGGATAAACATCTCGGTTTTACAGGATTTTGAGAAAGTGCTCCCTGTAATACCAGGTGCACTGGTGCACCCTCAAAAGTGAAAAGTAAGACATCCCAGTGGCACAGGCTCTCTTCCAGGGTCTATGGATGTCAACATGCAAAGTGCGGCGACTCTCAGTCATTCTGGCAAAGATGAGCAGGGAAGAGGTAGTCTGCCAAGTGATTGTGTTGGGCAGCTGGTCCACCATTTGGGGCTCCAGGCCCCTGGTCAGCAGTAAGCTACATGTTGTCATGGGCTTCCTGATGCTTGGCCGCCAAAGAAATACTGATTCAGGGCCTAGGCCCTGCCACAGGGACGAGCTAGATTAAGACTTTTCAGTTCCCTGTGGCTTGTGTTTGTCTGTCACACAAACCACAGCCTCGGGAGGGTGTGGAGGAAGAAGAAGACAAGGGCCATTTCCTCCCAGTCCTGCAGAGCTGCGTATTCTGCGTCCTTGCCCCTCAGTTTAGAGTAACTGCTGCGAAGCCCGTGAGCTTTAGCCTCAGGTGCCCATTTACCAGCGTTTCATCAGGGTGATCTGGAACAGAATGGAAATCTCTGCCTGTAGCGAAAGTCCCCAAGTGAGTGAAGGTAGGGAGGGGAGACCACAGCCTTGATGGACAGCTGTGCAGAGAGATTCCAGCTGCTGAAGCGAGCTGCAAGAAAATGTATTCCAAAGCCGAGAGCAAATGAAAAACTCTCAGAAAACAACCCCGAGTGCAGAGTGAAAACCCTGAATTCCTAAACATCTTGGTTTAAGATGTCAAGTCTCTGTAAAGTATAAAAGCATTTTAAAATCCTCTAATCTGCACAGCGATCTGTACATTACTAATCTGGGAGTTAAAACAAAACAAACAATAAACCCTTTAAGGAGCTGTACACATCCTTCCACTTAGTCATAGAGAACGCCCAGGGGCTCATGGCATGTTCGCACCTTTGGCAAAATAGCTTAGTGCCTAAATGGAGGCTAGAATCCGGGTGAAATAGAAGATGCAAATCAGCTGGGATATTGTTCCAGCATTTTTTGGAGCCACAATTGTTCACAGCCTTGGCCACATATTTGAATCACCTGGGGAGCTTTAAAAATACTGGTGCCTGGGTCCCAGCCTGGAGAATTTTGGTTTAATTGGTCTGGGGTGTGGCTTGGGTACGGGGCTTTTTAAAGGTCCCAGGTGATTCATCTCGAAGCCATGGTTGAGCCCCAGGGGTAGGAGAGGGAGTGGGAAGGTGTTCGCAGTTGGGTGAGAGGAGATGCAAAGAGCTTTCTAAGCATCACATTCTGAAGTCATTTTGAATAAAAAGAGCCTTTCTTTCTGTTTTGAAGTACCATGTCAAGAGGCCACTTTTTTTTTTTTAACCTAAAAGTAAGATGTGAACTTTTCAAAGGCAAGTTTTTTTGGCTAGTCTGAAGTGAGCAATTTTGCTCTTTCAAGAGAACTGCTTCCCTTCATGCCTCCCCTCCTGTTCGTCCATCAGGGAGATAAGCATTCTCCTCAGTCCCTACAGGCAAGTGTGTGTGTAGCACTTCCCATGAGGAATTAAGACTCGAATCATAAATCTGGATGAAGTATTTGCATAGATAACGAACTCTGCATTTCTTTAACATTAAAAAGGAAAACTCGGTGCTTTTTTTGAAGAGCAAGTTCTCAAAGGCATTTCAGTTTCTCTCAGGTCATAGGCTGTGGCACAGAGTTCCCTACAAACCAAAGGTGGTTCAAGCTCTTTCCAAGCAAGAGGAACCCAAGAGGATTAAATTTGTCATTCAGTACTTTCACGGCATTTTCCAGATAGGTCTATAATTATTTACTCAGATCAGCCTGTATACGTTGGTTCTGGCTACTGTCTCTTTTCGAACCACAGAACCACAGAACACCCTGAAATGAGCACAAGGGTGAAAAGAGTCCAAATTCTCTACGTCCCAATGAGTAGTTAAGCTTACATTAACTACAGATGTGTAAGGCTCATCTCTGTATAGTTACTTCTCTGTAGTTTTTCTACAGATTGACTCAGAGCCTTGTGCAAGTATTTTTATAAATATGCATACTCATATATATTTACATTTCTACTTTCACAGTGTCTGTTTCAGACTTTCTCACCAGGAACTCTAGCTTGAACGCTGCTGTGAGCCTAAGTACGACTGTCCCGCTCACTTGCCACTGGGCCTCTGGCTCGTCTTTCCTCCTGGAGGGCTCTCAGTGCCCTTCTAACAGGGCTGCCGATGAGGTGGTGGCTTCGGCACAGCAGGGCCTTTTCCTCCAGGTAAAAGAGGTCTCCATTCTAATGTCTGCTTTTAAAAAAAAGGATCCTCTTGGGGCGGCTGGGTGGCTCAGTGGGTTAAAGCCTCTCTGCCTTCCGCTTGGGTCATGATCCCGGGGTCTTGGGATCGAGCCCTGCATCGGGCTCTCTGCTCAGCAGGGAACCTGCTTCCTCCTCTCATTCTGCCTGCCTCCCTGCCTACCTGTGATCTCTGTCAAATAAATAAATAAAGTCTTAAAAAAAAAAAAGGATCCTCTTTTTCCTGACTTTTTAAAACCAGTACCTGATGCCCTGTATGGATGGACAACTTCCGCACCCACTTTCAGCTCCAATAGCACCACGGACAGCCCTTACCTCTTACAGAATATCAAAATGCATTCCAGAGGCACTGAAGAAATAAACATAAAAAATGAAACAAAAAAGAAACTAGAGGAAAATAAAGATACATATTTATCTGATTTCAGGACTATAAATACATAGACATATGAGTGGGATGGAAGAAACCACAAGGCAAAAGATATATAGACTTAACTATATCTTATTTATCATATATATATCTTATTTTATATCTTATATAAAAAGGGAATACTTCTGTATGTCAAGATAATATCCTAAAAATGAAACAGTTGGAAAAATAGCGAATAAAATACTGGGGAAAATATTTTAACACATCTGATAGGTAGCAAAGCAGAAATTGCCTCATGTTAGAAAAAACTTACAAATCATTAACAAAACAGATAACAACCCAATTGAAAAATAAGCAAAAGACATAGAAAATGCCTAAAAGCAATACTAAGAGACATGAAAAAATTTTCAACCTCACTAATACTCAAAGAATACAAATTAAGATGACAACATTATTTTTCATTATGAAGTTGGCAGAGATTTAAAAATGTTACTTTTCTGTGTGATGAGGCAAACTGAAATAACAAAATGCTCACCCTTCCTACTCCTTCTCACACCTCCACCACTGAGCTTGTCTGAGGTAAGAAAATTGAGCAGTTAATCATAGGAGATAAGGTTCTATAGCTCAGTGGATTCCAAGGTGAACAGAATAGTGAGCAATCTGGAAACCAGGCCATTTGAGGAATGGCTGAAGGAGTTAAGTGTTTAGCTTGGAGAGTACAACTCTACAGGGAGACACTGAAAAATTATTACGGAGAAGGTATAGATTTACTCTGCTTAATTTTCCTAAAGCAAGGGGAGAAATGGAAGAAAACATCCTTTGGCCACATACAAGGAGGCTCTTTCCTACCATCAGAGCTATCAAGTCCCAGAGTGGGCTGACTCAGGACATAAGCAGTCTCATCAAAAAGAAGCTGACAGGCTTTCTGTCAGGGATGTTCTAGAGGAAACTTCTTGATTGCTAAGAGTACTCTCCAATTTATTTCTCTTCTATAAAGTCATCTTTTAATAACTGCAGAACTTTTATAACATGGTTTATTTTAAGAAGAAACTAATTTAAATGATCCCAGACAAGTGAGAGAATGGAAACCTGCACAGAGTGAGTCTGGTCAAACAGAATTCAGAAACCCCATCATCATCATCAGTATCAGCAGTGTAGAACTTATACACTTACGTGTCTTGAGTCTGCTGAGGTAAGTTATTTCTAAGTGTGTGAGTGAGATGTCTTGGTATAAAATTCTTAGGGTTAAGACTTTTCCTCAAGCTCCTTTTCCCAGATCTGTCCATGCCCAAAAATAAATGTGGTGCTTCTAGTCATCTTTAGAGGCTGTGGTAGGTCAGGTGGTGGCCAGTTCAGCCCTCACACTCGCCAAACTCTGAATCTGGAGATGAAGTATCATAATGTGGTCTGTTCCAACAGGGTCATGAAGATATTTTTAAACTCTTAGCACCTGGGTGTTAACTTGTGTATTTTCAGAACTATTCTGTTTGGCTAACATCAAATGACACCCTTCTAAAGGCATGCAGTTAGATGCCAATGTTTTTCTTTGATATAGGATTTAATGAATATGAAATCAAAGCAAAAGTCATATCCCGGAGAGATGGAAAAAATAAGCAGTATGCAGAAAAGAAAAAAAATATGTTCATTTCTTCACAGAACAGGCAATAAGATTCTAGGTTCATAGGAACCTTAAGTTTCTTTCAGCTAACATCATGACAGCGATACAGATATGAATATGAAGATACAGATATGAATATGAATATGCATCGTGCAGATATGAAATACATTTAATATGGAACCTATTAGCCCTGAAGCAGAAATTCTCCACACCTCTCTCATGTACCACCCACAAGCCGCTTCCTGTTAGCTGTTTGTTTCTAATAGCAGAGATGAACTCCTCGAGGACAGGGACCTCAGAATCCCGTTCCCCCTTTCCCCTAAATACTCTATACTGAATAGCTTTTGAAGGCTATTGATGGCGTGGGTTGGCATGAGGAAGATCAAGAGACATTCTGAGATGAAGCATTCACATTGAACTTCATGTTCAGACATTTCCCCTAGTTTATCTACTTGGGATTCCTGAGCTCTTTGTAGTTATTGGACTATAATTCATTTAAAATTTCAGCTGCATTACTGGCCCCTGCACAATAGACTGCTGAAGGGGAACAAGTCATGTCTGGCACAAAGTAGGATCTCAATAAAAGGTGATGAATGAATGAAGACATATGAGAAGGCTCATGTGCCAGCATCTTTCCCTCAGAGATGTAACTCTGGGCTTGAGCTCCAGTAGGGGAAGAGGAATTAGCTAGCAATGCTTATGTGCATAGGGTCAGAATATCCTTTGTCAAAATTGATTTTTATAGGTTTCAAATTAAACCAATTTATAGTAAGTGCAGGCATTTAATAATCCTTTTGTCTGAGAAGAGCATAGAAGAAACAGAAGGGAAACCACCAATTTTGCAAAGAAAAAAGCTTTTATTAAAATTCTATATGACTGGGAAAAAGAATCTTAGAAGCAGCTCACAGAAGACTTTTTAAGAAGGATCTGGAATTAGGACTTCTGAAGAAAAGTTAATAGAACAGAGGTGAGTTGGCGTAGAGGAGAGAACATTGCTGAGTACCCTGATACTCTTCACATTCATTCTGTGAACAGCTTATGATGAAATGAAAGCAGACGGTATCGTGATAGCGTTCAGTGATCTGTACTGTATGTTTGTCAGTATGTCACTATAATTTTATATTGCTGGACTACTGGGGTAGCACAGTGTTGAGGAGAGTGTACTGGATTTGGGGCCAGGAAAATTGCGTGCTAGATACTTTCTAACTCTATCACTTAATAGTTGTGTGACTCTTGAGGAAGTCACTTAATGCTCCAAGATTTGGTTTCTCCAACTCTAAAGTGTGAGGGAGGCAGGGATTATTCTACTTTCTTCTTGGTGCTATTCAGAGGGTCAAATGACTCTTAATGTCATTTAATGGATCTTAAAGTCCTTTATTATCTATAAAGTCCCAGCCACAGTGGGTCACAGTGATCTTATAAAATTAAGTGTTTGGACAAGATTGAAATTGTGGGCACTCATTACCCAGAGGTCTTTAAACCTAGAGCATCGTCTAGTCCAGATGGCTTTGCCGTAGACTAAGGGTAGGGAGAATGAAGCAGATCACTTCAAAATGTCATTCTGCCCCAGGATTCTTAGTAGCTGCTCATTCCCTCAGGTTACTATGTCAGAACAGAATGGTCAGTGTGATGAAGGTTGTTTCCTTCTTTTCTAATTTTTGGATAGTTTTCCCTTAAAATGGAATTGAATTAGACATATAGGGTAGGACATTGGGATGTGAGCAAACACCCACTCTTGGTTTGACTTTTCCCTAAAAATGTGAGTCCTGTTTTTTTAAGTAAGTTGACTTCTTTGGCCCAGCTTCATGTTGTTTCCCTGTTTGTTGAAAGACACTGGAGATATTTATGTCTTGGATGGAATCGACTCCCTAGAGGACAATGCTCACTGATTTGTGATCGCATCAGGCATTGGGCAGATTCTTTCCTTTGTGGATACAGAGATGCCCCAAATGTTCTCTTTGACTTCTCCAGAATGGGAACTATTATTGTCTTGGATATAAATGGTCAGTCTTCCTCCCAGACAGGTGAGAAACCAGGGAACAGTACAGAGGATGGACCTGCACCTTGGAGATTTTCTGGAGAAAAACTAGCCCAATATTACCGCCACGTCCTCTTACAGCACAGCCTCTTTGTGTGGCCTTTTAGTGGCCTGAAGAAGCTACTTGGCTGGTGACCATCAGCTCCAAAAGTGAAGTGGGATTAGGGGAAGGAGAATAGAAGAGAAAAATCAAATTTTACAGTTCAATGGGAAGCAGAACTCTTTTAGCTCACCCTCCCACTGAGTGAGAATCTTGGAGCTCCTCTGGGTTGGCCATGGCCGCTCACTCTCTGAATAATAGGCTACCTCCTAACAACCCTGTCCTCGGTCACGCCAGATGAGTCTGGAAAATGAGCTCTTTTTGTGGTGAAATCTTTCTCTTTTAAATTATACTCCCTGATTTGCTGTCACTTTAGAGGATTCTAGGCTAAATCTGTTTTCTTTCACTTCACAGTCCCTGAGTATCTAAAGAAAGTCCTTATGATTTGCGTTATTTTTCCTCTCTGAATGAAATCTCCCTATTTCTTTCAGCCATCCTTACAGAATATGTATTCTAGACACAGAACCCCCTCCTTTGTACACACTATAGTTTTTGAAGCTTCCATTCTCCTATCCTATAGGGTATAGGGCACCCACCTTTTGTCTGATTCCAGGAATGAGAACTATTTCTCACATAGAGAGTTGAGACTTGACTGGTGGGTCTTATGATGGGCTCACTCACTGAAATGACGAACAGGAACCTTCATTTGTGGACTCGGATGCCCAGACTGTGCCTGATTAGCCCCTTAGGGGGGCTTCATGTGCAATGCCTGACATTCTTGAGCCCCAAGATCTCATGGAGATCCCTTTCCAAAGATTTCAAATATACCCAGCCCTGCTGACCACTCCAAGAGAATGAGAATTACCCCTTGTTCTCAACCAGTCATAAATGTTTGCTGGCATCTCTCTACTCCTGAAATGCCAGGCCACGGTGTCTAACTGGTGGCTTGAATGGCACACTGACTTGCTCTGTATCCTCTTTCTGGTTCCTCCAGACAAGAGCAATTACAGGTTCCTCAGCTCCCAGAGCTTTCCATTTTCTTCTGAGTTAATATGGCTCCAGGCTGCAGCAAGGAATTAGCAGACACAGAATACAGAATCTGGCCCCAGAGGCTTATAAAACAGACAAGGAGACACCAAACGCTGAAATCACTTCCTTGCATTTCCTTTCATCCTTTCCTGCAGAGTCTGCTTCACCAAAACCACACCCTTCCTGTGAGACCCCCATCTCAGAACCACCGAGGGCTCCTGCATGCATTAGTAGTTACTGAGCAGAGCCCTGGGGGCACTGAACATATACACGACAGCCTCTGCCGGCAGCTTATGGTCCAAGATGGCATGGCACAGGGTCAGAGTCACTGAGGTCAAGAACGGGAGAGGTGTCAAATTAGCAGTAGTTTACAGGAGAGAAATAGGCTTAGAGAATTAAGTGAAAGGCTCAAAGCTCCACAGTGAAGTAACGGCAGGATTAGGGCTGGAATCCAGTTCTCCTGACTTCCAATCCAAAACTCTCTTTAAAATGATATATGTAAAATCATATGTGCCTTGACTGTATTTCTACTTTTATACATATGTGTATGCATGGGTGTGCGAAATTTTCATTTGTAGAAAGCTCACATGCTCTAGCTCCCCCACATGCTCTAACCTGATTCTCACAATCACCCCATCTGACAGGTAAGGGAGCTGAGGTTTGCCCACACGAGTAAATGGCAGCAACTGGATTCATAGCCAGGCCTTCTGATTCTAGCTGCCTCCTCTTCTGACTGTGTAACATTGTTATTTGATCTCAGTGTCCATTACAGAATCCCTCTTCAGGACCCCCATGGAATGAAATTCTCTTTTACCCTGTCCCCCTCTGACATTCTCAACAAACCCCCTAACACAAATTGTCACTGAGATGGTGACGAGGTGAGGTACAAGAAAGCATAACAGGAGCACAGAGCACATCAGTAGCCAATGGCAGTCACCTCAGTCACTCTGCAGGACAGGTATAGGCAGGAGGGTCCGAGGCGTGCCCAGGTTCAAGCATTGGGAATAATCCTGGAGTAAACAGGGTTGGAGGCCCATGTCCTTGGTTGGTGGGGGAAACAAACTCATAAAATGATGCTACTCTCTGACTACATTTCCTCCTGTTCCATGGTTTTGCATTTATACCATCTTTATTATAATCTTAACAAGCATCTTAGCAACACATTATCTTAAAAATCCAAGAAGACTCTGCTTTGGAAGAACATTTTAGAGATGTTAGAAAGAGAGCAATTGTTTCCTTTGTCCCAGCCAGCTAGAGTCCCGAGTTGAGGAAAAAGAAGGCAATGGGTATTTACCACACACCTCCTATGTGGCAGGAACTTTACACAGACTACTGTGTTTACTCCTCTCCCCATGAGATGAAGAAAATGAGACCGTATTATAGAAATTATGTAACTTGCTTAAGGACACACAGTCAGCAAATGGCCTGTTAGACTTAGGCATTTGGCTAGTTCCTTCTGTGTAGTACACATGGTTTTCCCAGTGTTGGGCAGGCTCAGCTCCTAATCTCCAGCTCCAGAGGACCCTGAAGGATCACAATCACTGCTTGAGGTGTCAGCCCTTCTGCAAGAAGTGACTTTGCAGGTCACTAGTGAATGGCAGTGGAAACTTGAACACACTCATGATCCTCAGAAAATCAGCCTCAGGATGAGAACTTTATAGCTGGAAGGGACCTTACCAAACATACAGCAACTCTTGAATTTTGCAGATGAGAACACTGAGGCCAAAGAATTAGGATTAACTGATCGGCCAAGGTCAAACGATTTAGTGACTCTGGGACAAAAACTCATTTTCCTGCCTAGGATAAAGTCCAGGAATTCAGCATACTAGTCATGAAAGACTGGGAAACAGAAAGGGAAGGGATAAAATACTCGAGTGACTCCTAATACAGGTAGGATTGCGAGGAAAGAAAAGTAGAGGCAATGTACATGTAGCTGGAGAAAAGAGCCAGTGTACGAACCAAAATTGAAAATACAGATCTAGGGTGGGCTAAAGAGACTCAGTAAGTGACTTCCCAGATTGTGTTTTGTTCCCACTGCACATACAGTTGGAAGCCAAATGCAAGCCACCAAGGTTGCAGTGAAACAGCGAACAATTATAGCGCAAATAGTTGTGGGCAGCTGTGGGAGTGCAAGCCACCTGCTCCAAGTTTACAGCTTTGTTAAACTTGGTAAACATTAAAAATGTAATAGGAATGCTCCCAGTCTGTACAGCATCCCATACTCTTCCTGGGAGGCCTTACCCGGGGAGCTGAGGTGGCCTTGTCTTTGACCAGGCTCTTCTCCCTGTGGCCTAGAGCTGCTTTCTTTTGGTGGAGGTCAGGGTTGGCAACAGTCTCTGGCAGAGACGAAGGGAGGTAGGGAGTATCACTGAATCATATATTTTTAGAGTTTGAGGGAATCACAGAGCCCCAGAATATAATGTGTCTCCTAACATTCTGATAAGGAAACTTGAGATCCAAGAGGTGATGTGTCCAAAGTTATAAATTTAGGGGCAGAACAAACTCTTGATCTCTGAACTTTTGACCCTTTGTCCCCCATGAGGTTCATAGATGCCGACAACAAGGGAGTTCTAGCATTACCTATTCATTGCAGCTGAAAGGGGCAAGGCTCTCAAGTCCCAGGGTTTTCACTGGTCACGTGACTAGGGGGTGCTATTGGCATTTAGTAGGTAGGGACCCAGGATGTGAATAAGTAGCGTGAAATGAGATCATCCTTCATAACAAATTGTCTTGCCCAGATAACAAAAAATGCCCTTGTTGAGAAATATTTTGTCTACCATTTGATTTTACAGTTGAGGAATCTAAGCCTAGAGACAGGGACAGGCTTGACAAGGGTCCCAGAGGGAGTCAGCAGTCCCCTGACTCCATCCCACTGAGACCCGCAGTGAAATAGCAGCAGGAAAATGACAGCGCTAGATCCTTCCCTTTCCAGTTCCTGCTGCACTTGCTCTTAAGCTATTTCTAGGTCTGCACTTACTTGGACTTGAGCCCCTCCTGTCCATAGGGCTGCAGCAGATACTGGTGCACGAGCTTGTCCCTGAGAGTCCCAGCCAGTTTGATTTTCTTTCTTGATCGGTGCAGGTTGATGATAAAAAGTGTAATAGACCCTCGAACATAGTTGTGGCTGAGATGAGGAAGGGTAAGATGGAAATAAGGTGGTCAGTTAGATGCTGCTAAATAATTCATAGACTGCACCAAACAGGACTGCCCCAGGAAAGGGCACTTATTTTATGATTCTTGACCACCCCTGACCTTCAAAGATAGAAGGCCTTGATAATGTTTGTGGTTTCTTGCAGAGAAGATACCCGCTTCCCACCACTCTCCTTTTGTTTTTGTTTAAATATATTACAATGACTTTAGAAAACAAAATATCTTTTTCTGAGAATGAAAATAAAACATGCTGACTGCATGGGGAAAAAAGGGAAAAATACAGAGAAATACAAAGAAAAAAAATTCTCCTATAATCCAAGTATCTTGAGATATGATAAAATTTTGGTAAACATCCTTCCAGTATTTTTTGTTTATTAATTCAACATTAATTCACATATTTACTGAGTACTTTGACATATACATATATATTTCTCAGTTTTCATCTAATTGAGACCACATTGTTTTTTCAGTTCATGAACATCTTAAACATATTCCCATCTTATTATGTTAGTGTATTTTCTTCTACTTACAGAAGAATGCTAAATTCTTCACTTATATAAATGTACTATAATTTATTTAGTTAACCCCCTACCTTTGGGGACTTACATTTTTTCAAAATTTGCCATAACAAAATTACATATGCTAGTATATAAATTTTTTGCATGTCACCATTATTTCAAATAAAGTCCTGGAAGTTGGACACATTAGGACTAGGGGAAGGCACATGGCATGATTCCTAACCAAATCTTCTGGTTCATTCCCAGTGAAGCCTCTCCTTGTGGGAAGATTTTCTGTCCCTACTGTGTTGAACCCTAGGGATCACACGATTGGTTTTGGCCAATGAAATGTGGGTAGATGTGTTCAAATTTCTGTGCAGAAGTTTTATAAGGCAGTCTGTGTTTTGCCATGTCTCTTTTCCCTGTGCCAGAAGACCAACGATGTTCTCAAGAGAGGCTACTCTATTGACCTGCAACCCAGAATGAAGACGATGTGGAGCAGAGCCACAGTTGAGCCATGACAGACAGGTAGTATGCATGAGAAATACACTTTTTTATCGAAAGCCATGGAGATTTGTTGGTCCTCCATTATCATGGCATAACCTCACTTATCCTGACTGATACACACATTTTGCTAACACTGATGTTAACTGCCTAGAAAGCTTGTACCAATTTGCTCTGTTCAACTACCTACAAGAGCACCCATTTCCTCATACCTTTAAGAATAATGGATATTTCCTTTGCCTTTGGGGACATGTCTTGAAAGAAGTGACTTCTTTCAAGACATGTCCCCAAAGGCAAAGGAAACAAAAGTGAAAATGAACTTTTGGGACTTCATCAAGAACAAAAGTTTCTGCACAGCAAAGGAAACAGTCAACAAAACAAAGAGGCAACCCACGGAATGGGAGAAGATAGTTGCAAATGACATTACTGACAAAGGGCTGATATCCAAGATCTACAAAGAGCTCCTCAAACTCAACACACACAAAACAGATAAGCACGTCAAAAAATGGGCAGAAGACATGAATGGACACTTCTCCAAAGACATACAAATGGCTAATAGACACATGAAAAAATGTTCATCATCATTAGCCATCAGGGAGATTCAAATCAAAACCACATTGAGATACCACCTTACACCAGTTAGAATGGCCAAAATCAACAAGACAGTAAACAACAAGTGCTGGAGAGGGTGTGGAGAAAGGGGAACCCTCTTACTCTGTTGGTGGAAATGCAAGTTGGTGCAGCCACTTTGTTAAACAGTGTGGAGATTCCTTAAGAAATTAAAAATAGAAGTACCCTAGGACCCTGCAATTACACTACTGGGTATTTACCCCAAAGATACTGATGTAGTGAAAAGAAGGGCCATCTGTACCCCAATGCTCATAGCAGCAATGGCCAGAGTTGACAAACTGTGCAAAGAACAAAGATGCCCTTCAATGAACAAATGGATAAAGAAATATGGTCCATATACACTAGGGAGTATTATGCTTCCATCAGAAGGGATGAATACCCAACTTTTATATCAACATGGATAGGACTGGAAGAGATTATGTTGAGTGAAATAGTCAAGCAGAGAGAATCAATTATCATATGGTTACACTTACTTGTGGAGCATAAGGAATAACAGAGGACATTGGGAGATGGAGAGGAGAAGTGAGTTGGGGGAAATTGGAGGGGGGAGACAAACCATGAGAGACTGTGGATTCTGAGAAACAAACTGAGGGTTTTGGAGGGGAGGCGGGGGGGTGGTTGGGTAAGCCTGGTGGTGGGTATTAAGGAGGGCACGTATTGCATGGAGCACTGGGTGTGGTACATAGACAATGAATTTTGGAACACTGAAAAAAAGATAAATTAAATTTAAAAAAGAGTAAAGGATATTAACCTTTTAAAATACTCTTAACAATCTGAGAGGTGATAGTGGGATTTTGTGTTGTATTAATTTGCATTTTTAAAAAAATTCACGCTGAGGGGCAGCATTGTTTGCCTGTTTGCCATTTTATCTCTTCTTTTGTGAACTGGCTATTCATGTTCTTTGCCCATTTTCTTATTGATTTATAAAAACTATTTATTAAAGATAGTGATCCTTTGTCTGCATGTATGTTGCAAAATTTCCCCCAGGTTTCTTTGATCAATTCAGTTTGTTGACATTGTATTCTGATGTATGAAACTTTAAAACTCTTAGATAGCCAAATTTATTGATCTTTTTGATTTCAGCTTTTGCTGTTTTACCTACACCAAGATTATAAAACTATTAGCATTTTGGAATCCTTTTAAACCAGCACAGGATGTTCAGAAGGCTGGAAGAACTATATGCCTACATGCAAGAGACGTTCAGCATGTATCAACAAAACTATAATGATTTTCTTCTTTCTTGTAGGAAAAAAGACTTTGTTTCTAAGGGGTCCCCTAGGGCCCCATCTGGATGGGTTAATGAGAGGAAACAGAAGAAATGACCCAGTCCTGCCTTCAAAGGAGGAGTTTAGAGAAACTCTAAGTCAACTTTGCCCAGAGGAAAATATCATTCCTTGCAGAAACAGCATCCCTTAGCCTCTGGTTCACTCACCTCTGCTTCTAAAGGTACTAATTAAGAGTAGAGTGACTAAGGACAGGTCAACATGATAACTTGGGTTGTTTCTGTTTTTTAATAAAACAGTTGCTAGGACTCATCCTGAAGACTTTGATTCCATCTGTTTGTGATGGGAGCTAGGAATGTGTGTGTGTGTTGTGTATGTGTGTGTGTATAAGTCTTTCTAGGATATTTGGCAGATGAGTTGAGTTTGGGAACCATTTGTCTAGAACAATCCATTAAGGTTAGAAGAAGAATTCCCAAAGTATATTCCATTGACTTTGTGTCAGATAATTTTCCTTACATCTGTAGGAGGGCACATTACTGTGTTCGAAGGCTTTCTGAAGGCCTGCACTGATACTCTGATAAATTATTATATGACTTTTCTCTCTGGTTCCTTCTCTGGTCCTTCTTAATCTTCTGAAGCATGTGAAGTAGTTTTTGGAGCCAGCTGAGTTAGGTCAGAAAAGAATGCCCATTTACTGAGCAGACTTGTGTTACCAGAGCTCAGAAGATGCTGCTAGCTGGTGTCCTGCATTTGCTGTCATTAAAAGAATACCAACTATATTCCATTGGTGGGCTTTAAGCTTAGCTTTGCTGAGGAAATTGAGCGAAACACGATTAACTACAGGTACTCTGGGCCTCAGTGTAAGCAAAAGTAGGCATGCCTGGGCACCAGTTTTGCCAGACTGCGGTAAACTCTTTTGCTAACTACCATCAGATAACCTCAAAGGCCATCAGTGGAGGAGGGAGAGCCTCATGCTTGCATTTACGAGTTTTTCCTCTGCAGAGCTGGGGCAGGGTGAGCTCTGGGAGACTGAAGAGGAGAAGGGTGGGATGCCGGGAAGTGGTGGGTGGGAGGGAGACCTGAAATCACAGCATTGCTGCAGGGAAAGCTGTCTTTTCAAGCTGCTTGGCAATGGTCTGATTTTCATTTACATAGTTCCCCTGGGGGAGACAAAGCAGTACTGAAAGCCAGCTCAGAGACTCCTGAGCAGAGGCTTTCACAGAATCCATGGAGCCTCCTCAGGTAGGAACTAGCATTGAAGACTGCCTCAGCCATCCCTTCTGCTTGGGGCAAGGGGCAAGGATTTAAGCAGAGGTCATTTGGCTATGAAAATACATTCTTGGCTGGGGAGTGTAGCACCAACCTGAAAGTACTGTGTCGAGAATCCAGAGTCCTAAAGAATATATATTCTCTGCCCACAGAAAAATAATCTGGAGGAGTATCTATTGCCTATGAAGATAGGGTCTGTCTGGTGGCTTTTGGTTTTCTTAGTGAATGTCCTTTTCTGCTTGGTAGAACATCTAGTTTACCCCATGTCTCACTCATGGTGAGACTTCTTCCTCAGCAGGGAACCCATGCATCTGGAGTTCATCTTTCTGGCTGTTCTTTTGCTGCTTGACATCTTCTCTGTGGTGCCATGGGGGTAAGAGGAAGTGAATCAGGGAAGGGAGGCTCAAAGTGGGGTATCCTCAATGTAAGAGGTGGGGGACATCATAGGGAGAGGTGCATTTTGACTTCCAGATAAAAAACAGTCACTGTTCTAGAAATGTCTCCAGTGCAGCTGGGAGGCAAGAAAAGGAAAGAGAAGATGGTGCTTTGGAATCCATGGTCATTTCCAGTGAAAGTCCATGTGTTTGAGAACCGGGTTGGTCCATTGACTCCAAATCTAACTCAAAGTTTTTGGGTTCGGTAAAAGTCAGGCCATGTTTTGCCAAACATTTTTTTCCCCTAATTTCAAAGCCCCTGTGTATTTTAAGGGAAATTTAATCCACATGTTTCTGATTCATTTACACTTAACTCATCAAAATATTGTTTTGTAAGAGTCATTTGATGTCCAAGAAGCCTCAGGAACCTTTTTTATGAGCCTTTAAAAAAATCTCTTCTAAAAAACAGGAAGTCATGTTTTGCCAATAATAAACAAACTTGAACCCCAAAAGGCTCAATTTTGCTTCAATATCCACCAGGTTCCAATTGGTTCTGAACTTGGCTTAAGACCTCAGCTCCTCCCCAGAAACATACATTGTTTCAGCCGAATGGTTTATAAAAAAACAAGGTTTCCCAGTCAAAATGTATTTGTTCTCTGAACAAGAAGATCTAAGGTGAGAACTGCCATGCTGCCGGGCTCCTGATCTATTGACTCTAGAACAGAAGGCAGCAGAGCACATGCTGGTATTGGTGTGCGTACGGAACTTTTGATCCTCAATTGATCATAAAACACACCACTCTCCTAGGTCAGAAACAAACCACAATGTAAGAGAGTGCCATGAAAGGCAGTGAGGTATTCAAATAGAGCTTGCAAAACTGCCAAGGAGGTTGCAAAGGGAAATTCTGCTGCACAGGACATTGGGCCCAAAGATCTCTGAGGGTCTTCCCAAGTGTAAAATTCTTTGCATTATTAATGTTGTTATTATTTGCATAGAGGGGTGATACCATAAGACTTCTGGAATTCAGTCTGATAATGTAAGTGCAGATATCTGGCAAGATGCTCGGCACACAGCAAGTGCCCAGTCTACACTGGAGTGCAGGAGTTGTTTCAATAGACAGTCTCTCTGGATTGTTCTACTGCTAAGTTTATACTTTCTCACCCAATCCCTATTTTGACCAAGGATATATATTTTCAGAGTATTGGTCAGGAGTGACTAGTGTAAAGCCAACATGCCTACTCTGGGACATTTCTGTGACCTTGAGTTGTTGACCATGAATAAACCAAGTGAATCAGCAATGCTTCCTCATGACTGTCGTGGAATATGAGGGGCGCAGGCAGGGCACACGGCTTCCCAGGGAGAAGGAGCAGACACACTTGTCCTACCTTTGTGCTTACCTATCTGGGGCATCTGACACCCACAGACATGGAGGAGATCTACAAACCCAGCCATCTCGTGCATCCATTGTGGGCTTACTTTCTAATAGGAACAAAAAGACCTTCCACCCTGTTATTCTCATTACAGCCACATGTGCAAGAGATCACTCAAGTCTCGTCTTCCTTTTTTAATGGGGAAGAGGGGCGGTACTGACAGGAGCACAGTGGCACTGTTTCCCCAGAGAGGTTCTGAAGTGGATTCCCACAGAAAGCAGAGGAGAGCTGGTGATTAGAGAGAATATTAAATCCAGATGATTTTAGTGACTGGTTTGAGGTTTCCTGCTAGTGAATGGTAGAATTCTTAGCTATTCTAGTACACCACCGCGTTCTGGATTATGTGCTGATATCAAAGGGGAAGAGAGTAAGAACTCTTACTCAAATCATCCATGATGTCTTGATGCCCTGTTTCTGCAGGCATGCATTCATTCATTCATGCATCAAACATTTCCTGAGGTCTTCATGCCAGTTTACCATATTAGACACCAAGAATACAAAAATGAATGAGACACTGGCCCTGAGTTCATGGTATATTCAGAATATTAGTGACAACTCCCCACAAGCATGTTATTAAAGAATATGAGGATGAGCACTGGGATGAGACTATGTGAGGAGCCCTCTGTGAGGACATGGAAATCCTGCTAAGCCCATGACTACTGACATTTCCCCCCTGGTTCCTCAGACCAATCGTATAAAGGGCACAACTGATGTGTTTCCCAAAGGAGACAAAAGGTGCCAAGGGTAATATTTCTCTCTTGAAGCTGGGGGTCCTCCTTTTGAGTGGTTACCTCAGGGCCAGGGTGGAGACAAGGAGTACAATGTATCCTTGTGTGGTGATCAGATAACTCCAGCCAGAGCCATAAAGCAGTCACTCTCTGTCAGGTATTGGATTGAGCTTCCTGTTGAGCAAAAGGCACGTTGAAAGCCTCTGGCCTCGGCCCAAACCAGCCTCCTCTCATCCACAATAGGCACTTGTATCTACAGACAAGATAACTGGCCCCTGGCCCCACTATGTTCAGAGTGATTCTTTGAAAAATCTTATCATGATAAATTAATTGACTTGGCTCCTCTCTCATCAAGGAAGGAGAAGGAACGTCTATTGTAACCTGACCACTGGAACTCTTTGTGCTATCCACTGCCCATGATCAGCCCCTGATAGGCCCACCGGAATAAAGTTCTGGCTGGAGGCACTGGCTTCCTCCTCCCATCCTCCACTGGCATTAAGAGAAAGAGTTCTTTTTCAGAGTTGCCTACTCTGCTCCTTAAACAGGAAGTGATGTAGGAAAGCCAAATATGGTCAGATGGGTTTGGCTTTAGGATCTGTTTTCAGTTTTTACATTCCGATCCTCATGTTTTAAAATTTTATCTGCCTTACTTTATTTATTTACTGATAATTATTTTTCCTGTTTATTTACAGACAACTTCAATGACAACCAGTGCTTCCGATCAAAAAGAGAAGGATAGACACACTGTACCACACTGATTGTTCTAAGTCCAGCCCAGTAAAAAAAGGAAGCCTAGTCTTTATTTAACCTCCTAAGATTTAAAATAGTTGGAAAGAGTTCTGAAATTCTGAAAATGGTTCTAAAGCTGGCATAACTTCCTTTGGGCTTTCCAGCTTGGGACACACAGGTCTAGGGCTAGGTTTCTAATGGGAGAGTTCTCCAGCATGCACCTTAGAAATGTAGACTTATTTCCTCAAGCTCTGCTGCTGGATCATAGGAACACATTTTGTGTCTCTAGCTTTGGTTCAGGTGTAGGTACACACAAAAAGCCTCGTGGGCCTTATCAACTGGAAGAGAGAAAATGTTCAATAAAAATTTGTTGGATGAAGAAGTAAATGAACAAATGGCATGTGTTTTTATGAACTTTTTGTGTATCAATCCTTTGAGAGTGAGAAAATGGTTTTACCTGGGGAAAAAGCTATTTATCAGAGGTCCTTTGAAACCTGCAAAGAGCAGGTATAATGACTCCAGAAGCAGTTTACAGTCAGTCTTTTAGGGGTCCCAAATGGTATGGAATTCTAAGAGGAGCCTGAAGCCTGAAGCCCCTCAGGAGTGGCTTTCTGTGACGTGTCTCTGAAAACTTACTTGTGGTGGTTTGTGCAGTGAGCATAAATCCTTAGTTTGTCCCGGATCACTCGGCCTGGCCGTGGCTTCCGTTGGAGCCCGGCCACATGCACAGCCAAGACTTTGGGGCCGATCAGGCGCTTGTAAAGGAGAGAGAGCCAGTAGTCCTGAGGAGAATAGAGAGGTGGAGGGTTAGAGAAAGAAGCATGTTGACTGTCATGAGTAAACATATCAATACATAGGCCAGAAACCACTTCTTACCAGGGGTACAGTGAATCATGACTAAAGAGACCCTAATCCTGTAAGCATGTCAACTCAATTAAGTGCTTACCTTGGGTTGATAATGAAATGGGCACTGTCTAAAGTGACCTTTTCAACTGACCAAATGAATTTGGGGAAATTTAAGTTGGGTGGACCCAGACAGGCATGCAAAACAAATGAATCAAAGTTTTTCACATACGAAATAATAACCTTTTGGGGCCTTACATTTTCAACTTTCTTTTCCTATGACTTGACTTTTGCACTGGTCTATGACTTGTGATTAACTGTAGAGTAGAAGATTTCCAATCTTTAGGATTGTCATCAGTAAAAGAATCCAAATGTTATCCTCCCAATATTGTCACTAAACACTATTAGTGTGGTGGGAGGGAGATGAAAGTCCTCCAGGCAAGAGACCAGGGTCCTGGATTCCAGAGTCAGAAATGCAAACAGAAGAATGTTTACAAACCATGGTGCTACTTCTTGGTCATCCTCAATAATTCTGAAATAAAAAGAATAATTCTAAACTAAAAGAATGTGATGTTTTTAGCCATTCTGTCATCCATTTGTAACTGATTAATAAATATTCAATCTGTGATCCACACATGTATTTGAACTTACAAAGCCTATTCACTGCCACCTTAATTTCTATGGTATTTGCTATTATCATATTTTGTTTTTATACTTGATACAAGATATATTTTGTATTTGTTTTATATTTGCTCTTATATCCGATTATGGGGTAATGACTTCAGTGTTTATAACTCCCCATGTAAAAAAGGGCTCCCTAATTTGTTTTGGGGTTTCCTCCCTCCCCATAATTCTGGAATTCCAGAACCATGCCATTCAGTGTGGACATGCTACTCAAGGTCTTAAAGACATCATGCATGTTTTCTCAGTCTTCATCCCTCCAGGCAGAAATCTTTTAATGATCTTCTTCTTCTTCTTCTTCTTTTTTTCCCCCCCTTGTGTGGTCTTCTGTAATATCAGCTGCTTAAAAATGTCTGTTGAATTGCATAAATCAGAACAAAGTCTCAAAGTCCCTTTGCTGGCAGAATAGCTCTATGTCTGCCTTGAGTAGTGAGCTATAAGACTTGCTTAACCACCTACCTTAGTTAACTCTAAGTGTCCTCAGAATGGCTGTTAAATATGGTCTCCTAATATTTAAAATGCCAAATATTTTATCACCATCAATCATATAAATGAAAAAAACTCATTGGTTCTATTTGCTCTTATTTGATGACAATTTCTGTATTTTTAATTTGCAGTAAACTTTGTGAAGTGATTATCACAGTCATCCCTGTTTTCAATGGGATATCCACCTTTTTCTTATTGATTTGTAATACATCTTTTAATATTATTGGTAAGAGTCTTTAGAATGTATTTTGAACAAATATATTCCATCCAAGTTTGTAGCTTACTTGTTATCAATGTTTATGATTTTTTTGACATGGAAAATTTTTCAAGAAAATTTTAGATAAATATATCCATTTATTTCTCTTGATTTCTTTCACTTCTTTTATTCTTACAAAGTCCTTTCTCACACAAAGATCAGATCAATCTTCATTGATATTTCTTCTAGTTCTTTTTATATAATCATTTAAAAGTGTAACCTCTTGGGGGGTGGGAAGTTGGGCCAGCCTGGTGGTGGGTATTGTGGAGGGCACGCATTGCATGGAGCACTGGGTGTGGTGCATAAACAAGGAATTCTAGTACACTGAAAAGCAATTAAAAAAAATTTATATAAAAAAGTATAACCTCTTAATTCACTGAAAACTATTAGCTGTATGGTACTAATTATTTTCTAAACTATTTACAACAACTAGCTGTAGAATCATACAGTTGATAACCTATTCTTAAACACATCTTGATCACGTACCAAGTTTTATATATATGTAAAAACATATAAATATATCTATAATATATATTATAACATTATAATATGTAATATAACATATTATATTATCAGTTTTACATCATTTTCATTATTATAGTTAACATCTTAACATCTAGAGGTTCAAGTTCATTTATAATTTTTTCTTGTTCAAACTTTCTTTAATTAGTCATATCCATTTATGTTTCCAAATGAACTTTGCAATCTTTTTGTCTTGTTTGTTGTTGCAGAGAAATTTGAGGCTAGTGTGAATTTTATTCTGTTTGGTTAGCTTATTTATTTTCTATCTTTTGTATTCTGCCAGAATGCTTATAGAAGTCATGTTTTATCCTTGATATTTGAACTTTTATCAGAAATGTGTCAATGTGGTTTTCTGCATTAATTTGCTGATTTGGAGAGTACTTTTGATCAGAAAGACTAAGGCCTGGGGCACCTGGGTGGCTCAGTGGGTTAAAGCCTCTGCCTTCGGCTCGGCTCATGATCCCAGAGTCCTGGGATCAAGCCCCACATGGGGCTCTCTGCTCAGCAGGAAGCTTCCTTCCTCCTCTCCCTCTGCCTGCCTCTCTGCCTACTTGTGATCTCTCTCTGTCAAATAAATAAATAAAATCTTTAAAATAAAATAAAAGAGACAAAACATCAAATTTCAAAAAAAAAAAAAAAAAAAGAAAGAAAGACTAAGCCCCCCCCCCCTTTTTTTTAACCTATGAGGATTTTCTTTAAATATAGCTTTGACTTTTTTTCCTCTCTGTTTGCTCCACTCATGGTTTTAGGAAGACTCCTAAAACCATTGTTGTGAGCCCTCTATCCTGGGCCTGCGCATCTATCATCACCTTTCTCATCACTTTTTAATCTTCTTGTTTTCCCTCTGCAAGAGGACATCTCAAGTTTGTCCTCTACATTTCCTCCAGGATCATTTCTGTCATTTACCAAGTCTAATGAGTATTTTAATTGTTATGAAAATGTTCCTTTCCTTGTAATCTTGTCTCATTTAGCTTACCTGATTGTCTGGCACTGATTTAAAAATTGTTTTCCATTTTATGTGTACTGTGTATACGTTTTCCATAATGTATGACAAATATTCATAAAAAATTTTTCATATACATATAACTTACATGAGAGTTCTGAAGCATATGAGAACCTGCCACCCACCTGAAAAGCTACCTTAACACCCAGGCAGTGGCATCTTGTTAGGTGATTCTTTCCTTTCCCCATTTTTGTGTTTTCTATTCACATTTTAGTTCATATTTTAGTTTTATCCATATATTTGCTCTTAAGAAATATGTTATTTAATCTGTTAGCTTTATAAAAGTGGTATCATGCTGGATGTCATTTTCTGTGAGTTACTTTTTTTCACTTAACATTATGCTTCTAAGATTTATCCAGGTTGTTATCTGTACTTATTGTTTGTTCATTATCAATACTGTATGATACTTTATTGTGTGAACATGCTACAATTTGTTTATCCATTCTTCTGCTGATAGATATTTGGGTTGTGTCCAGATCTTTGCTGTTATGAACAATGTGACTTTGAATATTCTTTTTTTTTTTTAACAGTAATGACATTTATATTTATAAACATCCATGATACAGCAAAGAAGAGAATATTATGGTCCTCTTTTCTGATCAGAAAGTAGTGGCTGATATTCATGATTTCTTCCTCACATTATTCATCCACATTCCCTTTGCTTTCACCCAGCAATGCATCAGCTAGTTAGTGTTGTGTTTTTTTTTTTAATTTTTAAATTTTTAAAATTTCTTTTCAGTGTACCAGAATTCATTATTTATGTACCACACCCAGTGTTCCATGCAATACGTGCCCTCCACAATACCCAGCACCAGGCTCACCCTCCCTCCCACCCCCGGCCCCTTCAAAACCCTCAGATTGTTTTTCAGAGTCCATAGTTTCTCATGGTTCATCTCCCCCTCCAGTTTCCTCCAACTCCCTTCTCCTCTCCATCTCCTCATGTCCTCCATGTTATTTCTTGTGCTCCACAAATAAGTGAAACCATATGATAATTGACTCTCTCTGCTTGACTTATTTTACTCAGCATAATCTCTTCCAGTCCCATTCATGTTGCTACAAAAGTTGGGTATTCATCCTTTCTGATGGAGGCATAATACTCCATAGTGTATATGGACCACATCTTCCTTATCCATTCGTCTGTTGTAGGGCATGTTGGATCTTTCCACAGTTTGGCGACCGTGGCCATTGCTGCTATGAAATTGGGGTACAGATGGCCCTTCTTTTCACTACATCTGTATCTTTGGGGTAATTACCCAGTAGTGCAGTTGCAGGGCCATAGGGAAGCTCTATTTTTAATTTCTTGAGGAATCTCCACACTGTTTTCCAAAGTGGCTGTACCAACTTGCATTCCCAACAGTGTAAGAGGGTTCCCCTTTCTCCACATCCTCTCCAACACTTGCTGTTTACTGTCTTGTTAATTTTGGCCATTCTAACTGGTGTAAGGTGGTATCTCAATGTGGTTCTGATTTTAATCTCCCTGATGGCTAGTGATGATGAACATTTTTTCATGTGTCTTTTAGCCATTTGTGTGTCTTCATTGGAGAAGTGTCTGTTCATGTGTTCTGCCCATTTTTTGACATAATTATCTGTTTTGTGTGTGTGGAGTTTGAGGAGTTCTTTAGAGATCCTTTTATCTGTACTGTCATTTGCAAATATCTTCTCCCATTCCGTGGGTTGCCTCTTTGTTTTGTTGACAGTTTCCTTTGTTGTCTTATTCCTATTTCCCAAGACACAAGTGAAGAAATCTGGAGAAGCATTGCTCCAACTGTGATCGGAAACCAGCTGCAGCCTCAGCAGCAGGGTGTTTCTCAGAAATACACATTCATAGACTTTGCCCCAGACCTACTGAATCAGAATCTCCAGGGGGCGGGGCCCCCAAATTGTGTGGCTTTTTAGGTAATTCTGATGCTCATGAAAGTTAAAGAAGCACTGTTCTACTAGAGTACATACCTAAGGGTGGAATTGCTGTGTCATACCCAAGTAGACAAAGGCTCAACTTCAGGATAAGGCCAAACTCTTTTCCAAAGTGATTTCAATTATTTCAACTTACAGTTCCTCCAGCAGCATCTGCATGAGTTCCCTCTCCTAGCCAACACCTGTTATCTTCTGACTGAATTTTTGCTAAGCCAGTGGGCATAAAATGTCTAGCTCTTTTTGTGTGTTGTTTAAGAAGTCCTTCCTCAGGTCCAATTCATAGATATTTTATATTCTTTTATAATTTTGAGGGTTTTTTTCCCCCTCTAATCATTAAATCTTTAATCAATCTGGAATTGATCTGCTGGTGTGGTGTGTGAGGTAGGTATCTAACTTCATATTTTTCCATGTGGATAGTCAGTTATACCAGCATCATTTACTAACTAGTCTCTTCTTTCTGTAGCGGTCTGCAGTGTCCTCTGTGTCATCTGTCAAACTTCCATATGTTCATGGGTTTGTTTCAGGGCTCTCTATTCTGTCCCACTGTGCTGTCCTATATCACTGCTGCACTGTTTTAATTACCATTGTTTTACATATGTCTTGAAATCTGGTAGAGCAACATCTCCTATCTTATTCTTCAGGAATGGTTTTGCTAATCTTGGGCCTTTACTCAGGCACAGACATTTCAGAATCAGATTCTTAAATATCTAAACAAAATCTGCTGGGACTTGGGAATTTCAATGAATTTACAGCTCAAATGGGAAGAGTTTACATTTTTATAATATTGAGTCTTCTCTCATAAATATAGAAGGCAGTGAAAAGTAAACTTCTTCCAGTCAGGGAATCTTTTTTCTTTCTTTGTTTCTTGTTTATTTGTTTGTTTCTTTCAAAGTTCACAATCTAATTTTTTTCTATTAAGAAAGTATCCTAGATCTCTCACAATGAAAACAAATCTTGAAAGGAAGAGAAAACATGGAAATGTTTTCTGTTCAGAGACTGAAATCAGGAAACATTTTATTTTTAGGAGTTTTAGTTAACCATTTAGTAGTAAGCATAAGCAATAAGGAGAATCTGGTGTTAAGACCCAAACTTGCTCTGTGGGCACATTCACTGATTTTTCCATTTCTAGAGTAAGCACTTTCAAAGTGTTTCTATACTTCTTCTCTCCCTTTTTTTCTCTGCTTTTCCTTTTGGTATTCTGTGCAAACTATTTGTGATGATCTCTTTAATTCTATTTTCAAAAGTGTCCATGGATCTACAAAAGCCTTAATTTTATCACCTCCCACCCCACCGCACCCCACCCCACCTCCTGGAATTCACGGATAGAGTGCTCAGGTAAAGCATGTGATCTAGGCAATAGTTGTGTGTTTCTCAGATGCTGTAGGCAAATGTTTGCTTTTTTAAAAAAATGTTGATAGCTCATAGACATATTGTTTAAGTGCACATACATTCGTGATAACATTGTGTATATAGGTGTATACGTAATCGGTTGATAAACATGAAACTTAGGATAATGGTCACCTTGAGTGGGGCAGGAGGAATCAGGGGAATGGTATAATAGGAGAATATAGAGGTTGATGGTAGTATCTTAGATTTGGGGCTGTGTGGTGGAGGAGTCACAGGTGCTGATTGTTACTGTTTTGCTTTCAAAGTAATATGTGGGCATTGATAATCTTTTGAACATGTCAAATAAGATATTAAGAAGATAATAAAGGAAAATTATGTATGCATTTGTTTACCAGAGTTTCCCTTCTGAAGATGACATTGTCAATCCACACATAAGCTGGCATTTCTTTGAAATGTTTTGCCCAAAGAGAGATGGGTTTACAGTGATATGCTGTTAGTTCATCATCTCTTCCCTCAGGGGAATGGAGGATTTGGGTTGGTGTCAGTTGATGGTGGGTTAAAAGTCAAGGTGAATGTGAAAATTTCACCTTTACTGAGTCCCATGTATTGTTTTCAGACTCCTCTCTTACCCTTGTTCTTCTCAGTTCCCTTATTTACCTTACCTCTTTTTTAAAATTCCACCATCCCTGCCTCTCTGTCTTTATCTCTCCTTCATGCACACCAGCTCTCAGCAGAATCAAATTATATTCCCCACCTGCCTCCCCCGATCAGAATTTCTCCCTCCCTTTCTCCTCTTTCTTTTATTTTCCTATGAATATGTTCCATTTGTATAATCATAAATAAAACTAAGCAAATGAAATGATCCCTTAATTATCTCTTAAGGAAATGACATGAAAATGTAGAAAAAATGACCTCTATGCATAGAACAGATAGGAAAAAATAAAGAATGCTCATACATACCTAACAACAGGACATTATATGAAAAAAAGATGGAATATAAATAGAAGTTTTCAGACAGTAAGGGTCAACAAGAAGGAAGGCTAATATAATGGATTTTTATGTCAATAATAAAAAAACCTAAAGCAAGGAACACATTGCAATTTTTAAGGGACAAAGGGAGACACAAACAGAAATTTTTTAAGTGTATCAGACATAAGAGGAGGTGGAAGAAAAATAGTGTCCATTTATTAGCTGGAGAGGGAAAACTAATAATAGATGACACTAAAAAGACAGAGGTTTTAAATCTTTTCTTTTTCCTTACTATTTATCAAAAAGTCAATTGTTGTCTGAAAGCTAGACAATGCAGTATATGGAGTAAGTTGAACCAAAATTAATGGGAAAAGAGAAAGAAATGGACACAATTTTGCAAAATTTACTGGGTTAATCACAGAACTGTGTGCTCCTCGAGGTCAAAGACTACTTACCCATTGCTATAGCCCATGCCTAGTAGAGCACCTGGCTTTCAGGTGTGACTAGAATTAAATTATGGAATGTGTGCTATGTTTAAGGTTCCATGCTAGGCATTAGGGATAGAGTGGTGAATAAGACACACACAGTTCTTGCTATTTGGAGGCTTATATTTAGCAAGAAGAACAGTCCTTAAGCCAAGGAGTTAAGCAATTAATTAATTTCAATCATGTAATGGTAATGGAGAAATCTATGAGACTGTAATCTAATAGAACTTGTGACCCCATCTAGGTAGGGGCAGAGGGATGGTGGGTGAGGAAAGAAGTCTTTCATGCAGTGAGAGACTTCATTTAAGATTTGAGGAAAAGAGGGGAGGGGATAGAAAGTGTTTTGATCAAGAGACTTACTTACGCAAAGTCTCTGAGATGAGGAGGAGTCTGGAATGCTTGAGAATCTGAAAGCAGACCAGCTCAGCGCAAAGACAAGATGAGGATGGCAGGGCCAGTTTTTGTAGACCTCAGGATTCTAGAATTTGTCTTAAAATAAATGGGAAGCCACTGTAGAATTTTAACAGAAAAACTGACATTATTCAATTTACATTTAGCAAGTTGACTTTCACAGCTGTGCAGAAAATGGATTGGAGAAAACCATTTAGGAAGTTAGTTTAGAAGAAAAATGATGATCATTTGATTAAGGTGAGGAAGTTAAATTAGAGAGAAGAAGAGGGATTTGAGAAATATTTAGGAGATAAAATTGATTGGACATGGTGATTGATTGGATACAGAAAATGAGCATGAAACCCGGATTTGGAGTTTTTTCAATGCTCAAATCCTTAATTTCAGAGGATGGGATGGCTATGGCAAGACAAGAGCAGTGTATCCCTTAAATTCTCCACCACACTTCCTCCTAACCCAACCCTAGCCTGCAAAAACTTACTAAGATCAAGTTCTTCCAGGAACAAGCACAGAACATACCTGAGAGAAAACAATCACAGAGCGATAGTGATACCTGACAAATGTACACTGCATAGATATTTCCTAATGTGTCCCTGAAATTAAGTTCTGAAGTTTCTTTTTAATTTTGGTACATACAAATCCAATGCATAGTTTTGAAATGTTTGTCTTTATTCACTTACTTTACTCACTACTTCTCACATTTATTATTTCCATTACTCTAGAGCTGGGTAAGGGAACCCTTATGTTAGAAAGCTAAGCTCTGGTCTTCCTTCAGCAGCACCCCTCTCCATGGGGTAAGAAGTCCACAGAGCCAAAGGCCCATCCTTTTTTCTAGACCATGTTCTGAGTCCCCATGGCCCCAGAATTCCCTAGCTTATTGCCAGGACTTCATAACATAGACCTCAACCTGGAATCCAGCTTCCTAAGAGTGGACAGTAGTTCAGAGTTGTGCACTACTAGGCTGAAATGGCATCAGGGGGCAGCTGGTTATGGAGGTATGAACAGGGCTTATAGACTGGGTTATCTACACTGCATGACCATGACACTCTTTATTATACACTCAGGGTGGGTGGGGTGCTGACCTATGGTCCTAGGTGCTTATCAAAAGGTGAGGGAGCTATGAATACATTCTTTCCTTCTACAAGCATTTCCTGAGCACATATTAGTGGCCTGCAAAGTATCCTGTTGAGTCTGGGTGATACAAAGATGAACAAGACATCTTCCCATCCTCTAGGAACTAGTGGTCAAGATACATGTAAACAATTCTCTGTAAAACAAGGCTGACTAAAGTAAACTCCACATGAGCAGAAACCACTTGTAGTACTTCGGGAATTCAGAGGAGGAAACGATTATTTATGGCCAGGAGATTCAGGGAAAGCTTCACAGAGAAACGAAAGTGGAAAAATAATTCGCTTAGAGTTGAAAGATACACATTCAAATGCTGGACAGTGATTTATTCTCTCTAAACTTCAGTCTCCTTGTCGGGGCTTAATGAGATAATATATCTGGAAACATCTGTCATGGTGCCTGGTTAATAAAATATTTAATGCATGTTGTTTATTCTTCTCTTTATTCCTTGAAATATTTTTTTAGCCTCCTGAAAATAGTTACATTCCAGTATGTACATAGCTCTGTTGCAAGTTTCCCTGAAAACATAAACATAACTGGTATGTGTGTGGAGGGGGGGGTTGGGTGTGTGTGTGTGTATGTGTGCATGAGTGTGTGTGTGTGTGTATACATGTGTGCATGTGTTGGGAGATTAAGGTTGGTTGGAAGGAACCTCCTTGAGATCAAGGCTTACTTTTGCAGCCCCAGTGCCTGTGAACATAGATATTGGCACTCAATAAATGTTTGATTGAATGAATAATCAAATGAAGATTCCCCTCCTGAAGATGATGGGAGGGCATCTAGGGCTGAATGGAAGTGAAATAATAACTTTGCAAGATTCAAAGGTTATAGTTTTCCTGAGGACTGACAGGCCTCGTTGCAGCTGCCTAATCTTGTCTAATCTCAATGTTTCCCTCTTGTGAGATGTATAAATGCACTGGAATGGACAGCAAAATGACAAATATTTTTCCTTCACAGAGCTTCTTGTCTGGCTTCCAAAGTCACAAAAACTTAGTTACATTCTATGGTCACAAATGCTACACCAACAGCCACCTTCATCTAGATATCTGACCTCAGAGAGCCAAGAAGAAATGAAGTGGAACATCGCCGTGGATTTTTGCACTAGACGTGGCGGTATGCCAGAGCTCACATGTGAGGACAAGAACCCCGTGGCTCCAACTTCCTCCACAGAAAGGGAGCTGCAGGGAAGATCCACAAAATTTCCATGTGACTAAAGCATCTTTGGAAATACTAAAAGCTACAATTTTCCCTGCTGCCCTCCCTAGAGGGGATGAAATTCCCTCCTATCAATTTTTTTTACCACCTTACTCACAACTATCAAATGGTTTCCTGTTGCTTGTAGGCTAGAGACCAGGGGCTAAAACTAATGGTTTTTAACATAGATTGGCCCCTTACCACCCTGCCTTTCCAACCTGGCCTTTTATGCTCAGGGACATTGATTTTTTTTTCTCCTCTCTCCCAACCTCAGTTAGGGCCTTCCAGTTTCTCTAATTACCCCCCAATCCCATCCCACACACCCCTCCCCCAGTATGTAGGATCACTAGGGCACACACATATGCTTTGTTAACTCTTAGCTCAGATGTTAGCTTTAGGGTAATTTTCCCAAGGAAGCCTTCCTGGACCACCCGCATTCCCTGCCTAGGCTAAGTCACTTTTCTGTGTTACATGTTCTTAGTATAGAACAGCAGAAACAGTTTCTCATAGGAAGCCTGATTTGGTTTGTATTTACACATTTATGGGTAGGATTTCTGGTTCATAGGTCTCTTCTCTTCTACACTATGACTTCCATCATGGTGGGACTGTTTTCTCAGAGCTGTGTGCCTGAGTCTGACACAGCACCTAGAACATAAAGGTGCTTGATAAAGAGGCAGTACTAGACGGGCCTAGAGGTACCCATTTTCCCCTTAATCTGGCCTCCTGCCCTTGCTCCTCTTACTCAGTCTTATCCACAACTGGATTTTGGGCAATCTACTTTGAAACAAATTACAAAGTTTTTCTGTACTCAGCTCCATCAATCCCAGCCCTAAGTAAGGGTGGGAGGAAGCACTGGTTCAGCTGGGGCTCTGTGATGCAGTCAGAGGGAACAGCGAGGAACTTCTAGCTCAGGACAATGGGGATGATGCCCAAACCAGAGAACTGAGTGGAATCAAGACCCAGGAAAACTTGCAACCTGGAAATGCAGCCCAGATGGTGATTGCTCAAGGGGCACCAGAAGTACTGAGGTATGACTCAGAATTCAGGAATACTGTAAGTGAAAGCAATCACAAGTTTGCACAAAGAATTACAAAGACCTGCCTTAAAACTGTTCACTGAGACAAGGTGGGTGATGTTGTCTGGCTCCAAAATGCTGGGGACAGAACTGAGAGGTTTGCTGTAAAATGAAGCCAAGTTATATGCTTTCAGTGAGAGTTATTTTTGGCAAATAAGCATTATCTGTTCTTATTTCAACAACTTTGATAGTCAGATCATGAAGATCTAGCATGTCATTGAAACATTTCCTAGTGCTGAATATTAAGAATGAATTGCCAAATGGTATAGACACTGTGGAAAACAGTTTGGCAGGTCCTCAAAAAGTTAAACATAGAATTACCCCCAACACAGCAATTTCACTCCTAGGAATATACCCCAAAGAACTGAAATCAGGGACTCAAACAGACACTTGTATGTGAATGTTCATTATAGCATTGTTCACAATAGCCAAAAGGTGAAAACAACCCAAGCATCCATCACCAGATGAATTAAATGTGGTCTATCCATACAGTGGAACCTTACTCAGTCAACAAAGGAACGAAGTTCTGACATATGCTACAATATGGACTCTACAATATGAACTCTGAAAACACTATATATGTGAAAGTAGCCAGACACAAAGGACAAATATTGTATGATTTCACTTACATGAAACATCTAGAGTAAGTAAATTCAGATACAGAAAGTAGAATAGAGGTTACAAGAGGGTGGGGGAGGAGAGAATAGAGAATTACTGCTTAATGGGTACAGGTTTCTATTCCGAGCAATGAAAAATTTTGGAACTAGCAGAGATGGTTGCACAATATTGTGAATGTACTTAATGTCACTGAATTGTATACTTAAAAATAGTTAAATTAGCAAATTTTATGTTTTATGTATTTTACCTGAATTAAAAAAGAGAAAAAATAAATTGCCAGAAATAAACTTTCTTGAGAATAACTTGGTAATATGCATCTAAGTCTCAAATTCTTGCCTACTCTTGGACCCAACAATTCCACTTCTCATAATTTATCCCAAAGAAATAATCATAAGACGTGCAAAGATTCATCTGCAAGATGTTTGCTGTGGTTATTATTGGTTTTGTGCCCTAAATTCCTCCTCCTGATTATAGCATCTGGATTTCTACTAGGAAATGATTCAGCCATAATTGTATACTGTTTATCAAGGTTCCCTGATCTCCCTTCAGTAGACGAAGTGATAGGCTAGTTGGGGTTTCTCTCCATGGAAATCTGGAAACTGAATGGTATGGCCAAGTGCAAGAAGAGTGGCTGGAATAGATTTATTCAATGGAGTGGCACTTTGAGCTGACGGTCACGGGTGCTGCCCCTGGGTTCCATGCTGCCCTGGATTCTATCCTTTCTAAGCTGTGCGCTTTAGCTTTTCAACTACCCCATTTCTTCTCTGCTTAAGATCCCTAGATGTCTTCCCTCCCTCTTTTTCCTATGACTAAAGAATCTTAATTGGTTCAATGGTCATCACAGCATTATTTTTAATGGGGAAAAAAAACCTGAAAACAATGAAAAGTTAAATAAATAAAGTACTGGATAAACAAATTATAGTAGCTCTAACTGTGGATATTTTGCAGTCCCTAAAAATTATGTTTTAGAAGAATAATTAATGATGTTAAAAGATGTTCATTATACTGTCTAGAAAAAGAGGAGGCTCAACACTTCCATTCAAAACACCCGGTGCTCTTGATAAGTGCCCTCCTTAATCCCCATTACCTATTTCACCCATCCCCCACCCACCGCCCTCTGGTAACCATCAGTTTGTTCTCTTAGTTAAGAGTCTGTTTCTTGGTTTTCCTTCCTATTTCCCCCCATGTTCATTTGTTTTGTTTCTTAAATTCCACATATGAGTGAAATCATATGGTATTTGTCTTTCTCTGACTGACTTACTTGGTTTAGCATAATACCCTCTAGTTCCAACCACATCATCGCAAATGGCAAGATTTCATTCTTTTTATGGCACAACAATATTTCATTGTGCATATTTATATACCATATCTTCTTTATCCATCCATCAGTTGATGGACATTTGGGCTCTTTCCATAATGTGGTTACTGTAAGTAAAGCTGCTGTAAACATCCGGGTGCATGTATCCTTTTGGATTATTATGTTTGTATCATTTGGGTAAATACCTAGTAGTATAATTGCTGGGTCATAGGGTAGTTCTATTTTTTTAAATTTTATTTATTTATTTGACAGAGAGAGAGCACAAGCAGGCAGAGTAGCAGACAAAGGGAGAAGGAGAAGCAAGCTCCCTGCCGAGCAAGGAGCCTGACACAGGGCTTGATCCCAGGACTCTGGGATCATGACCTGAGCTGAAGGCTGTTGCTTAACCAACTGAGCCACCCAGGTGCTCCAGGTAGCTCTGTTTTTAACTTTTTGAGGAACCTTCATACTGTTTTCCTGAGTGGCTGCATCAGACTGCATTCCCACCAACACTGCAGGAGGGTTCCCCTTTCTCCTTCCTTGCCAATACCTGTTGTTTCCTGTACTGTTTCCTGTACTGATTTTAGCCCTTTTGAGCAGCATGAGGTGATTTATCTCAATGTAGTTTTGATTTGCATTTCCTTGATGATGTGTGATATTGAGCATCTTTTCATATATCTCTTGGCCATTTGCACATATGTAAGTGTTGAATCACTAAATTCTACATCTGAAACTAATATTACACCGTATTTTCACTAACTGGAATTTAAATAAAAAGTTGGAAAAAAAAAGCAGGCTCTAAAATAGGGTCATCCTATTTTTGAGGGGAATTAAGTATCTCTGTGGAGTTAAACTTGAAGTACATACACCTAAATGGAAACAGTATCTATCTCTGAGTAGTACTACTTTTCTTCATCCAGTTCCTTGAAAGCCTCATTCTTTCATACCTCTGGGCCTTTAGAAACGCTGTTCATTGTCTGAAGTACTTCTTCCTCTCATGCCCTGCCTGGCTAACACTTCACATTCTTTGGGTTTCTATCTAAATGAAATTTCCTCTTGGAAACCTCTCTGAAGCCCTGAGTCCAGCTTAGGTTTTCTCTTGTATGTGATCCTGAGGATCCTGCAGTTCCCTTGATAGCAGTTTTCACAATGGACACTAATTGCCTACTGATCTGTATGTGTTGTGTACTAGACCCTTTGGTGAGATCAGGATCTATGTTTTTCATAACAAGGCCAATGAACATTTCTTGAGTGTTTAATATATGTTTCATATGTATTCTTGATTTTGTCAATGAATCCTAAGATGAAGCACTATTATTTTTCCTTTTTACAGGTGAGGATGTGGGGTTTACAGATATAAAGCAATGTACCTAAGCGATGGAACTATAGCTATAGCACCTAGCACAGTATCTAGGTATATAGTAAGTGCTTGATAAATACTTGTTGAATTAATGAAGGAATGCACAAAAATTATGTCGATAAATCTCACTATTGCAGCTCTCTGAATATATAATTAAAAAAGTGTTATTAGAATTTAAAATGCCAGCACAGGGGTGCTGGGGTGGCTTAGTCAGTTAAGTGTCTGCCTTTGACTCAAGTCATGATCTCAGGGTCCTGGGATCAAGCCTTGCTTATCCCTCTCCTTCTAACTTTCCCCTCTGCTCATGTACTCTCTTTCTCTCTCTCAAATAAATAAATAAAATCTTAAAAAAAAATAAGTGCCAGCCTGATTAAATGGGTAAGATATCAGTATGCAGCCAAAGGGGGAAAACATCTTATCTTACTGATTAGTGATTTCACCGTGAAGCTCCCTTAAAAATTCAGAGTCAGAGTAGAGATAAAAATCAATCCCATATTTTCTCCTCCTCTGAGTGCTTCTATGAGAATTAGTAAAATAGCAGCCACATTTCACTGGCTAAATTAGGTATAGGGCAAGGCAAGAGGAAAACATACTCCTCCTTACCTGGAGTGGCCACCAATGCCAGTACTCCTCTCCCTGCACTAGAAGAGCTTGTGCAGGGCTTGAGCGCAGATGTGAAGGTCATTTTCTAGACCTTCACACTGAGAAATATTCCAGGAGTATAAAGAACTAACCTGGGGCAAATGTGATAATTGAGTGTTGCACTGAAGAGGAAAGTTGCAGGCTGCCAAAATGTCAATTTTAAGTTGGGATCCAGCGAACAGAAAAATAAGTGATAAGAACTCTCCTGATTTTCAATGGATTGTTAAGTTTCCTAAATTCACTGGGTTCTCCCTGATTCTCTGAGAGATTCTATGAAAAAAATACATATACATGTATTTATCTCTACCCTTGTTTCCTGCTAATATTTGGTCTTTGACCCCATTTCCTGACATAGAGTTCCTAAGTCCCTTGTAATTTCCTGGGTGATAGGAGCATCTATTTGTTCTAATGAAGCTACTCTTGTTGGGGTCCTGGGTGGGGTCTGGCCCCCAGAAAGATAAAGCATGATTAGGAGCTTAAAACTTTCAGCATCCCCTCACCCATTCTCTAGAAAGGAGAGAGGGGCTGGTAATTGGGTTAATAAGTGCTCATACCTACACAATGTCGACTCCATAAATATCCCCAAAGCACAGGGTTTGGATTGCTTCTGGGTTGGTGAACATAGCCATGTGCCAGGAGGGTAGTATACTCCAGGGACACCATTCCTATGCTCAGGATGCTTCTGAACTTCACCCTACATATCTTTTCATCTGGCTGTTCATCTGTATCCTTTATCATATTCTTTATTACATAATAAATGAGTGAACCTAAGTAAGTATTTCCTGAGTTCTGTGAGCTGTTCTAGCCAATTATCAGACCTGAAGAGGGAGTCATGGGAACCCTGACTTATATATAGCAGGTTGTTGGTCAGAAGTACAAGGGACAGCCTGGGATTTGTGACTGGTGTCCAAGGTGGGGGCAGTCTTGTGGGACTGAGCCCTGGTGGGACCCGATGCTACTCCAGGTAGACAATTTCAGAACTAAACTTAACTGTAGGACACTGAGATGGTGTCGAACAATTGATTGGTATGGGGTGGGGGGAACCAACCCACACCTGCCTGGGGTTAGAAGTATTGTGAGTGTGGCAGAATGTGCAAGTAAAGGAAAAAAACAGAGTCTTCTCAGACAGATTTCTAGTTCTAGGCAGTTACTTTTTATCCAAGATGCAGGGAATGTATTAGGAATAATCCCTTCGCAAGATTCTGGAAACCTGGGAGGAATTATACCATTTCGCCTGACCCTAAACCTGAGAGCATGGTCATCTAGCCTTTGCACTAGTGGTAGCTTGGGCCTGGTCATTCTCTTGGGACAGGCTGCCCTGTATTGTGTAGGAGATTTAGCAGCATCCCAAGCCCGGAACTACAGGATGCCAGCAGCACCCCCTTCCTCCAGTTGTGACAAACAAATATGCCTCCAGATATTGCCAAATCTCCCCACAGGGTTCAAATCACCTTCCCCCATTTGGCAAAGCACTGACCTAGATTGTAGCAAGTGGAAAACATTGGTGTATCCCTAAACTTCATAGGCTATCTCATAAATATATTGTGGACACACTCATCCTTCTGTGTGTGGTGTGGAAGTATGTAGCATCCCATTAACCTTACATTTTATGAATGATGGTGGTACGTAAGAATGTCTAGTAGCTTGTTAATGATCATTTAAGAACTTTCCTTCCAAGAGAGAAGTCAAGATGGCAGAGAAGTAGCAGGCTGAAATGACATCAGGTAGCATGAGATCAGCTAGATAGCTTATCAAACCATTCTGAACACCTACAAATCCAACAGGAGATCGAAGAGAATAAGATCAGCAACTCTAGAAACAGAAAATTGACGACTTTCTGAAAGGTAGGACCGGCGGAGAAATGAATCCAAAGCGATGGGAAGATAGACAGCGGGGGTAGGTGCCAGCTCCTGGCAAGCGGCAGAGCAACGGAGCACAAAATCAGAACTTTTGAAAGTCTGCTCCACTGAGGGATATTGCTCCAGAGGCTAGGCCAGGTTGAAGCCCATGCAAGGACAGCATGGTCTCAGGTCCCATGGAGTCACAGAAGGATCGGGGGTGTCTGAGTGTTGCAGAGCTCGCGGGTATTAGAGCAGGGAAGCCAGCTACAGAGACGGAGCTGAGGAGTGAGCTCTCAACTTGGGGTTACCTTAAATTGTGATCCATGGCACAGACCATGCTTTGTGAGCAGGGACCCCACAAGATCCAGGGAGACCCCCTTGGAAAAGCGCAGGGATCTGCAGGGTTTGGAGCCTCCAGGCAGGGCTGTGTGCCAGAGACAGAGACACTTGGTTATAGGCTGGGTGAGCTCAGAGTGCAACTGGAGGCCAGGGAGATTGGAATGATTGAGCACTTTTCTCCGAGGGTGCACTGAGGAGTGGGGCCCCAAGCTCTCCGGTCCTTCAGGCTGGAGATTGGGAGGCTGCCATTTTCATTCCTGACCTCCGGAACTCTACGGAAAGCGTTCAGGGAACAAAAGCTCCCCAAAGCGACCTTGAGTGGATTACTTAGCCTGGCTCCTGGTAAGGGCAGTGCAATTCCGCCTCAGGCAAAGACACTTGAGAATCACTACAACAGGCCACCCCCCGAGAAGATCAGCAAGAACATCCAGCCAAGACCAAGTTCACTTACCAAGGAGAACAGCGGAATTCCAGAGGAGAAGAAAGCAAGCATGGAATTCATGGCTTTCTCCCCATGATTCTTTAGTCTTGCAAAGCTAATTAGTTTTTAAAATTTTATTGTTTTCTTATGCTAAAATTTTTTTAACTTTTACTCTTTCCTCTTTTAACATTTTTTAACTAGTTTATCTTAACAATACCTTTCACACAAAAAAAATCTTTTTTGAACCTTCATTATTATAGTCATATTTTATGAAGTTGTCTAACTTTATTTTTTTTTATTCACATAGGGTTTTTTCTTCTAAAAAATTTGGGATACAATTTCTTCTAATAGATCAAAATATACCCTAAATCTAGCACAGGACTTTGTTCTAGTCTCCAGCCTGAGCAAATTCTCTCCACTTTTTTTTTTTATTCTCCCAACCAACCTATCTTATCAACTCCCTTTTTAGAAATTTTTTTAAAAAAATTTTCATCTTTATAATCATATTCCATCCCTTCATCGTGTTTACCCTTATATATGTTTTTCATTTTTTAAAAATTTGGGAGGTAGTTTCTTCTAAGAGACCAAAATACTCCCAAAATTAAGTGGGTGACCCTGTTCTATTCACCAGCCTAATATATATATTTTCTTTTGTATATTTTTCTTTATTTTTTCTTTTTCTAATTTTTATTATTGAACTTCTTTTTACCCCCTTTCTTCCCCCCACGATTTGGGATCTCTTCTGATTTGGTTGAAGCACATTTTCCTAGGGTCTTTGCCACCCTTTTAGTGTTTTATTCACTCCTTCATATATTCTTATCTGGATAAAATGACAAGGCAGAAAAACTCAACACAAAAAGAAAAAAAAAAACAACAAGAGGCAGTACTGAAGGCTAGGGACCTAATCAATACAGACATTGGTAATATGTCAGATCTAGAGTTCAGAATGATGATTCTAAAGGTGCTAATCAGGCTTGAAAAAGGCATGGAAGATATTAGAGAAACTCTCTCTGGAGAAATAAAAGCCCTTTCTGGAGAAATAAAAGAACTAAAATCTAACCAACTTGAAATCAAAAAAGCTAATAATGAGGTGCAATAAAAAATGGAGGCTCTTACTGCTAGGATAAATGAGGCAGAAGAGAGAATTAGTGATACAGAAGACCAAAAGACAGAGAATAAAGAAGCTGAGCAAAAGAGAGACAAACAATTACTGGACCACGAGGGGAGAATTTGAGAGATAAGTGATACCATAAGACAAAACAACATTAGAATAATTGGGATTCCAGAAGAAGAAGAAAGAGAGAGGGGAGCAGAAGGTATATTGGAGAGAATTAATGGAGAGAATTTCCCTAATATGGCAAAGGGAACAAGCATCAATATCCAGGAGATGCAGAGAACCTCCCTCAAATTCAATAAGAAAAGATCCATACCCCATTATCTAATAGTAAAATTTATATGTCTTAGCAACAAAGAGAAAATCCTGAATGTAGCCTGGGACAAGAAGTCTGTAACATACAATGGTAAAAATATTAGATTGTCAAGAGACTTATCCACAGAGACATGGCAGGCCAGAAAGAACTGGCATGATATATTCAGAGCACTAAATGAGAAAAACATGCAGCCAAGAATACTATATCCAGCTAGGCTAGGAGATAGGAGAGATAAAAAGCTTCCAGGACAAACAAAAACTAAAAGAATTTGTAAACACTAAACCAGCTCTACAGGAAATATTGAAAGGAGTCGTCTAAGCAAAGAGAGACACTAAAAGTAGTAGATCAGAAAGCAACAGAGACAATACACTGTAATAGTCACCTTATAGGCAATACAATGGCACTAAATTCTTATCTCTCAATAGTTACCCTGAATGTCAATGGGCTAAATGCCCCAATCAAAAGACACATGGTATCAGAATGGATAAAAACCAAAACCCATCAATATGCTGTCTACAAGAATCTCACTTTAGACCCAAAGACACCTCCAGATTTAAAGTGAGGGGGTGGAAAACAATTTACCATGCTAATGGGCATCAAAAGAAAGCTGGGGTGGCAATCCTAATATTGGATCAATTAGATTTGAAGCCAAAGACTATAATAAGAGATGAGGAAGGACACTATATCATACTCAAAGGGTCTGTCCAACAAGAAGACCTAACAATTTAAAATATCTATTCCCCTAACATGGGAGCAGCCAACTATATAAACCAATTAATAACAAAATCAAAGAACACATCGACAATAATACAATAATAGTAGGGGACTTTAACATCCCCCTCACTGAAATGGACAGATCATCCAAGCCAATGATCAACAAGGAAAAAAGGGCTTTAAATGACACACTGAACCAGATGGACTTCACAGATATATTCAGAACATTCCATCCCAAAGATATTTTCAGACCACAATGCTCTGAAGCTAGAACTCAATCACAAGAGGAAAGTTGGAAAGAACCCAAATACATGGAGACTAAAGAGCGTCCTTCTAAAGAATGAATGGGTTAACCAGGAAATTAAAGAAGAATTGAAAAAAATCATGGAAACAAATGATAATGAAAACACAATGGTTCAAAATCTGTGGGACACAGCAAAGGCAGTCCTGAGAGGAAAATATATAGCGATACAAGCCTTTCTAAAGAAACAAGAAAGGTCTCATATACACAACCTAACCCTACACCTAAAGGAGCTGGAGAAAGAACAGCAGAGAAGGCCTAAACCCAGGAGGAAAAGAGATCAGAGCAGCAATCAATGAAATAGAAACCAAACAACAACAACAACAACAACAACAACAAACAAATAAAAAAAACCCCAATAGAACAATAGAGCTGGTTCTTTGAAGGAATTAATACGATTGATAAACCCCTGGCCAGACTTATCAAAAATAAAAGAGAAAGGACTCAAATTAATAAAATCATGAATGAAAGAGGAGAGATCACAACCAACACCAAAGAAATATAAACAATTATAAGAACATATTATGAGCAAATACACGCCAGCAAATTTGACAATCTGGAAGAAATGGATGCATTCCTAGAGACATATAAACTACCACAACTGAACCAGGAAGAAACAGAAAGCCTGAACAACCCATAACCAGTAAGGAGATTGAAGCAGTCATCAAAAATCTCTCAACAAACAAGAGCCCAGGGCCAGACAGCTTCCCAGGGGAATTCTATCAAACATTTAAAGAAGAATTAATTCCTATTATTCTGAAACTCTTCCAAAAAATAGAAATGGAAGGAAAACTTCCAAACTCATCTTATGAGGCCAGCATTACCTTGATCCCATCAAAACCAGACAAGGATCCCATCAAAAAAGAGAATTACAGACCAATATCCTTGATGAACACAGATGCAAAAATTCTCACCAAAATAATAGTCAATAGGATCCAAGAGTACATTAAAAGGAATATTCACCACAACCACTCTGGATTATTTCAGGGCTGCAAGGCTGGTTCAATAGCTGCAAATCATTCAATGTGATACAATACATCAATAAAAGAAAGAACAAGAACCGTACAATACTCTCAATAAGTGCTGAAAAAGCATTTGACAAAGTACAGCTGCCTTTCCTGATCAAAACTCTCCAAAGTGTAGGAATAGAGGGTACATACCTCAATATCATCAAAGCCATCTATGGAAAACCCACCGTGTATATCATTCTCAATGGAGAAAAACTGAGAGCTTTTCCGCTAAGGTCAGGAACACGGCAAGGATGTCCATTATCACCACTGCTATTCAACATAGTACTAGAAGTCCTAGCCTCAGCAATCAGACAACAAAAGGAAATTAAAGGCATCCAAATCGGCAAAGAAGAAGTCAAACTATCACTCTTCGCAGATGATATGATACTATATGTGGAAAACCCAAAAGACTCCACTCCAAATCTGCTAGAACTTGTACAGGAATTCAGTAAAGTTTCAGGATATAAAATCAATGCACAGAAATCAGTTGCATTTCTTTACACCAACAACAGGACAGAAGAAAGAGAAATTAAGGAGTCAATCCCATTTACAGTTGCACCCAAAACCATAAGATACCTAGGAATAAACCTAACCAAAGAGGCAAAGAATCTATACTCAGAAAACTATAAAGTACTCATGAAAGAAATGGAAAAAATTTCCATGCTCATGGATTGGAAGAACAAATATTGTGAAAATGTCTATTCTACTTAAAGCAGTCTACACATTTAATGCAATCCCTATCAAAATCCCATCCTTTTTTTTCCAAAGAAATGGAACAAATATCCTAAAATATATATGGAACCAGCCCAAGGAATATTGAAAAAGAAAGCCAAAGTTGGTGGCATCACAATCCCAGACTTCAAGCTCTATTACAAAGCTGTCATCATCAAGACAGTATGGTACTGGCATAAAAACAGACACATAGATCAATGGAACAGAGTAGAGAGCCCAGAAATAGACCCTCAATTCTATGGTCAACTAATCTTTGACAAAGCAGGAAAGAATGTCCAATGGAAAAAAGACAGTCTCTTTAAAAAATGGTTTTGGGAAAACTGGACAGCCACATGCAGAAAAATGAAACTGGACCATTTCCTTACACCACACAAGAAAATAGACTCCAAATGGATGAAGGACCTAAATGTGAGACAGGAATCCACCAAAGTCCTTGAGGACAACACAGGCAACATCCTCTTTGACCTCAGCCACAGCAACTTTTTCCTAGGAACATCGCCAAAGGCAAGGGAAGCAAGGGCAAAAATGAACTATTGGGACTTCATCAAGATCAAAAGCTTTTGCACAACAAAGGAAACAGTTAACAAAACCAAAAGACAACTGACAGAATGGGAGAAGATATTTGCAAATGACATATCAGGTAAAGGGCTAGTATCCAAATTCTATAAAGAACTTATCAAACTCAACACCCAAAGAACAAATAATCCAATCAAGAAATGGGCAGAGGACATGAACAGACATTTCTGCAAAGAAGACATCAGATGGCCAACAGACCCATTAAAAAGTGTTCCACATCACTTGGCATCAGGCAAATACAAGTCAAAACCACAATGAGATACCACCTCACACCAGTCAGAATGGCTAAAATTAACAAGTCAGGAAATGACAGATGCTGACGAGGATGTGGAGAAAGGGGAATCCTCCTACACTGTTAGTGGGAATGCAAGCTGGTGCAACCACTCTAGAAAACAGTATGGAGTTTCCTCAAAAAGTTGAAAATAGAGCTACCCTATGACCCAGAAATTGCACTACTAGGTATTTACTCTAAAGATACAAATGTAGTGATCCGAAGGGGCACGTGCACCCGAATGTTTATAGCATCAATGTCCACAATAGCCAAACTATGGAAAGAACCTAGATGTCCATCAACAAATGAATGGATAAAGAAGATGTGGTATATATATATATATATATATATACACACACACACACACACACACACACACACACACCACAATGGAATAGTATGCAGCCATCAAAAGAAATGAAATCTTGCCATTTGCGATGACATGGATGGAACTAGAGGGTATTATGCTGAGGAAAATTAGTCAATCGGAGAAAGACAACTATCATATGATCTCCCTGATATGAGGAAATGGAGATGCAATGTGGGGGGCTTAGGGGGTAGGAAAAGAATAAATGAAACAAAATGGGATCGGGAGGGAGAGAAACCATAAAAGACTCTTAATCTCACAAAGCAAAATGAGGGTTGCCGGAGGGGGAGGGGGATAGGTTGAGGGTGATGGGATTATGGACGTTGGGGAAGGTATGTGCTATGGTGAGTGCTATGAAGTGTGTAAACCTGGCAATTCACAGACCTGTACCCCTGGGGCTAATAATAGATTATATTTAATTTAAAAAAAAAAAAAAAGAACTTTCCTTTCAGGGGTGCCTGGGTGGCTCAGGCGTTAAGTGTCTGACTTTGGCTCAGGTTATGATCCCCGAGTCCTGGGATCAAGCCTTGCATTGGGCTCCCGCTTGGCAGGCAGCTTGCTTCTCCATCTCCCACTCATCCTGCTTGTATTCCCTCTCTCACTGTCTCTCTCTCTGTCAAATAAATAAATAAAATCTTAAAAAAAAAAACAAAACTTTCCTTTCATTCACACCAGTCAAATGGTTTCCAAGCATGGAAACCATGGCCTACAATCTTTGACTCCATCACAGAGCTGCCTCCCTGCACCACTCTGGATTTCTGGACACTTGTGTATACTTCTAGCAGGGGCAGAAAAGCTTGTGCTTTGGAGTTAGGCACCCTGGACTGGAATTCCAGTTAAAACTCATTTATCTATTTTCATTGTATGTCACTCAACTGGTCTAAGCTGCAAGTTCCTCAACTATGAGAACCTTTCTTGCTTGATCATTGTGAACACTCAAGATGAGATGAGGGCTAGGACAGTTGCTGACCCAGTACCAGCAGGCAGAACCAGTTTCTACTCATAAATGTATTCTTTCCTTGGTCTTGGATTACTATGCAGGGAATAAGAGTAAGAAAAATCTTCCACCTCAGGTTTAGTGGCCCAGAATATTCCTTCAGCTCTTCTCAAAGCACAGTGCAGGCAGGTGGCAAAGCCATGCTGGGATAATCAGGGAAGACTCCTGAGTGTAACTTAGAGCTTTGACCTGGACTGGTCAGAAGCAGCTTGGGAGACAGTAAGTGAAGACTGGGCTTGAACAGGTAGGGCTTTATCAGGGAGGGTGTCCTCACAGGGTGAGACGGTTGTGGCTACAGAAGTTGTGTTTCACTCAGGAGGTTTCTTCAATGGCACTTTGCAAGCTATAATGGGGGTGGCAGCAACTGAAGTCAGACTTGGGTTCTAGTTTAACTTTACTACTTCCTAGGTGATACCACCATCTTGGGCAAGTTACTTGTTCTCTAAGCCTTAGGATCATAATCTATAAAATAGGATGATACTTGCACCTACCTCTTAAGGATGTTGTGAGGATTAATAATAATTAAGGATGTATGTAAAGGAATTGGCTCAGTGCCTAGTCAGTGGTAGACAATGAAAAATATTAGCTGATATTACCATGAACAATCTTCTTCTGTAAATACCTGTGCTTGTATCTCTTATTTTGAATGTATTCTAGAAAGGATGAATGATGGAAAACCATTGTCCAAGCTAATGGACATCAGAAGAAAGCTGGGGTGGCAATCCTCATATCAGACAAATTAGATTTTAAACTGAAGACTATAGTAAGAGATGGGGAAGGACACTATATCATACTCAAAGGGTCTATCCAACAAGAAGATCTAACACTTGTAAATATTTATGCACCTAACATGGGAGCAGCCAACTATATAAACCAATTAATAACAAAATCAAAGAAGCACATCTACCATAATACAATAATAGTATTGTATTAACACCCCCCTCACTAAAATGGACAGATCATCCAAGCAAATGATCAACAAGGAAAAAGGGCTTTAAATGACACACTGGACCAGATGGACTTCACAGATATATGAGAACATTCCATCCCAAAGCAACAGAGTACACATTCTTCTCTAGTGCACATGGAACATTCTCCAGAATAGTTCACATCCTGGCTCACAAATCAGGTTTCAACCAGTACCAAAAGACTGGGATCATTCCCTGCATATTTTCAGACCACAATGCTTTGAAACTGAAACCTAGTCATAAGAGGAAAGTTGGAAAGAACTCAAATACATGGAGGCTAAAGAGCATCCTACTAAAGAATGAATGGGTCAACCAGGAAATTAAAGAAGAATTAAAAAAATTCACGGAAACAAATGAAAATGAAAACACAACTATTCATAATCTTTGGGATGCAGCAAAGGGGGTCCTAAGAGGAGAGTATATAACAATACTAGCCTTTCTCAAGAAACAAGAAATGTGACAAATATACAACCTACCTTACACCTAGAGGAGCTGGGTAAAGAACAGCAAATAAAGCCTAAGCCCAGCAGGAAAAGAGAAATAATAAAGATCAGAGCAGAAATCAATGAAATAGAAACCAAAAGAACGGTAGAACAGATCAATGAAACTAGGAGCTGGTTCTTGGAAAGAATTAATAAAATTGATAAATCCCTGGCCAGATTTATCAAAAAGAAAAGAGAAAGGACCAAAATAAAATCGTGAATGAAAGAGGAGAGATCACAACCAACACCAAAGAAATACAAACAATTTTAAGAACATATTCTGAGCAACTATATGCCAACAAATTAGACAATCTGGAAGAAATAGATGCATTCCTAGAGACATATAAACCACCAAAACTGAACCAGGAAGAAACAGAAAACCTGAGCAAACCCATAACCAGCAAGGAAATTGAAACAGTAATCAAATATCTCCCAAAAAACAAGAGTCCAGGGCCCAAAGGCTTCTCAGGGGAATTCTAACAAACATTTAAAGAAGAATTAATACCTATTCTCCTGAAACTGTTCCAAAAAATAGAAAGGGAAGGGAAACTTCCAAACTCATTTTGAGGCCAACATTATCTTGATCCCAAAGCCAGACAAAAACCCCATCAAAAAGAATTGCAGGGCAATGTCCATGATGAACATGGATGCAAAAATTCTCACCAAAATACTACCTAATAGCATCCAACAGTCCATTAAAAGGATTATTCACCATGACCAAGTGGGATTCATTCCTAGGCTGCAAGGTTGGTTCAACATCTGCAAAGCAATCAATGTGATATATACTACATTAACAAGAGAAAGGACAAGAATCACTGATATTCTCAATAGATGCAGAAAAAGCATTTGACAAAGTACAACAAACTTCCTTGATTAAAACTCCTCATGGTGTAGGGATAGAGAGTACCTACCTCAATATCATAAAAGCCATCTATCAAAAACCCACAGCAAATATCATTCTCAATGGGGAAAAACTGAGAGCTTCCCCCCTAAGCTGGAAGGGCAGGAACATAGCAGGGATGCCCACTATCACCACCGCTATTCAACACAGTATTAGAAGTCCTAGCCTCAGCAATCAGACAACAAAAAAATTAAAAGGCATCTGAATCAGCAAAGAAAAAGTCAAACTCTCATTCTTTGCAGATGATAAGATACTTTATGTGGAAAACCAAAAACTCCACTCCAAAACTGCTAGAACTCATACAGGAATTCAGTAAAGTTGTAGGATATAAAATCAATGTTCAGAAATCATTTGCATTTCTATACACCAACAACAAGACAGAAGAAAGAGAAATTAAGGAGTTGATCCTATTTACAATTGCACCCCAAACCATAAGATACCTAGGAATAAACCTAACCAAAGGGGCAAAGAATCTATACTCAGAAAACTATAGAATACTCATGAAAGAAGTTGAGGAAGACACAAAGAAATGGAAAAACTTTCCATGCTCATGGATTGGAAGAACATATACTATGAAAATCTGTGCTACCTAGAGCAATCTACACATTTACTGCAATCCCTATCATAATACCATTAACTTTTCTTACAGAAATGGAACAAATAATTCTAAAACTTATATTCAACCAAAAAAAGACTCCAAATAGCCAGAATAATGTTGAAAAAGAAAAGCAAAGCTGGTAGCATCACAATTCCAGACTTCAAACTCTATTGCAAAGCTGCAATCATCAGGACAGTGTGGTAGTGGCACAAAAACAGACATGTAGATCCGTGGAACAGAATAGAAAGCCCAGAAATGGACCCTCAACTCTATGGTCAACTAATCTGTGACAAAGCAAGAAAGAATGTCCAATGGAAAAAAGACAATCCTTCAACAAATGGTGTTGGCCAGCCACAGGCAGAGGAATGAAACTGGACAACTTCCTTACACCACACACAAAAATAGACTCAATGGATGAAGGACCTATATGTGAGACAGGAATCTGTCAAAAATCCTTGAGAAGAACACAGGCAGCAACCTCTTCAACCTCAGCTGCAGCAGCTTCTTCCTAGACACCTCACCAAAGGCAAGGAAAGCAAGGGCAAAAATGAACTATTGGGACTTCATCAAGATAAAGGCTTTTGCACAGCAAAGGAAACAGTCAACAAAACCAAAAGACAACTGACAGAATAGAAGATATTTGCAAATGATGTATCAGGTAAAGGGCTAGTATCCAAAATCTATAAAGAACTTATCAAACTCAACACCCAAAAAACAAATAACCCAATCAAGACCTGGGCAGAAGACCTGAACAGATATTTCTGCAAAGAAGATATCCAAATGGCCAACAGACAATGAAAAAGTACTCAACATCACTTGGCATCAGGAAAACAGAAATCAAAACCGCAATGAGATACCACCTCACACCCCTCAGAATGGTTAAAATTAACAACTCAGCAAATGACAAATGTTGGCCAGGATGCGAAGAAAGGGAATGCCAGCGTTGGTGGGAATGCAAGCTGGCGCAGCCACTCTGGAAAACAGTTTGGAGGTTCCTCAAAAAGTTGAAAATAGAGCTACCCTACAACCCAGCAATTGCTCTACTGAGTATTTACTCCAAAGATACAAATGTAATGATCTGAAGGGGCACGTGCACCCCAATATTTATAGCAGCAATGCCCACAATAGCCAAACTATGGAAAGACCCTAGATATCCACTGACAGATGAATGGATAAAGAAGATGTGGTATATATAAAAAAGGGAATATTAGTTGTCCATAAAAAATGAAATCTTGCAATTTGCAACGATGTGGATGGAACTAGAGGGTATCATGCTATGTGAATTAAGTCAGTCAGAGAAAGACAATTATCATATGATTTTGCTGACATGAGGAATTTAAGAATCAAGGCAGAGGATCATGCGGGAAGAGAGGAAAAAATGAAATGGGATGAAACCAGAGAGGGAGACAGATCGTAAGAGACTCTTAATCTTCAGGAAACAGACTGAGGGTTGCTGGAGTGGAGGTGAGTGTGAGGGAGGTGGTAGCTGGGTAATGGACACTGGGGAGGGTATGTGCTATGGTGAGCACTGTGAATTGTGTAAGACTGAGGAATCAGACCTATACCTCTGAAGCAAATAATTAATTGTATGTTAATTTTTTAAAAAAGTGAATAGTGGCACTCTAACGTAAAAGCTAGGGATTGAGCAGCTGTCTGCCCCAAAGGCTTAGAGAGTCAGACCATACACAAGGTCCTGCCTTCACTAGAAATGAATGGACAGGTAGTAGAAGGGCTTTTTGTCTTGCTATCATCATTGTCACCATCATCGTCAGGCAATATTTACGGAGCAGGTGGACAAACAAATAATGAAGACAGTGTCACACCTTGAAGAGCTCATGATTTACCTGGTCTCTAAGTAAACTTTCTGAGCTAACTCAGAGGTCTCACTTCTCCTTTCTTAATTGCCTCATCCTTGGCAGAAGGATTCAACCCCTGGTGGCCTTGAACAGATTCTCTCTCTCTCCCCAAATGTGTGCCCTTTTGCCACCAAAGGTTTTCTGTACCCAATGTATTTGTACAAGTCAGGAATGTTAAGTGCATTTAGGTGCTTAGAGAAGAGACCTTCAGAAGAATACATTGCCTTCTAGGCAGGCTACAGAAGCTGAGCCAGTGGAGAGATTTCTGGAAGGACATTTGGAGGAAGGTTGGTTTTCTCCTTTGTGCTGGGTGGAACACTGCCATCACTGTTGTGACTACAAAGAGAAGAATCAAGCCTGTGAAGTCGGTCACAGACTCAACCACCTTCCACAGGCCAACAGCAGGGTCAAGCAGAAGACATTTTTTTGATAGCCACTCTGACAGGCTCTGGAGATGCGGAACACAAAAGCGAAGGTGGTCTGCACCCAGACAGTGCCAGGAAACACTGTGGAGGAACACTGCATTGTCCACAAGCTCTTCTGCAGCTGCTTCAGTTAAAGAATTAAACTATATCTGAGTAGCAGCAACATCCATGAGAGCCAAATTGGATTTTTCCTTGGAAAACAAGCTACAGACCACATCTTCATTGTGCAGACACTCATTAACAAATATGTTAAAAAAAACCAAAACAGTCAGAGAAAGATGTTTTCCTGCTTTGGAGACTTTTAAAAAAGCATTTAATTCAATCTGGCACGCATGGCTGAACCTGAAATGGCTACAATGTGTAACTGGTGGGAAAGCATGACCAAAGCCATTGTGTCTATCAATCCGTGCTCCACAGGACAAACACACCCCCCACTCAGCCGGCAGGACAAGAAGGGGCTAGCTCCCCTTACTTTTTCTGAGCATGGGAAGGGTTTTCTAGGCTTGAGGCACTTCTAAGTTCAGGACCTTTGTCTCTTCCCTTGCTCCTGAGCAAAGTTAAATTGCTAGATGGGCCACAGGTTTTAGACCCTCAGGCCACGTACAGAGAAATTTAAGAACTGATTTTCAGGATAGAGTCCCAAATGACCACATGTTTTACTTTTTTAAGTGTAGAATATGCTCTCTTTGCTTTTATGGGGTCCACTCAGGGGTCTGGACTTCAGACCCTGCTCTACAAGGCCCATATTTATGTGAATCCAAATCTCCCAACAAAGGGAGCTTTAAGGTTCAAGGTAGGAGCTGTCCTTTAAGAAGAAACTGTGTATCTAATGGCTTTTAGGGTATCTCCATTGATATCAGGCTTGATGCAATTTTAAAAGAATAGTTAACTTTGCAGTCATCAAAGTGTATTTACTGTACCCTAAAGCCAGGGCCTATGTGTAGAAATAGGAATAAGATAAAGAGTCAAGCTGGGGAGGGACAGTCTTTGTTGTACTCCATACCTGATACTGGAAGCTGGTAGGTACTTTGCTATTTATGAAAGGCAGTGTATGAGGTGTGTGGGGCAGTTTCAGGATGTGAGAAAATAGGTCTTGTGGAATAAAGCCCACTTCCATCAGAATCTAGAGAAGGGGAGACACAGGCAATAGACAGAAAAGGTAGGAGATCTGCATCTATCCTGTGCCTTGAGTATAGTTCTCATTACGGTAACCATAGAGGACTGATAATTAACTGGAAAACCTATGTTGCCAAACTGGATCATTCTCAGCAGAAAATACACTAGAAACAAAATCTGCCAAAGTGGTCATCCCTCATTCTGGCTCAGTGCTTCCTATATGGATACTCCCCTGTGACCAGGGACAACAAGCTGTTCTCTTGGGTGGGCATAGCACAGAATGATTAGAAGTTCTTATCCTCAGCCATTACCTCATCCATACTATTCAGGGAGCAGCTGAGGGTTGGGGCAGGAACACTTTGCACCAGGAACTCTGCCGCTATGTATTACTATTTTAATAAGTGCAAATGGGAAGCCACAGTACCAACTCAGTAACTATCTTTGATGTTTTCATACACAACTCCCACATATTGGAAATCAATCATTATAAACCTGAAGAGCTTCATTTATGCGGTTTTATGGACTTTGCATAAAGAAGTATTAGTTGATGGAGAAGCTGAAAAGAATAGCAACCTTGGCACAGAAATCCAGTAAGAAATAGAATATGGACTCTCCGAAATGTGCAAAATTTTCACAGTTCAAAGGAAAGTCCAATCCCAGAAAATGGCCAGCTGGAAAACAGCTTATTGAACCCTGAATGAAAACATTATTATAAATCTCATTACATAATTTGATAATTCTGACATTTGCAAAAGCACACTGACTTAAGTCTTGAATTGCACGAATTCTCCACACAAAATAAGCTTGATGGAAAATTTTATTCTATTTTGCTCTGATTACTATTCTTTAGTTTTAAGTGGCAGCAGTTGTTTTAGAAGTGTAAGTGGGACACTGAAAATGCGTTTGCAAGTTTCCCATATGATTAGGAATTAAAGACTATGTCATATAAGTTCACTCTCCAATCTCTTCCTTCTACCTCAGTGAAGTTTCTATGTCAACTATAATGAAAAAATTGGCAGAACTCCCTCCTATCTTCTCTAACCCCACAGCCAAAGATATAAATAAAAATTTCAGGTGTTATTGACAGAAACTGAACCAGAAATCCAATAGGCTAGGGGCCTTTCATAACATAACAACGGATTTCTTTTGGCAGTGTCAAGACTCAGTTCCACCTGCTTTCTCCTAACTACCCAGTCCTATAACCTCTCCTCAGTCCCGGGTCAGCTTCATGGGCTTGTAACCCAAGCAACTGCACAAGACCCCATGCTCAGAAGGGCCCTGAGCTCAAAAGAGCCCTGTGTAAGGCTTTATGTTCTGCTGCTACTATCTTGAAATTCTTAGTTCTGTCTTTGAATTTATGTTTTGTAAGCGAAGTCTAATGAGACAATGGAGCGTACAGCTGAGGAGAGGAGATATGCACAATATGCACATTTGTAGTTCTTTGCTACCCAAGTGACATAGTGTTTATGATGTCAAATGAACACAGAATTCTGGTGGATTCATGATGCATAAGTGTTCAATGAGGCAAAGTGAGTGCCAGGTGAGTGTTTAAAGCAATGTTTCCATTGTTCCAAAAGAACAAAAATACATATGCTTATACAAGCTATGAAATACAAACTGTATAATTTTGGTAATTTGCGTGCAATTTAAATGCTCTTATATTAGCACTGAAGTCTCACATACATAATAGAAAGGTGAATGGCAAAACCCATATTAATTCTATAAAATTTTAATTGTTCCTTACTTAGAAAAGCTCAAATAGGAAATAGAAGAACACCTTAAGTCAAAAGAGAGACTGGCAGAAAGGAAAAAAAGCTTTACATTTTGTTACATGCTTAATGGTGCTTTAAAAAGCTGAGGTTCCACATTTTCATTCTGCACAGGCTCCCGCAAATTATGTAAGGTGGCAGGATCTGTCCTCACTTTTCCTAACAATTCTGCAGCTCTGCAGTATCCCCATCCTGTATATTTCATAGGCATATACCAGAAAACAGGATGCAAGTCCAAAAACCTGAGAGAGACTGATGGGAAGATAGGCCTAAGGGAGGCCCCAAAGTGGTTGTTGGCCATAAAAGGAAAAGTCCTAGAAGAGATGGAAGTTGCTAACTAAGGGGACTAGACGGATTTTCCTTTGGTGAAAATCGAATTTGATGGGTGAGACCCACATGCTTCAGAGAAAGTAAAGCGGGTCTGTGGGCCGCAGCAGTGAGCTGTGTGTACCGCTATGGCCTCTGGACGTTGGCAGGGTAGGAAGTGAGACGCGGAAGTGGGTTAGGGTGAGGAGCATGTAAACACAGAAGGATGAGACTGGTGGAAGTCGTCTTCAGGATTCTACCTCTGTGAAAGAATTTCCGAATTTGGCAGCACAAGGGAGGTGGTGTTTGGCATCTTTTGACACTGACCACAAATAATGTTTCAACTTAAAATTTTTGGTATAACTCTTCTGTAGGTTGGATGCTTCCACGAGTGTGAGGCGAAAGCACATGCAGAGTTGTCTAAGAATGCCTTGTCTATGACGTACTTTCTAATATCACACACCCCTCAGCTACCCCATAGAACAGGGGTGTGTTGATCGCCATCATACCTTGGATAAAAAGACCACAGCCTCAGCTGCTAGATTTTTCCCTATTTTTATCCTTCAAGTACAGTTAGATGTGGGAACAAGAATGTGTTCTATTTAAGGACTTGGGTGTTGGGGGAGATGTAGGAGAGAATTCCATGGAGAAAGGGAAATCTTAGCTCTGTGAGTACAATGACTAGAAGTAAGGTCTATCCTTTTTGATGGAGGTGTAATATTCCATTGTATATATGGACCAAATCTTCTTTATCCATTTGTCTACTGAAGGGCATCTTGGCTCTTTCCACAGTTTGGTGATTGTGGCCTATGAACATTGGGATACATATGGCCCTTCTTTTCACTACATCTGTATCTTTGGGGTAAATATCTAGTAGTGCCATTGCAGCGTCATTCCTTAATTTCTTAAGGAATCTCCACACTGTTTTCCGAAGTGGCTGCACTGGAGGAGATTATGCTGAGTGAAAGAGTCAAGCAAAGAAAGTCAATTATCATATGGTTTCACTTACTTGTGGAGCATAAGGAATAACATGGAGGGCATTAGGAGAAGGAAAGGAAAAGTGCATGGGGGCAAATCAGAGATGGAGATGAAGCATGAGAGACTACGGGCTCAGAGAAAATTGACAGTTTTGGAAGGGAGGGGGGGTGGGGAGATGGGTTAGCCTCGTAGTGGGTATTAAGGAGGGCACGTATTGCATGGAGCATGGGGTGTGGTGCATAAACAATGAATCTTGGAACAGTGAAAATTAAAAAAAAAAGAAGTAAGGTCTAGATAGAATCTCTGTCTTTCACTGTGAGCCTGTATTCATAGGGGTGACAAGGAAAATTATTGACAATTCTTATACAAAAAACTACGGCTTTGGTGGGGCTGTGAAATAGTAATGTGTGTAAGTCATTTATACAAATGTCATTTCTCTCGGCATAATAGCATTCACATTATTAGATGTATCAGATCAACTCTGCTGTAAATTTTATTTTGATTACAACACTAACTCCAATATTAAATTAAACTCTATAGCATAAAGTTTAGCACTAGTCATGGGGAACCAGTCTCATTCCAAAATCACATTTCCTTGGTTCAAATTTCAGTGCCTGTGTTCATGCAGCATGGCCATCTGCTCAAGACTTCAAAAATAAATACAGAGAACATTGTTTCTAAAGGACCTGGGGGCTAAAATACAGAACATGGTCATCATTAAGTTTACAGATGACACTAATGGGAAGAAGGGCGGGCTGGGAATTCCAAATAGGAATAAATGCAGGGTAGAGGCCTGGAAAGAAAATCTTAACTATAAAAGTGAATGATGGTGGGGACTGCCTTCGTGTGGTCATGTCTAGATTAGGATAGGGGCTCACTGGGGTTCGGGAAGATGAAGGTGGTATAAATTTCTGGGGCCTAGCACTCTGGAAGAGGGCCCAGCGTCCAACTGTGCTAATATTAATTCGAGTCTCTTGCAAAGATGTTCCATCAGTCCACCCTTACTTGGGAAGGGGTGAAAACATGTTTTCAGGAGAGTTCAAACCCATTCTGGGGTTTGTACAGTGTTGATGTGATGATTTAGGATAGTGTTATCCTGGGGGTTATATAAAAGGAGTAAAAGAAAAAAAAAGGTTCCCCTCTTGTCCTTACTCCTCCTTCCCATGCAATCCATCCACATGGCCTTTCATTTCTGCCTCCTACTGTATCTCTCATAGTCCCCTTCTGTCCTCTTCATTGCCACTGCCAATGCCCTCCTGTGAGCCAACACAGTTTCCCATCGGGTCCACAACAGTGTCTCTCCATGCTCTCTGCCCCAGCTCTGGGCTCTCTGCTATCTGTTCAAGTCCCCCTCCCGATACTTAGGTCAGATTATAGCAGTTCCCCTCAGTGGCTGCTCATTGCTCTTAGACTAAAACCCAAGCTCTTCCGAGCTCCTCATGGTGGTCCTCACGCTCTACATGATCTGGCTCCTGCTTAGCTCTCCAGCTCCCTTTACATCCCTCTTCTACCACATCGCCTCACTTGGCTTTCTTCTCCCCACTCTAAATCCTCTGGTCCCACTCCCATCTAAGGCCCCTGCACAAAGGTGCTGCCCGCAGCTCTTCTTGAAGCCACCTCATTCCATCCTGCAGGTCTCTGCTTAAGTTCCACCTTGGGGACCTATCTTTCCCACTTCATCTAAGATAGCCTCTTCACCATGTTTCTCCAAACCTTTATTGCACTTGTCACAATGCTTAGTAACGATCTTACTTATCTGGTTACTTATTTATTATTTGTTTCTTCCCAGGATAAGACTCTGAACTTCTTGAGAACAAGAAGCCATGTCTGTTCCCATCATAGCTATACTGCCAGAACCTAGCACAGGGTTAGCGCAAAGCCGGCACTCAGTAAGAATGGGTGAATAACTAAACCCATCTCCTGTCACAAGTCCAACTCCAGTGGCTAGCATATTTTAAAACTGGATCTCTGAATCCTATGGTCATTTCTGGGGAAGTTGTCTGCAGCTACAGAGGTGATGAACGTAAGTTTTGGTATGATACAAAGCATATCTTTAGGTTCTGCTCTTCCTTAGGGGAGGCCCTTCGGGGACAGGGCAGGTGGGTATAGAACAAGGTCAGGTGATCTCCAAGCCCTCTATCACAGCAGTAGTAGCTTTGGCAAGAACATTTTTTCTTTTGTGGCCTTTCCACCTACATTTCTATGCCTCAGAGAATGCCTCTAAATTTAGCATCACCTACATTCTCATTAAGGTAGCCTTAACATCTGCCTTCTCAATGGGGAATGGTGGTGAGGGATAAGGACAACAGTGAAGCAGCTCCTCCTTCCTGACAGCCTCCCAGCAGGCATCCCTCTGTGCAGCCCAGAGTCACTCATCACCCTCCTGTGTTTGTCTTCCCCCAGCCAGCTTTTAGTTTGTTTGACTGGCTTTGGTTCAACACACTTAAGTTTTGAAAGCTGAGCTTTATGAGATATAATTCTAGACGCATTCTCTGAGTCATGTCATTTTACAAAACAAAACAAAAAAAAAATCATATGATGTTAGTTTTAGAGGACATTTCCGGAGGCAGAGCTGGAATTAAAAAAAAAAAAAAAGAAAAAAAGGGTTAAGAGAGCAAGAGGATGGCCGGTACACTGATCAACACTCTTTCCCTGGGCCACATGGAGATTCCATCAGTGGAGCTAAGTGTGTGCTGACCAACCTGTGAGAGCCAGTGGAGGACAGACACCCAATTAGTTATAATAACCTTTGACTGGTAAGTGAAAGGAGAGAACTATGGAAATGTGGACACCCAGAAAGAATTTGGGGACCAAACTACTGGGAATTTCCCATCTGACACATCAGCCGGAAGTGCAGTCCCCCTTAGCGATGTGCTATGCATTCTTCAGAAACTGGGGAGCCAAGCAGTTGGGATACGACAGCCCCAAATGAGCTTCACAGTTAATGTGAACGAGAAAAGAAGGCCATATATATTTTTAGAAGGAAAAAAAACATATAAATCTGACAGTTCCACCCCACTCACAGCAAATCCCAGCTATCTCTAGCTAAACCACTCTGTTTTCTGACGGAGACTTGCACAGTAGGAAGACATTATGAAAAATCAGTGGTAACAGCAGCAAACCATGTATGGTACCCTCTGGACTCAATCATGAGGTCTTTGGGTCCATTCAGGACAAGGTCGGTCACCTTCCATTTTCAGACACACACACACACACACACACACACACACACACACACACACATTCCCAAACACTTACTCACCAACACATTTGTAGTAAACAGCCTCATAATACAAGATTAATTATACAAATAAATTTTTTGCTTTTCTCCTTAAATTGCACTATTCTTCTCTCTTTTGAAATTTCTAACTTATTGGTTTTAATAGTACTATCATCCAGTTAGAGCTTTTGTTTTTGTTGTGTTGAAATAGAGTACGAAGGATGAAAAGAGTGGTTTTTAAAGTTTTTCCCAGGTAAATCTGCAAATATACTGATTGGTAGTGATACCTATCAACATTGAAATGCATATACCCTTTGACTTAGTAATTTTAATTCTAGATTTTTAAAAAAGATTTTATTTACTTATTTGACAGACAGAGATCACAAGTAGGCAGAGAGGCAGGCAGAGAAAGGGGGAAGCAGGCTCCCTGCTGAGCAGGGAGTCTGATGTGGGGCTCGATCCCAGGACCCCGAGATCATGACCTGAGCCAAAGGCAGAGGCTTAACCTACTGAGCCACCCAGGTGCCCCTCTAGATATTTTTACTAGAGACTTACTACACTGCACAAAGACATCCTTAGGCATTCATCTTCTTTGTTTTCTTATGGAGCTGAATATAACTGTAGAAAAGCACACACTCAGGCAGACAGGTTTCACTTCGAATATGATCCCACTTCTCACTTGCACTCTCAGCGCTACCAGTATTCCAAAGACATTTCTGTAGTTTCTTCATCAAGCTTGCCTTTCTACTCTCTGAGATGACTATTTTGTGCATTTCTTTTCTGCTCAAATCCTCTTCTCCACTCATTTGCCTTCCTCTCAGACAACCATCCTGCCTTATGTTTCAAGCAATGTAAGGAACCATGCATGATCTGGGAGTTCCTTTTTTTCGCCATTGCTCAATATGTGCATGGTTGCCTCTATACCCTACTTTCTTCCTGTACAAGTCAGAAGGGCTGTCTCTATTAAAGAAGGTTAGCCTCTCTCTATCATCTCAAAACCACCTTCTCTCTTGCATTGTCAATCCTCATACTTTTACCTGGCTTTAAGCATCCCAACAAATTTTTATCTTCAGTCCAAACATCTTTAAGTTCCAGACTTATGATTAATTTATATACTTGATAGACTGATACTTGATACCTGATATGTGGATGACTCCCAAGTGTCTCAGACTTAACAGGTTCAAAGAGGACTCTTGATTCATCCTTCCCTACAAACTTATTCTTCCCCTACTTGTCCTTACACAGGGAATGGTTTCACCACACATTAGTTGTCCAGGTCTCTCTCCTTTGATTCCCACACCCACTCCTGTTATTCTTGTCAGTTCTACTGTTTAAAAAGATGATGTGGAATCTGTCTATCTTGATAGCCACTAGTCTGGCCCAAACTAGCCATCAGCATCTTGCTTGTACAACTGAGTTTCCTTCCTGGCTTGACTCTGTTTCATTACAACTTATTCTTCAGAGTATATGAGTGGTCTTTTATATCTATATCTATTCCTATATTGGCATATCTATCTATCTATCTATCTATCTATCTATCTATCTATATTTATATCTGTATCTAATCACACTACTCCTCTGAATAAAATTTTCCAGTGGTTTCCCATAACATTTCAGATAAAACCAAACTGCTTACCATGGCTTACAAGATATTTTGTGACTGGTTTCTGTCTACCTCTGCAATCTTATTTCATGCTACTCTCCCTTACCAATAGCCTTTTAGACACAGTTTCTTTTTAATTCCATAAAAAGGCTAAGTTTCTACCTAGGGTTTTCCAAATGCTTTTCCATATGCCTGGAATTCTCTACCACCTTTGGGCTCCAATTTAAATATCAGTTACTCAAAAAGTCCCCCAGGTAAGTGTTCCCAGGTAACTTTATATTAGCATATTTCATTTTCCTCATAGCACTCATCACAATTTGTGATTATCTATTTACTTCCTCATTTATTCTATAAATTTTGGCTACTAGATTGTAAGTATCACAAGGCAGGGAATATTATTCAGATATTATCAGATATTATTAGACCTTCCCACAGTATGTCACACATAGAGATCAATAAATACTGATGAATATTTGAGTAAACAAGTAAATGAATATAAGAATGTTAGCTATAGCATTGTTACAATAGCAAAAATATAAACAATTTTAATGTCTACTAATAAGTGAAAGGTTATATAAATGATGGCATATCCTTAGAATACTAAAAGGTAGAACAATTTGCACAGAGACAGAAAACTGTCCAAGATATATGAAATAATAATAAAAAAAGCAAACTGCACAGTGCGGTATTTAAAAAGGCTTACGCCACAACTAAATATATTATTTCATATGCACGGAAAGTTCCTGAAACTAATATGAGAAACTGTGAACAACTGATACTTCTGTTTAGAGGGAATCCTTTTTGTCCCCACGTACAGCTTGATTTTCTTACCATAATTATGGGTTACTTTTTTTTTTTTTTAAAGATTTTATTTATTTGAGAGAGAGAGAGAGAGAGAGAGCATGAGAGGAGAGAGGTCAGCGGGAGAAGCAGACTCCCCGCCAATCAGGGAGCCCGATGCGGGACTTGATCCTGGGACTCCAGGATTATGACCTGAGCCGAAGGTAGTCGCCCAAACAACTGAGCCACTCAGGTGCCGCATGGGTTACTTTTATAATTTAAAATCTTCTGAAAATTATAATACAAATATATATTAATTAACAAAAACTTAGCCATGTGTTGCATTTCTGCTCCAAGGTTTACTAGGCCCTGTTTACTTGAAGCTATTGGGGTAAAGGACAGGTGTGTAAATAACTGTTTTCATTAATTAATGGTGCCTTTTTCCAAAAAATTAACTTGAGGTGGTTACAAACAACTGTGTTGAATGCGACAATTAAAAATGTAGATTTGTAACCAGATCAGGAAGGATCCTGTACGGGGAAAGAGTAGTCTGCCTGTAACTGAATAGGAACTAGGAGGTCATAAAAGACTTTGTGTCTTAAAAAGTCAATCTGGGCAGCTAGGAAGACTGATCTTCTAGAGTAAATTTAACCTCTTTATAACATTTCTAATTAAAAAATCACATATCAGTTAACACCCCCATTGTTCCTCTGCTAACAGTAAAAAGACAGAATTGCCTTTACTTAGGATCACTAGAGGATTAGAAACATCCCTGAAGCCTCTGGCATGGACCCTCTTGATCCTCACCAACTGCCAGGGCTATGTCTGAGATAAAGAACCCACAGACCACATTGGAGCCCACTGGCTCCTTTAGGTTTCCTTCTGGCCACCATATTTGTATTCATGGACAGACAAAATGGAGGGTGTGTATGTGAACAGATGGGATAAGGGGGCATAGGTGGTCTCTCCCACTCAAAGGTACTAAGTCCAACCAGACTAACTTTGTTCCCTCTAAGTCAGGGAAGTGAGGGCTCCATCCCTCATTTAGAGGCCTTTCAATTTTCTGGTGGTTCTCAAATCTTAGAGTGCATAAAGAATCACCTGAAGGGCTTGTTAAAACTTAGATTCCTGTGCCCTGCCCTTAGAGATTCTGCTTCAATAAGACTTGGGTAGACCTCAGAATTTGCATTTCTAACAAATTCCCAGGTGATGCATGTGGTCTGGGGACTCTACTTTGAGAATCACTGCTTTAGTGGAGTAACCCGGACTCTCCTTTCCCCATGCACAGGGATTCTGAGACAAGCGCCATGAGGTCATTCAGGAGAGCACCCATCCCTTTTGCTAGTGCTCAGTCCAAAGCCTTAACTTTGCTGTCTGACCAGCTTCCAGTAATGTCTGCTTTAGATAGACAGGCAGCACATAGCCCTTTGGAATGCCTTTACTCTGCCTGGGTTCAGGGGTCTAGACTGCCACCCCACAGTGTGTACACAGCATATATGTAACCTCTAGCAGGACTTTGGAGAGTCAGGTGCGGAAGAGGATGCATCCCTGTGTTCTGAACCCCCTCGCCCTCCCCACCCCACCCAACATTGTGCTGCCTCTCATCCTTCCAGGGAAGATGGCCTCTTGTGGCAATATGGAGAGTCAGCAGACAGACTTCTCAGGGAGTTGTTGCAGGAAGGACTCTGGGCCCTGGAGAGAATGACCTGATATGTTAGCTGCTCATTTCGTCTCTCTGATGTCTTGTTCCTCCCCCACCCAACACACATATTCTTCTTTCCTTTCTGCCTCAACATTAACTGAATATGTGCTCTGTGCTGGGCACTGTACTGTGGACTTCAGAGACAACAAATGCAAAAAACCTGGCCGCCACTCTTGAACAACTTAGACCCCAGTGGAGCAGACAGACATCTTAGTGGTTACCATAGAAGATCAAAAGCATTTAATGCTATAATCCAAGTATGTGGAAGTACAGAGAGCACAGAAATAGGAACAGTTACTTCTGACTGAAGAAATTAAAGACTCTGAAAAGGGGATGCCATTCCCCTGGGCCATAGGAGGAGAATTGGAAGAACAGGAAGTTTGTGCTTTGGGGAACAGAAGAGCGAGTAGAATCTCTCCACAGCAGAGTGCATTTCTGTGCTGCGGGAGTTGGGGAGGAGGAGATGGGGAAGCAGTGTATTTTTAAGCTTTTCCTTGTTGCCATCAAGAACATGGGGTGTCTCCCACTCCAGCTCTGCCCTCCAGGGGTATTCATCAGCTTCCTGAGTTTCCAGCTGCTGCCATGGTCTGTTTTACTCTGGGCCTGAAAAACTCAGTGCAGATGCAGACAAAATTACTGATTTAATTATTGATTACTAATATTAATAGCTTAAAACCCCAAAGAGGGCCCTTTTAAGGAAAGAGGTCCAGTTTTTCAAATGTAAGACAACAAACTCAGTCTTACACATCTATTTTCAAATATGTATCAACATTTCAGAAAGTTGGCCCTTCTTTACCTATAGCTTGTGACATAGGAAAGGAAGCAGTGATTTTTCTGGGTATCTTATTGACAATGCAACATAGAGAGCCTTCTATGGACTTTGAACTTCTATTCCACTTTCTAACTCCTAATTATGCAAAACTTAGCAAGTTAGTTTATCTCTCTGTGTCTCAGTTTTCCTCACCCATAAATGGGAATCATAATACCTTCACTCATAGGATTGTTATGGGAATAAAATGAGTTATTACCTGTAAGCCCTCAAACTACTAGCTATTTTTTTTCTATTGACACTTAGCCAAGCCAATGTATTTTTAGGTGAATAGGCCCCAAAGGCCCTCATATTTCCACTTTTATCATATCTTTAATTCTGGCTTTCATAAGGGCCATGTGCAGTGTTTGCCCCTTCAGCATGGAAGACCCCTAATGAATCCTATGGCTGAGCAGTTCAGATATTTGAGAGCTTGTGGGAAGAAAACTCTTTCCTAGATCTTGGGAGTCTCTAGCACATCTTCAATACTTCCCTGAAATTGTTTATGAGGTGCAAAGTAATAAGGAATAGGGAAGGCACATCTTATCCTTGGGGACAGTTTACAGTACAAATGACCAACACAGAAGTCTTGAACCACCCCTTCCTCTAAAGGGAATGTGTCATAGATAAGTTCACAGACTCTTGAGTCACATGGGTCTGGATCCTGCCTCTGCTTTGTGATCCTGGGCATGTACCTTAACTGCTCTTTGCCTCATTTTCCTTATCTGAAAAAAAATAGAGATGATAGAAGTACATATCTCAAGAGCTTGTCCAGAGGATCAAATAATATATTTTGGGTAAAACATTGTTAGTATAGTGCCTGGCACTTAAGAAGTACTCAGTAATATTAAGTCTTACAGCATAATGGAAAGAAGATCAGGTTGGAAGATGAAGTAACAGATTTCTAGTTCAGCTGTGCTAATAATAATCTTTATGATATTAGACAACCTCATGAGGCCTTAGATCCCTTTTTTAATAGAATGAAGGATCAGGAGAAGATGATCTTAAAGATTCTTCCCAAGTCTAATCAGCTGACTTTAGCCTATCATCTTACCTTTCAGAGTATGGAACAATAGACTTCTCATTCTCTGGGATTTAGAGAAAAGACTGCAGACCCTGGAAAAGCTTCCTTTTGTCTCTTTTGAGCATTATTGCTATTGGCATTACCAATTCTCTGGGAGCAGGGCTGATTTGACTTTTTTTTTCTTTCAAGGGTCTGTGTCCATTTCCATTTCTGCAGATACTTTTTTGGTATCTGCAAACTCGCTGAGGGCGTAGGACCATATACACCCCTTCTTGGAGCCCAAGATTCTCGTTACAGAAACCGGATGATCTCTAAAGTCCCTTCTAATTTCAATGTTCTGTGAGTCTGTAGATTCAACCGGTACCCCTTTCCTGTGGGTGTTTGGCTAGGACTCTTACAAAGCTGGATGCATTCAGGGGCAGTGTGGGCAGCAAAGATTGCAGCCAGTGGGCTAGACTGCAAAAGAAGCAGCTGTAATGTCAAGCAGTGTCATAGTGATTGGTGGCTTAAGTAGCCTAAAGTAGAATTTTATAGAAGAAGGTAGGTTTGGGGAGGTATTTAGAGGACTCACAATTGGACATTCTAAAGATATAATAATGCCTTAATACAAAATTTCCTGGCTTTCTTTTGAGTCACTGGAACACAGTGTTTATGTTTCGTAATGTTAATCACATGCAATTCTTCTAAATCTGGGATCTAATGGATGCAAAAATTGGTCCAAATGTCAATTTTAAACATATGTTTTTTATATTGAATAGACCTGTATGGTTCCAAACACCAGTTAACTCTTTGATGAAAGAGTTAGGTTCTGATTTTTCAGAGATGGTTCTGATTGGTATTCAAGATGGGGAGAAATCCCTAGATCACTCTAGCAACAGGGTCAGCAGAGGAATTAGAAAGGTACTTCCTGAAGCAAAGCATGAAGGCCTGGGATAGCTCAGTGAATATTGTTCACTCTGAGGAATGGAGGGAGTTAGGAAGCTGTCCGGCAGACTTTGGTAAGGTCTGGAAATTTCAAAATTGGACAGAACAACGAAGGCCAACAGAACCCTTTTGTGGGGGACTTTAAATGCAGATGGAGAACATACTGATTTTGTTGGTCATTAATAGTCATCCTGAATTTCAAAATGACCATTTTCATTTTTTTCTAATGATGTGAAACAGTTTCACTTGGTCCTCAGAGAGCAATTAACCAGACTCTTTGTTGGTGTCCAACAACTGTGCTTGTTGTTTTGTCTGAAGAAAAGGAGGCTAGGGAGATGATTTAGCTTTTCAGGACAAGAAGAAATTTATAATTTAAAAAGTAACAAAAATATGGGTTAGATATAAGACATCATAATTAGAAGAACCGCCATGACACTGTGGGGTATGAGTGGCAAATGCCCTGAACATCTGACAAGTATACCTGTTTTGTCCTACTGAGAGATTGAGGACAATTTGATTCTTAAAGTTTTTTTTTTTTTTTTTTTAATTTATTTGACAGAGAACACAAATGGGCAGAGGGGCAGGGGGAAGGGAAGCAGGCTCCCTGCTGAGCAGAGAGCCCGATGGATGCGGGGCTAGGACCCCGGCGTCATGACCTGAGCCGAAGGCAGAGGCTTCAACCCACTGAGCCACCCAGGCGCCACCACGCCCCCAAGGACAATTTGATTCTTAAAGCTGGACACCAATTCAGTTGCTTGGTGCTTCAAATAACACTGCCATGACTCAACCATTTGGATATCTAAATTGGAATTGCCTTTTGAGCCAGTAAAAGTCATGGTAGAAATCGACTCCACAGTCATAATCTGGGATTTTTTTTCACCCCAAGTGAAATGTCTCAGTTAAATTATCCACTCTATTCATTCATCCTGGCTCCAAATAACATTTAGCTCCTTCAAAAAATCCAATCTACCACTACAGGATAAAGGTTAACAATGGATAAGACACCAAGGAATGTGCCATAAAGTCAGGAAGCAATGCTAAAGAAATGTTTTACAGATATTTTCAGCAAAGGCACTATCAGTAGAAGAAATGTAGAACTTCCTGAAGAGGCTCTTTTTTTTTTTTTTAATTTTATTTATTTATTTGACAGACAGAGATCACAAGTAGGCAGAGAGGCAGGCAGAGAGAGGGGGGGAAGCAGGCTACCCGCTGAACAGGGAGCCTGATGCAGAGCTTGATCCCAGGACCCCGAGATCATGACCTGAGCCGAAGGCAGAGGCTTAACCCACTGAGACACCCAGGTGCCCCGAGGCTCTTTTTGAAGAGAGCTTTCGTTTGGATATATTAGCTCTGGTATGTTTGATAAAAAGTTAGCAAGTGATTCCCTGAGCTTACTTCTTATGAGGTACTTCATTCCACCTCGTGTCCATTAGACGTCAGGAGTACAAGCGCGGTGATTTATTGAAAGGGCTCAACATAGTGGGGGTACCCACAGAAAGCAACTTTACACTGCTTCTTAAAATCACTGCCTTTCAAAGCCACTTTCCTATTCCTGAATATTATCCCAAATATCTAAGTTTATTTCTTAGCTTTTGAATATTAATCAATAATTTCATTTTCAGGTATTTAAAAGTCCAGCCCAATCTTATATCAAAATTTTCATTTTCATCCAGTTTGATTCATATCTTGACCAGTTTAGGTTTGACATAAAATCAGAAAACTGCAGCGGAGGGAGGGGATACACATTTTGTTTGTTTGCTTGGAGGGGAAGAAGAAAGGAAGATGGGGGCAAAAATGTCTTATTGACCAATGTCATTGCAGTGTGGCTTTGGTGTACACGCTGAGGGAGATGCCCAAATCATGGACCCTTCTGGGACATTTTTTATGGCTTCTTCTAGTACTTTCCTGCTGGAACCCTTCGTGTTCTACTGTTCTCTTTTGTAAACAATATGCTTTATGGCTCACTACTTAGAATTCCTTTAAGCTTCTACCCTGATGATATATCTCTCATAGCCTTTTTCTGCTGGGATATGAATCTTTTAAGACAGCTCAAACTTGGTTACCTCCTGTAGTATCTATTCTAGGCCAGCTCTTTCATCTCATTCAGTTGTTAGGCACAGCTCCAGCCAGCCTCTTCATTAGACTTTTCCAGGTGAGGACCAGGCTCTGGACCCTGTATCTGCCAAGCTACAGGGGACACATGTCAAATCTTCCTAAGAACTCTCTTATACTCTTCCTAAAACAGTTCTAGGGCTGAGGAGCCCTCTCACTTGGCTTGGGGTGGAAAGAAAGAAGCTTCTTCCTGTCCCTATTCCTAGGCTGACAAATCTCTCTTCAGACCCAGACATAAGTCTCTTTCATCAGCCTTCTAGCCTCTCTTACATGCAGACAGGAAGTGGGCAACAGGTCCCATCTGGTTTGGGTCCAGAACTGGTTTGGGGCCACCCTGTAGGAGATCCTGAATGAATATCTAGCTCTAACCTCTCTTTAAGATGTGTGGCTCTTTATACTCATTGACCTAAGCTTTGGGGTCTTAGCTGAAATCGACAACAGAAAAGCTCCATTTGTTACAAAAACAAAGGCTCAATGAGAATCAAACCCAAAGGAAACCTGAATGGATAGTTTCAATTTGTCATTAGAAAATTATTTCAGGGGCGCCTGTGTGGCTCAGTCAGTTAAGCGTCTGCCTTTGGCTCAGGTTATGATCCCAGGGTCTTGGGATCGAGTCCTACATCAAGCAGATGGCCTGCTTCTCCCTCTGCCTTCTACTCTTGCTCTCTCTCTGACAAATAAATAAAATAAAAATAAATAAATAATGAATCCACAACTAATAACTAATCAATAAATTACTGCTGGTGAATTAGCCCATTATAAGAAAGAAAAACATCTAAGGCTTTAAGTGCCTGAAACATATTTGGTCTCTCATGCACACGTGAGCAAACACACACACACACACACACACACACACACACACACACACACACAACTGCTCCTTGGGTGCTTACTGTGTACGGGTACTGTGGGAGGCACTGGATCACAGCAATGAACATGATAGAGTTTACCCAGAGATGAAAAAGAAATAAACCAAATTTAAGGAACTAAAAAAATTCAATTTGGCAGGAGATAGGGCTGGAGATGTGGGTGGAGATCAAATCATGTGGGACTCTGTGCATCATTTTAATGAATCGGAGTTTCATTCCAGAGGCAATGGGTTAAAGGTGTTTTTTGTTTGTTTATTTTAGTAGGTGTTAATAGGCATTGGGTTTTAGAAAAACTCTTTGGCTGCAGTATAGAAAATGCATTGAAGAGAAGCATAGTAAAAGAGCCAAGACAAATTAAGGGGACTTAGGGAGTGAGATGAAGGGATAAGTTAAGATTTCTAGCTCAGGCAATGGTAGTGCCATTCATTTAAATATGGCAGAAAAGGACTTCCAGATTTATGGCACAGAAATAGAGGGGTAGGGAAACTGAGGGGTTGAGTTTGTATTTGGACATCCTGTGAAGCCTCCAATCAGACATATTTAGTAGGAAGCTCAAAGTCAGGATAGAGAAATTAGCTAGACATATCTACATGAATGATGAACAGATGGTAATTGGAGCTATGTGGAAGGTGAAGATTACATAGGCTATATTCAGAATAAGAAAATAGGTAAGCCTATGGAAGAACCCTAAAGAATATCATATTTAGGGGATGGGTAAAGGAAGAAGAGCTTGCAAAGAAAAATGAAGTATAGCAGGGGGAGTAGATGGGAAGCCAAGAGGAATGCTGTCTCAAAGTCAAGCATCTATCAGCTTTCTCCTCCCCTGGGCTTTCATCTTTCTATGGGTCCTGAAAGTCATGAACTTTTCTGAAGCTTGGTTTACCTAATATTACCAGTAGGTTTTGAAATATATTTATTACCATTGTACATTAATTTCTTGGGGCAGCTGAGAGTGAACAAGGCAGATTATTAATTCTCTGGGTCTCTGTAAATGTCCCCCAGTATATCTCATTAAGAAGGCTCAGGTCAATGGTTCTGAACTTTGGCTAAACACCGGAATCATCTGGGGAGCTTTAAAATATACTGATAAATGGGTCCTACCCTCCAAAACTCTGATTTAATTGGTCTAGAATGTTGTCTGGGAGTTGGAATTTTTAAAAGCTCCCCAGGTGATCTTAAATGTGTAGCCAAGATTGAGAACAATTGACCTTAATTAATATGACTTCTGATCTTGCCTTAGTGTTTCCTAATAAAGGACATATATTTACCTCTAGAGAACTGCTTGGTTTAACTTTTTTTTTTTTTTTAAAGATTTTATTTATTTATTTGACAGAGAGAGAGAGAGGTCACAAGTAAGCAGAGGAGCAGGCAGAGTGAGAGGGGGAAGCAGGCTCCCCACTGAGCAGAGAGCCCGATGTGGGCCTCGATCCCAGGACCCTGAGATCATGACCTGAGCCGAAGGCAGAGGCTTAGCCCCCTGAGCCATCCAGGCACCCTGCTTGGTTTAACTTAATGGAAAAAGTGAAAAGCTCGAGCAGGCTCTTGAGGAATGCAAGTGAATGGAGTGAGCATGCCTATTTGTGGGGATAGAGAAGACGTTGGTGGGGCCACAGCAGGTGATTTCTTATGTACTGCCAAGTGCTGCGCTTTGAAATATCTTATCTAAATTGTCCACCATTGGCCAGTGACATAGACTGGCTCTGTGGCAGCAGCACCAAACAGAGAACCAGTATACCATTATCCAGCACTACTGACTGTACATGGGGAAAGAAATAGGCAACTGCTTAATATTAGGCTCAAGAAAGTGGTGGAGAGATTGAAATGTTTCTGGTCCTCTCTTGTCAAACCATCTTATCAACAAATCAATTCCATAATATTTAACAGTCTGATAGGTGAAGGCATGATGCCTACCCTTCCTTAAAAAGCATGTTAAGAAAGCTATTTGCATAAACAATGAATTCTGGAACACTGAAAATAAATTTAAAAAATAAATAAAAATAAAAATAAAGAAAGCTGCTTGTATGATCCTATTTTTTTAACATTTTACTTATGTTATTAGAAAAGTGTAGATGGTATTTTACTTCAGCAACTTTTCCACCCACCTCTTCCTTGTCACCTCTGTATCTCTTTTCTTTGTTCCTGGCTCTCTCTGCCCCCATACCTCCCATCTTCACTCTTGCCCTCCACTTCCTTCTCTTTTCTTCTCTGTCTCCCACTCCTCTAATTCATTCAGTTTCTCGGCACTACCACACACTTGAAGTACAATCATTATCTCAAGAAGAAGCATTTATGTGATTGAGTTATGAGCTAAATTTACTGCTCTCTTCTTAGAACATAACTTTTGCTTGAGTGAATGACTAACAGACAAACCATGATTATTTGGACTTGGATACTTTGGCAGATATCCTCTAAAATGAACAGAGTCGGTCACTTCAAGGGAAATGACAGGATTTGCTGCCAATAACAAAAATTTAAACTTTCAAGTGGAAAATTCGAATTTTGGAACTTGGATCTACCCCTGTGAGACTGACAGCTTCTCAATAATAAATGATTTTTCTCATGAGATTGCTAGTGATAACAACAAGGTGATTTTTAAATCATTATATAATGAAATAATATAACATTTGGAAGATTTATATAGCTTAGTGAGCCAGTATTTTCCAGATGACCAATGAATGATGCTACAAAATCATCATGAATAAAAAGATCCATTCAAATTATAAGGCAGACCCTGGATTTTAACATAACACAGTATGCAAAGTTCATTGGTAGAGTTTTGGATTCTGCATTGCAATTAACCTTTGAAAAATCACTACTACCAACTGAGTTTTGGTGTAGTATCAAATAGGAATATCTGAATTATCTGAAAAGGCTATTGAATACCCTTCTATTTTCCCCAGATACATGTCTGTATAAGTACAGATTTTTTTCATATAGTACCAAAACAACAGATTGCAAAAAACTGAATGCAGAAGTAGATGAAAATTTGGCTGACTTCTTTGAAACCAGACACAAAGAGATTGACAAAAATAAAAAAAAATCAATGCCATTCTTCTCATTAACTATTTTTTTGTTTTAGAAAATTTAACTATTTTCGTAAGAAGTGTCATTTATGTTAACATATAATGGGATTTATTGTTATTTTTGAATGTATTAATATATATTTACTTTCTTTTCTCTACAAGGTAAATATTGATATATATAACCCACACATCTTTGTGTTATTCATTGCTTTTTAAGAGTGTAGAGGGTTTGAAAAAAAAAAGTTTGAGACCTTCTGGTCTAATGTGACAAACTATTGAAGGACAGGGAATGTTTCTCTTTTACTTCACATATCACACTCAGTCCTTTTGGCCTCATACAGTATTATGTATGAGGTTTGTTATGGAGTGGGAGAAAAAAACCACTGACAAGCCAATCAGGCAATTTATTCATTCTTTGATTCAACAGTGTTTAGTATTCCAGGCACTAAGAATACGGTAATGAAGAAAAATGAAAATCCCTTTCCTGTGACGCTTTCATCCTCAGGGTTCTGGGTTCTAGTCCTAACCCTATCCCTAACTCATTGTGTAACTTGGACAAATAATTTTGTCTTTTTTGGACTTAATTTTCCTATATCTGAAATGGCAAATTTGGGAAGAGTGATGTCTAACGGCCCCCTGAAATCTATAACTAAAACTATACTTTGACTCAGCTTCCTCAATGTCACCTAGCTAAATTCAAGGGGATTTTCCCTGACTCTCAGATTGACATCTTAAAATACCTTGTTGTACTCTACTCTCACCTTTAAAGATCACTCATCAGACTGGTAATTGCTTATACAATATCTGTCTTACCTATAGGAGTATGAGCTCCCTGAAGGCAAGAACTGTGTTTGGCTTTTTACCATATACATGGAACAGAGCAGGTACCCAACAGATATTTGCAGAGATGCCACTGTATGTAAAATTTTACCTTCTCTCAGATACCTCCTATTGCTTTTTAAAAAATCCTGGGCATTTTCTCTAGGCAACATATTATATATCTTTTAGTTGTTATGTTAATTATCTATGTTTGGGGTGGGGGTCTAAAATAATCAAAATTCCATGAGGGCTGGAATAGTCTCTTTTGTTTGCTGTGTGTCTCCAAGAACTAAAAGTGCACATGGAACATAGGAAGAAGTCAGTAATTTTTTATTGAGTAACGAAAACGTGTGTTAGTTGAAGAAGCCATCAATGACAGGGCACATACATTAAACCATTCTTTTAGTAGTGGGGTTGGATCTGGATTTATGCATATGTTTTATCCTAGTTTCTCTTGTGCTTAAAAATATACATTTGTGTGAATTTTGAATAAGGTCACGAGCAAGGTCTGTGATCTGTAAAGCAGTGTGACACAAACTGGCCCATGTGGTAAAGGGCTTGTGACCTTGACAATTACTGGACCATGAAGATGTAGTGGGCCAAATGCAATTATGGTTGGCTTGACCATTCTCTAAAATCATTTACAAGTGTGTCTTAAGCACATTTTTGAGCAAATCAAGAGCATATGAAGACAGCAAAAGAAGCATTAAGAAAATAGACTACATGAATAAAAAACAGAGTCCAAAGGATCTTGGAGCTGTAAACCAAAAATATAAAACATAAACTCCTTCAAAAGCACATAAATAACTTAAATAGATAATGTTTGCTCTCTGAAAATACAGTTTGCAAGATAGAAGGAAAGTTAAACAGCAAGAAAATTAAGTAAATAAAAGCAACTAAACCATAGCACATTAAGACTTATAATCCAGTTAGGAAACAGCAAGTTTGAAATGCACAGCCATTCTAAATGCATCCACCATGATAAAATTGGATTTTAGATGTAAAAAGGAAATATCAAGATAATTAAATTTAAGGCTGTATAGACTTGAGGACTATAATAGAAACTGTATCAAATTATAAGGGAAAAGAAAGGACAATGTGAAGAAGAGGAATAGCTGTTCTCCTAGAAATAATTCTTATTTAGGATTTGGATGACTCAATGGAGAATGTTTCATTAGTTCCCATCACATAATTTTAAAAACAGGGTTTTAATGTTATGATTTAGTATGGAACAACTGTTCAGAGTCATTGTACTCGGAAAAATTAGTTTTTTACTTTTCAATTATAGTTAAAAAGTCTTGAACATTAGGGTATCTTTATACCACTACATCAGGGTTTAATTATTAAAATTTAATTTTTCAAAGTTGAAGTCTACTCCCCTGAAATGTGCTGCATATGTCAAATTCCAAACTACACAGAAGCATTATATTTATTGAAACACTGCAATTGTCTTCACAAATCACTTAAATAAAAACTAAAGTGAGGATATTGAAAATGACTTGTCTATATCCAAGAATGCATTTAAATTCAGAATTATTTGAACTAGACATAATTTCCAAAAAGTTGGAAAAGAGCTCTTTCTCCCCTACAATAATTCAATGTAAGGACATATTTACACACTGAGGGGAATCCAGACACTAGAAAAATAGATAAGGACAACACATAGTCCTTGTCTTCCAAAGCTGATAGACTCACAGGAAGACAAAAAAATGCCCACAAAAATCTATGATCTAATGAAAGTTATAGATTTCATAAGAAGATAAGCATTAAGGTCACAGAGAAAAAGGATGTATGTATTACTCACATCTAATAGCTCTTATAAAACTTTAACTATAATCTTGATTCTCTGGCTTAGTGAATCCATGTCAACAAAAAAAGATAATGTCCACAATGAGTGGACGAATCCCCTTCTCCAATAACTTCCTGTATAATTTCAGAGATTCAGAGATGTAAACTTATAATTTTTAATAAGAGCTCCTTTCAACAGTGCCATAGCCATACCATTATAGGAATCCCATTCAGCCTACTGAGAAGCTGAGACATTAGGCTTATTACCCCACCTTTAATTCTACAATCAAGTACTTCAGCATCTGGATACATTTTGGAAAGGTCAAGAAAAGAAAGCACAGTAATCTTACCATAATATTCATATTTCTCTCACTGTGGCGGTTAAGGAGGATATGGATCTTTTGATTCATCTCTTATTAGTTCCATACTGAATTTCTTACAGTAGAGTCTCGAATCATCTGTGCCCCCATAGAGATCCCTAACCTTATCTTCTTTTGCTCACCTACAGCAGACAACCTCAAATTCTATTTTACTACAAAATTTTAGGCCATCTGACACAAGGATCCTAAGCTTCCATTTTAGCACTCTCAACATCCTTATTATTTTACAGTGTACTGGTTTAAACTGGAGATTCTAGAATCAGTAATTTAATTCTTGGGATTAAATATCTCCTATACCACTTACTGACACTGAGACATCAGATGAGTTGTTTAAAACACTGAGCCTCATTTTTTTTTATCTTATAAAATGAGGAGAACAATAGTTTTACTTTACAGAATTTTTGATAAGATTACTTATAAACTACTTAGAATAGTTCCTGATACTTTGCAAAAGTCCAAAATAATGATATTGTTATTATTATTATACCTTTGATGCAGAGAATGAAGTGCCCTACTTGTTAAGGACTCCCCTTTCTTTGGCTTCCTTCAAAAGTTGACTCTCTGATTATCTGCATCTTACATCCTGACTTCTTTCCATTAAGTTCATTCCCTCACTACTTCAAAATTCCATTTTAAAAACCTGTTTTCCTCATTCCTACAGGACTGTAGCTCTCCCTCACAGCGCAGATGAACTTTTGAAAACACTACCTGCAATTCTGCCTTCTGTCAAAGTCACCTACTCACTAGTTTCCATGTGACCAATCAGATGCAAGTGTGCTTTCCCATCTCCAGAGTGCTTCTCCTTACGGAATGTGAGGGCTTTAGGCAAGTCACTCTACTCCACCTCTGCATTTAACAGTAGCAATTTAACATTGAACAACAACTTCCACCTTCTTGTAACTCTCTTCTTCACCTTCGGTGACCCTCCAGGGTTTGAACTCTTCCTACCTCAGACTGAGCCTTCTCTTCTTTCTCTCTTAGACACGGGTTATTCTTCAGTTGTCCTTAGCTTGCTTCACCAGATCTCTTCCTCAGAATACCATCCACTATTACAGTTCATCTCTGCACCTGACTACCAAATCAGTATCCCTGGCCTGGTATCTGCCCAAAACTAAACACTAGTGTTTCCAACTGAGTAGAGGATATCTGGGCCTGCTTATCTTGAAGCATTTAAAAACTCAACTTGTCCAAGTTTAAATATTTTCCTTCCAAAAGAAATTTTCTTATTTGACTCCCTTATCCCTACTGGTGATTGTTATAGACTGTTTGTGTCTCGCTCACATTCATATGTTGAAACCCTAACCCCTAATGTGATGGTATTTGGAGGTAGGGCCCTTAAGAGGTGGTTGGGTTTAGATGGGGTCATGAGGGTGGGGTCCCCTGATGGGATAAGTGTCCTTATAAGAAGAAGAGAAGGGGTGCCTGGGTGGCTCAGTGACTTAAAGCCTCTGCCTTCGGCTCGGGTCATGATCCCAGGATCCTGGAATCGAGCCCCCAGGATCCTGGAATCGAGCCCCGCATTGGGCTCTCTGCTCAGCGGGGAGCCTGCTTCCTCCTCTCTCTCTGCCTGCCTCTCTGCCTACATGTGATCTCTCTCTGTCAAATAAATAAATAAAATGTTAAAAGAAGAAAAAGAAGAGGAGAAACCAGAGCTCATTCTCTCTCCACCATGTGAAAACACAATGAGAAGGTGGCCATCTACAAGCCAGGAAGAGGGCCTCTCACCAGGAACTGAAGCTACTGGCACTTGGACTTCTTCTGTGAGAAATAAATTTCTGTTGTTTAAGCCAGTGGTATTTAGCCTGTGATATTTTGTTATAACAGCCTAAGCTAAGGCAGAGATTCTTCCTATCATTTCCTTTTTATTTATTTATTTATTAAGATTTTATTTATTTATTTGACAGAGAGAGAGAGAGAGAGATCACAAGTAAGCAGAGAGAGAGAGGAGGAAGCAGGCTCCCTGCTGAGCAGAGAGCCCGATGTGGGGCTCCATCCCAGGACCCTGAGATCATGACCTGAGCCGAAGGCAGAGGCTTAACCCACTGAGCCACCCAGGCGCCCCTATCATTTCCCTTTTAAAACCTTACTTCTCTCTCAGCTTCCATCCCCTTTCAGTTGACAGGTACTATAGATTCAAATCCTGTGATTTGCAATGTCTCTCATGCACATCTTTCCTAGTTCTGTCACTTACTAGTTTTGTGACTTGGGCAAGTCACTTAATCTCTATGTAAAATAGGAATAATAATAATAATAATACTTATTCACAGGGTTTTTATGACACTTAATGTAAAACAGAATACTGCCAGAATACTGGCAGTTATGGCATAAGTGTAAAATAAACTAGTGAAATAAAATTGGACATAAAGGTCTTCTTTTAAGGGGAGAAATTCTGCCAGAAGATGAAGATTTATGAGTTATCCTAGAGGCAGAGATTAAAGTCATGTGAGTGATCAAAGAAAGTACATAGTATATAAAAAGCAGAAGGACCCCTGTGTGGTAGGCTTTTCTCTTATTTCAACCTGTCAAAATTCTTCAATTACATTTCATCAATTCTAAGATGGCTTTTTAAATGTTTTTAACATCTCTGGAAAAAGGATGCTTCTTACAATCAATGACCTATCATAGTTGACACTCAGAGTTCTTTTTTCCTTTGTGATGGATAAAATAATGGTGTGTCATTCAATTGACAACATCTTAGACTTAATGATATGAGAAGTGTAAACTACTTCTTTGATCCACTAAGATATCCTAGATGAGCTTTCCTTATAACATGTATAATCTGCCTATAAAGAGATGCCAAGATTCAGACTCATCTGTTCTTAAAGTTTTACCTCTCAGAACATCCTACACACTGCTTCCTCTACCTAGGTCTCCAATCAGATGAGACTAGTTGCCATTATCCAAACTCACCACATACTCAGGCACCTCTCAATCTTGTTCCTGCTGTTTACTTGAGCCTAGAATTTTCTTTCTTCCTTCCTTTTTTTCTCCATTTTTAAAATTGTGGTAAAATATATAAACATAAAACTTATTCTCTTAACCATTTTTTAAAAAGATTTTATTTATTTATTTGACAGAGACACAGCCAGAGAGGAAACACAAGCAGGGCAAATGAGAGAGGGAGAAGCAGGCTTCCCGCTGAGCTGGAAGCCCGATGCAGGGCTTGATCCCAAGACTCTGGGATTATGACCCAATGTGAAGGCAGACGCTTAATGACTGAGCCACCCAGGCACCCCTCTCTTAACCATTTTTAAATGTACAGTTCAGAGGTACCAAGTACATTTAAACTGGTGTGCTATCATCACCACCATCCATCTGTAGCACTCTTTTTACTTTGCAAAATGGAAGCTCTACAATAACTCCCCATTTACTCTTCCCCCTAGGCCCTGGCAGCTACTTTTTGTCTCTGTGATTTTGTATTCTTGGAAATACTTCATATGAATGGATTCACACAGTTTTTGTCTTTTTAGGACTGGCTTATTTCACTTAGCATGATGTTCTCAAAATTCATGTTGTTGCATGTGTCCCAATTTCCTTCTTTTTTAAGGCTGAGTAATAGCCCGTATTATACGCATATCACATTTTGTTTATCTATTCATTTGTCAATGCACACTTGGATTGCCTTCACATTTTAGCTATTGTGAATTATGCCTAAACATAGGTGTACATATAGGTGTATCTCTTTGAGACCCTCTCCTTCATTTCGCACACTGAAATCCTATTCATTCATCTAAGCCTAACTCAAGTAGCACCTACTTCATGAAATCACTCAGACTCTACCTGGAAATAATTCCTTCTTTCTCTGTTCTTTACAATTCTTTTCTTTTATTACTGTATCTACACTTACTTTATTGTGTCTTAAATAATTATTTGTACTTTAACATCTAATTCTTCATGGAATTATAAGTTCATTGTGGTCTGGGACCCCACCATCTTATCTCAGTATTCCTTACATCACTCCTCACAATTCTTTGTAATGTTTATTAAGTGAATGACTACATAGAGACAGTTTATTTTCAATTAAACACGAAAGGTAAGTTGAATACCTAGAAACTTTTCCAACTTTGAAATCTGTCAAATTAACTAGGAAGCCTTGTTAGTTGCCCAAGAAGGCATACTGCTCTAGGAATTAAGAGACTTGCTTTTGTCTTGGTTCTGCCTTGGGTGGATCATGTCTCTTCTCTTGAGTTGAGGTGAGAGGGTTGCCCTAGAACAGAATTCCCAAACCCTGATTTTTGCAATACCTGCTCAACCTTGTACTTTATTTGCTTAATAGTTTTCTTTAAATTAGTCCGGGTCTTACATTACCACCAAATTTAGCCTCAACCTAAATAAGGATATCTGTGCAATTGTGGTTTCACTGTATTAGTTATAATTTTTTTCTAACACAAATTAAAATAAATATAACTATTAAAGTAAAAAGAAAATCTCTGTACCATTAAAATAACTTCCTATGCCAGTTGTGGCCCATGGGCCATGCTTTGGGAAGTATTGGCCTAGACGCTCCCTGAGATCCCTTCCAACAATAATAGCTCTGTCTTCTCTGGGGAAGCTATGCCCCCTCTGAGCCATTTAGCAAAATGCATTCAATGAATCTTTAACTGGGAATGATTCAACATTAGCCCCAGGGAACGAAATGTAACTTAATAAGTTGTCCAGCACCTCTAATGCCTGGGATTCCACCCTCTTTATGCCTCCCCTCTGAGTGGTGCTGTTTGCACATTCTGCCTTTTCTGTAGTCTCGGCTCTCCTGCAGGGCCTTGTCTGAGTTTGCCTGAGCAGATCTCCCCTCTGAGGGCTGTTTATGTTTGCACACTCGGCTTGTCCTGTGGATTTGTCTAACTAAATTTCCCTTTGAGGGCTGTATATTTTGGCACAGTCTGGCTCTCTCAGGGATTCTTTTGTCCATTAACACCTCTTGTCTTGCAGTTATACCAAAGTCTCTGCTGCTCTTGCCTCAAGCAAATAAGTCCATACTATTCTATTCTTAACGATTCTTCTGTGTATTTCCATTTATTTTCTATACTTTCTACAATGACCATGTATAATGTTTATAATAAAGAACTATAAATTTTAGTTTTTTAAAATGTGAAGGGGGAAAAGTGGAAGGGGACATCTGGTTGCAGATGATGTAATAAACGCATTTTAACTTTATTCTCCTCCTTCAAAACCCAGTGACAAAAACAAAAAGAATGGAAACAGCATTAAGAAGAAGGTCCATTATCATGGAAACAACCACAATATACAATAATGAGTACCATACACCATAATTAGCATCCTTTCCAAATGTTAAGCTTGTTTGTTTTAGGTAAAATAAAGTCAGTCTTAAAAGCATACTCTTGTTGGCACTAAGAAATTTAAGAGCACAGGTAGGCTACCAGAGAAATGGAGAGTGTCTCTAGTAGAGACTTAGCTCAATACCACAGAAAAGACCGAGCTGAACAAGTAATCATATTGACTTCTCACTTTTATTGTTTATCACATATACTTCTAGTGAAAACAGAGTGGTATTGATAAAAGGAAAAGTGAGTTTGCCAGATAGTAACAGAGAGTCTAAAGAAATTTACTGTGAGCTACACTGACCCTTAGAATGCAGAGAACAGAGGAAGAAGTATATATAAGTCCAGAGCAAAAGGAATATAAATGTGGTAGAAGGAGGTATGAACAACGAATTCTAACGGAAATAGTAGATCACTTCTATAAACATACTTCTTTAGCAAATAGGTGGCCCTAATCAAATATGGGTAATAATCAGAATAGGAGAAATAAAATTACAATTATTTGCTGACAATATTATTGTATATGTAGAAAATCCACAAGTATCTACAAACTATTAGAATTAAGTGAAATTGGCAAGATCACGAATTATAAGGTCAACATAAAACACCCATTTGATTGCTCTATATACCAACAACAACTACAAAGAAAAAAAACTTTAAAGAAATATATAACTTCAACAATATAAAATATATTTAATAAAAAGTAGGTAAGACCTAACCTCTACCCTGAAAACCACAAAACATTATTGAGAGGAACTGAGAAATCTAAATAAATGAAGAGATTTAGCATATTCATGGAATGGAAGACACACAGTTGTAAAGATGTAAGTTCTTTCTGAATTAAAGTATAGATTTAATGCAATTTCTATAAAAATTTCAGGGGGTTCTTTTGCAGAAATTCAAAAGCTAGTTTTAAAATTCATGTGGAAGTGCAAAAGGCCAAAAATATCCAATGTAATTTTGAAGAAGAAACCAAAGCTGGAAGAGACTGATACCACCAGATATGATGATTTATTATAAAGATAGAATAATTAAGACACTAAGGGTTTCATGCAAGAATAGATAAACAAATGAAATGTAATATAGAATCCAGAAACATACCCTCACATCTCTGAGAAGCTGTTTTATGACAAAGGCAACATTGCAGAGCACTGGGAAAAGGATGATCTTTTTCAATAAATGGTGTTGAGACAATTGGATATCCATATGGAAAAATGTTTATTGACCATACCTTATACTATATGATAAAGCAATTCCAGATGGATTGCAGAGCTAAATATGAAAGATAAAACAATAAAGCTTCTAGAGAACACATAAGAGAACACCTTTATGACAGTGGAGTATACAAGCATTTCTTAAAACACAAAGAATGCTGGTTATAAAGAAAAATTTGATAATTGGACAATTAAGAACTTATGTTTATCAAAAGGCACCATTAATAGAATGAAAAGGCAGGTGACTGAATAGAAGATAGTCATAGTACATGTATCTATCAAAAGCTTCATATCCAGAATATATTAAGGAAAGGATGGACAAGTCAATAGAAAAATGAGCAAATAGCTTGAACGGTCACCTCATGAAAGAGATTATCTGAGAGGGTGGGGCGTTTGATGAGCCTGGTGGTGGGTATTATGGAGGGCATGTATTTCATGGAGCACTGGATGTGGTGTGTAAACAATGAATCTTGGAACACTGAAAAATAAGATAAAGTTTTAATATAATAAAGAGATTATCTAAATGGCCAATGAACAAAGGGAAAGATGTTCATCTTCATTATTCGTCAGGTCAGTATAAATCAAAACAACATGTAGTACTACTACACATCCACAAGAATGCCTTAAATGGGGGCACCTGGGTGGCTCAGTGGATTGAGCCACTGCCTTTGGCTCAGGTCATGATCTCAGAGTCCCGCAGTCGGGCCCTGCGTCAGGCTCTCTGCTGGGCAGGGAGCCTGCCCCCCCCCCCCCCCCCCCCCCCCCCCCCCCCCCCCTTCTTTTCATCCCCCTCTATAAAAAAAAAAAAAAAAAACTTAAAAAAAAAAAAGAGAATGACTTAAATGAAAAAAAAAAAAATCAGTGTAGACAATATTGTAGGGAAACCAGAACTTTCATATACTGCTGGTGGGAACGCATATCTGTACAAACACTTTGGCAGTATCTACCAAACCCAGACATATACATATTTTATAATTCTGAAACTTTATTCCTAGGTATCCTCAGTAAAAATGGGCATATATGTTCACCAAAAGATACCTATTAGATGTTCCTAGCATCACTGTGTGTTATAGTAAAAATAGAAATACTAAATGTCCTCCAACAGTAAAATGAACGTATAAAATGTGTATACTGATACAGTGGGATACTATGCAGCAATGAGAATGAACAATCCCATAACTACATCCAACAATATGGATGTTTCTCACAAACATAATGTTGAGTGAAAAAAACCTAGATATATAAAAAATTAAGCACTACATGATTGCATTGTATAGAGTATAAAAGTGACAAAATTATTCTGATATAGGAAGTTGAGAGTGGTTACTGCTGAGACAGTAAAGACTGGAAGGGCGCCTGTGGGTGCAGGGAGGTGCTTCTGAACTGCTGGTGACATTCTGATACTCGATCAGAGTATTGGTTACATGAACATTGTGAAAATTTAGTGAAAATTCACTTAGGATACCTATACATTTCTCCATATATATTACGTTTCAGTAAAGTTTTAAAGCCCTAAGTAGCTTGTAATATTTCACAGAGGGGAAGTCTTACCAAAAAACACATATTTCTGGCTTCTCCTGAAAACATTTCAAGACCTGTCCATGGTGCCCCACCTCCAAGAATCCACTGGAGCTGAGCCGAGGCTATACCATCAGATAGGACATGCATTATTCCCTACTCATTGGTGCCCCATGGCTAGCCCCTGTAGGCATCTGAGTTCATTTCTGGGAATAAAACCAGTTCTGTCTATTTGTTCTTTAGCTCAAGTCTGAGCCCCTAGGGTAGAGCTTACTTTTTGCCCTGTATATTCCCTTCCTCTTTGCCTGCCCTTACACCCCATCACCAATCTCTACTCCCATCCAACTGTACTTCACTCGGCACAGCTCCAGTCATCTCTCCATGAAGCCTTCTCTCCTGCACTGGCACTAACCTGAGTATGTCTATCCTCACATCCCTCAAGTCCTCCTTTCTCTTCCCTTGTCCACACCTCTGTTCCATTAATTCATGCACTCAATGATCCAACAAGTATTTACTGAATATGTATTATGAGCCAGAATTTATATCAGGGGCAGGTAAATTTGAGAGGCCTATCCTCTAATGAGAAGTAAAGACAACATGTGAGAGGCCTTGTATGGGTTAAACATTATATGTATCCTATGAAGTCTGAGACTAATTTTTTTTTTAAGTAGGCTTTATGCCCAGTGTGGATTCCAGTGTGGGGCTTGAACTCATGACCCTGAGATCAACACCTGAGCTGAGATCTAGATACTTTAACCGACTGAGTCACCTAGGCACTTCTTGAGACTAATTCTGTCTGGGAGGGGGGTGTGCAGGTTCTGGGTAGTCCATGTGGAAAACATGGTTTGGAAGCTGGACTTTGAAAAACTGGCAGTACTTTGGATATACAGAGAGTAAAGGAAGTAATTCCAGACAAAGCCTGAATTCTGGTTGCATTTGTGAGAGGGTAAATAATTCGGCATGGCTGGATGTACTGAAGGGGAACAGGGGTAAATGAGGATGGAGAATTAAGGTGAGGTCAGACCTGGAGGTCTCGGATGCCTCACTAAGGGCTTCACTTTATAGGTAGTACAGACTATTGAAAAGTTTTGAAAAATGGGAGTGCAGAGCTGGAAACAATCCCATTTCATCCATGCTTACCTCACCCACTCTGTCTAAATCCCCTGGCCTCCCCTGCCCCCTTACGCTTACCATTACCGTCAGTCACATCCCCAAATCTCCTTGAAAATCTCACTCAACCACGACAGCCGTGTAGGTACTAAGCCTGATGTCACAACCTACTTCTTTCTCTCTGCTCCTTTGCTGGTGAGCCTGTAGTTCTCCTTCAGGTGTGATTTTATGTACTGCCTTCTTCTTCCCAACCAGATCTGATCAGGATAAAGAGCAGCTGGACAAAGGAGCAAAGCCACAAAAGGACCAAAGCCACACAGGACTTGTCTTTGCCCTGACATGTACCTCACAGATGGTCGTGTGCCCTGTCCTCCCTTTAGGGTCTCCTGATAAAACCTGAGCAGCCCGAGACCAAAGCCTGGTCCAGTACCTAAGTAAGAAGGCACAACCTTCCTCTCTGCTTCTTGGGCCATCTTTTCTCCACTGAATGCATTTTCTGGGTCTATCTCAGGAGGACTTTGCCTCCCTGATCCTTCTTATTGCAACTTCTTCACAGCTGAATAGACATTTACAGTGTACAAAACACCTGGTTCTATTGGAGTCTCACATACACCCTTCGAGAGAGCCTGAAAAGGCAGTGATTAGATCTGACTTCAAATCCACTGGTCCTTTCTTATACATAATAGATAACTCAAAAAATATTTGTAGAATAAATAGACAAATGACTCAATACACATAACAATCTCTCTTGAGGACTAAGCTTCTTATTTTTTATTCTATTTTTCTTTTTATTATTTGGATGATTTGACTTTATAAGAGGCCTGACATGGAACATCTAATTTTAAGATAGTTTTTCCTGCTCCAACTATCGTATGTTTCCTGGGGCGCTGGCTTTAAAACAAATTACTTTTAAAGAGATACATATGTTCCTCAAAAGGTTACACAGAGTTACTACATGACCCAGCAATTCCACTCATAGGTACATTTATGTATGTAAACATATATGCACACAAAAACTGGTGCATGATTATTCATAATAGCCAAAAAATGGATACAACTCAAATGCTCATCAGCAGATCAATGGATGAACACAATGTGGTGTATTCACATAACAGAACATTCTTTGGCAATAATAGAAATAAAGTACTGATACACGTGACAACCTGGATGAGTCTTGAAAACATTACTAAGTGAAAGAAGCAATTAACAAAAGATCATACGTTACATGATTTGATTTATATGAAATGCCCAAAATAGGTAATTCTATTGAGACAGAAAGCAGATTAGTGGTTCCTCAGGGCTGGAGGGGCTGGGGCAAACGGAGTGACTGCTAATGATGTGGGAATTATTTTAGGGTGATGAAAATGTTTAAAAGTGATTGTAGTGATGGTTGCATAATTCTGTGGAGGTACTAAAAACCACTGGATTGTACGTGTTAACTGGATAAAGTATTTGGCATGTAAATTATATCTCAATAAAACTGTTAAAAAAGATACATATTCATTAAGCAAAACTTAGAAAATACATACAGAAGAAACAAATTACCTATAATTCTACTACCCTTAGCTAACCACTGTTGACATTTCTGCTGTATTTTCTTCTTCTCCTTTTTCTGTACGCGCATGCACACACACACACACACACACACACACACACACACACACACACTCTTAGGGTCGTTTTCTATATTCAAGTTTGTAACCTGTGTACTTGGCGTAGTGGTGATGGCAACCATTTCCCACAGATGCTAAGAGCAGGGTTACCCTGTCAGGTGGGACTCCTGAGTTAGATTCTTGCTTCTGCCTCTGACTTAACAGTGAGTCCTGGGCAAACTCCTTAACCTCTCTAAGCCCTCACTTTCCTGAGCAGTGAAATGAAAATGGTGATACCTAACTTCCATGGACATCATGAGGATTCAATGTAAAGTTCTAGAATACTATTTTTCTTCAATCATTCCTCAGTGAGGACCAGTTTGTTTTCCTTAGTTGCAAGGCAGTCTGCCCTCACCAGGAGCCAGCTCAGATCAAACTAACTGGAGCGACTGCCCCCACCTCATTGACACTACAGTGTTCTCTCTTCCTGGGGAGCGTGCGGCAGAGTAGTGGCAAACACAGGCTCAGGATGCAAACCGCCAGGGACAAACTGTGATGCTGTCACCCACTCGAGCAAGTTCCCTAACTCTCTGTGACTCCATTTTCTCATCTGTAAATGCGTCTAATGACAGCAGTAAGTTCAAATGTGTTACTATCTATGCAGTACCCGGTACACTGTTAACTATTCTTACAATATTCTTACCCAAGTAGTAGAACTACATTCGTACTTCAAACTTCTAGCTGTCCAAGCATTCGTTAACTTGCACGCCCATATCTCTTTTCTACAGTCTAAGGCATATGTTACTGGCTCTAAGCTCATAATGGTTGCTCATCCACTAGCCCACAGCACAAAGCAATTTTTGTTTGGCGACTTGAGTAGTTAAGAATGTTGTTTCCATTAATTTTATTACCTACGTGCCTCCTGGGGGCAGGGCAAGGCAGTTTAGTTAAACCAAACCAAACAAAGCATTTTGGGGGTTTATAAATGAGTACTTATTTGCAGTTGTTCTAAATCATCCCAGCCAGATGGGCATGTTTTAAGTATTTCCAAGGAAGACATTTCACAAACTCTCTTAGTAACCTGGCTTAATGCTTCCAACCTATATGGAAAGTCTTCTGAATATCTTACGTCTGGGGCAACTCAACAGTTTGTTGTCCAAACAGAGATCTTTGAGAGTATTAATAATTACCACAGAAACAAAGCAGGGCAATGCTGGGCAAAGTGCTGGAATGTGTAGTCACCCCACGAATAGCAATTAGTTATGAGTGTTGTTTTGAATGCTGGCCACATTATTTTACTTAGTACTCAGCAGGGAGCAACTGGTTCTCATGGTCCATGTAACAACCTTATATCCTTTAACTTTTTTGTTGATGTTTAGAATGGAAAGAAAAGAAGCAGGCAAAACTTGAAGGACTTCTTTCCTTGTCCTGTTCTCACTGAGAGGTGATGATGATGATGATACTTAGAGAGCACTTAATACATAACAGGCACTCTTATGCTTTATGTGTATTATTTTATTTCATCTTCACAAATCTCAGCTCACTGTCTTTGTTCTGCAGATGAGGAAATAGGTCACAGAGAGAAGGAGCATCTTGCCCACGGGTATACAGCCAGGATTTGCCCCTGACAGGGGTCCAGAGGCTGGGTTTTTAACCAAGACACTCAGCTCCAGGCTTTCTGCAAGACCATGGCCGGTCAAAACCTTGTTGTTCAGTGCCCGGCCTTGACTGCCTATGCCAGTCCAGTGGGTGGATTCAGATTTCTGCTTCCTGAGTTGGGACACAGAAAGGTCTGAGCTAAGGCTCTTCCGTGAAAGGGAGGTAACAGAAGGTCAAATTCAGCCCAGTAAAGGAGAACTTTCTCCTCGTTACAATCATCTTACACTAGACTTAGCTGCCCAAGGAAGTAGGGAGTTCCACATGACAAAATGTACTCAAACAGGGGTAGGTGGTTTGCTTCTTGGGGAGGACCTGCCATTTACAAACATCTCTTGGGGGCTTGTGAAAGGAGCTTCTCAGGTCATGTCCAAAAAATGATGATTCCCAGGAACCTGCCTTTTTAACAAGTTTCCTGACTCTGATGCAGGTAGCCCCGCACCATTGCTATACAGGGATTCCTGTTTGGAGTGTGAGGCGAGATGAGGTGGAAGGCGGGGTGAAGGGATAGAGAAAAGGGCTGACACACATCCCTTCTGAGCTGAACCATATGGTTTGGGTGGACTTTACTCTTTTAGTCTCTCTAATATTAATCTTCTTTTTGGATGTTTATCCTTCGTTTCCTGACAGAGAATGCTTGAGTGACATATGAGGTGAGAGATCTGGGGTGTAATAATACCATGTCATGGAAACACTCAGAAAGCCATGACCCTATGGCATATGAATTCTACGTGGAGTTTGCACAGGTATTAAATGTTCTGTGGTTGGCTTTTGGAAGCCTGTTCTATCCTGACACCAGGATTTCTAAGCTGGCCTGGAGGGAAGCAGGCCTTCAGCTTCCTGGTGTTTGGAGCAGATGGGGAAAGAGTCTGAAATATTCCTTGTCATCACCTCCAGCTGACAGACCACAGGCAAAGGAGGCAACAGGGAGAAGTCAGACCAGTTGATCTGGGAGAAAAGAGAAATCAATGGTGATGCCTTGTGAATGTTTCCTTCTTCGTGTTCCTCTCCAAATGGATGGGGTACGTCTATGTGTGTGTGCATGTGCATGTATGCGTGTGTGTGTGTGTACCAATTACGTAGCACTTGTCTCTGGCCAGAGACAATAATAAATCAGGGGCTACAAAACCACCACTAGCCACCTCCTGCAGGCCCTGTCAAAGAAACAGGCTTTCCCGAGAACAGCTGAACCGGCAGGATCCCCAGAACTGTGGCCCCCACCACATGGGATGAAAATCACACATCTGGGATCTAGCATGCCAGATGTGCAAAGGGCTAACACAGAAAAGACACTGCTGGGAAGACCACATCGCTTTCAAAAACATTAGTGAAGGGTTCAAAAATTTTTATAACCTTAGTCACCATAGTGCTTTTATCAGACTTGAGCAATAGACTTTCTTCGACCCTGGTTCTTTGTCAGGAGGGATTCAGAAGGATGCTGAACCCACTGAGGCAGTAAAGATCTAGATGCTAAATGAGTCCTGGTTGGAATCCAGGGTTTGGAATCAAGTCTAGCAGTTACCAGGCAAATGATTCTGAGCAAGCTACTTTAACTCTATGAGGTTACATTTGTTAATCTCCAAATGAAGAGGGATAGCTGTTTCTACCTCATTAGGGCTGGTGTGAGGATGAAAGGATCTCTGGGAGACACCGCAGAGGAAGTCCCTAGCTCAGGATCTGGCACTGAGCAGCCGCATGGCAGAAAGGGGGAGAATAGCACACTCCACTCCTCCACGGAGGAAAGGCAGATAAGGGGGAATTATTTGTTGCTCAGTCAAGCCCCAGAAGGTCTGCAGGGACAGAGCAGTTGCCTGATTGTCCTGTGAGGTTCTCACATTCCCAGAGCTACTGGGAGAAGAGCTGCCTTGTTATCTGCTCTACACACTGACCCTGGTTGTGTTCTCCTTCCCTCGGGCCCAACTGCTCCCTTTCCATCCCTTGAGGACATCCCCACAGCTTAGCCACATCAGGATGTTTTTCTGTGGAGCAGCAGGGACATGGGACTCAAAGATTAATGAGAGTTATTCAAGGTTCCTACCCAGCTAGGAAAGACAAGAGTTCCTGACAGGCAGAGCCTCCATTCTCATGAGTTTGTGAGTTTTAAATTAAAAATAGGTCAAACTATTGGCAATGGGTATGGATGTGGTTTCTTCTTGGGGTGATGAAAATGTTCTAAAATTAGAGAGTGGTGGTGTTTGCACAACTCTGTGAATCCATTAAAAACCAGCAAATTATATACTTTCAAAGGGTGAATTTTATGGTTACATGACTTGAATCTCAAAAAAGCTGTATAAATAAAGTAAGTCAGACTCTCTAGTTAGCTTTCCATTCTTCTGTCCTTCTCTAGCTTTAACTGAAATATAAATTATAATTTAATTATAAATTTAAATTACACACTTAAATTATAGAGTATAAATTTTATTAAACAATAAAGAGCCATAACATATCACATAGCACTTTGAACCAAGATGAAACACTACCTCTCTTCCTACAGATCTACATTCCTTCTCATTCCCTCTCCTCTTCCTCAAGTACCATTGTGCCCATCAAAATTCAATACTCTTTCCAGATTTATCCCGTGAAGTCTTTCTTGGTCTCCACCAGCAAGTGTCCTCTTTCTAATTACTTACCAAGCTTGTGCTTTGCTATACGTGTCTGTTCTGCATGCGACCAGGCTTCAGGGTGTGAAGATGGGGGGGTGGGGGGAAGGAGGGTATTAACAGGACTACACAGGTGTCTCATCTACCTAGGAATCTTCCCCATTCACCTCTTCCAGGGTAGCTTCCCAGTCTCTGACTCAGACCAGGGCTTGATGCCCAGAAGACCTTCCTGCCTCCTGGATCCTCCTGATGCACTGACCCCCAAAGAGCTTCTGCAAAAGAAACTTCCTGATACACTACTTCTGCGTATTCTCCTCTCCTAATTAAGGACCCAACATGATCCAAATTGCTTATTGAGTCCACCTAAGTGCTAAGAGGTCTTCTCTGGACCAGCTCTTTTATATCTCACTGGCATCTCCCGCCATTCTCCACATGCCCACTTGCTCTCTCTGCAAGGGTTCTTCCTGGCAGATGGAATCCTCTCCCCAAATCTACTCTTTCCTTGTCCCTCACCACCTCCCAGAGCCAGATCCAAACATTCCTTTTTTTTTTTTAAGAGATTTATTTATTTATTTGACAGACAGAGATCACAAGTAGGCAGAGAGGCAGGCAGAGAGAGAGGAAGGGAAGCAGGCTCCCTGACAAGCAGAGAGCCCAGTTCGGGGCTTGATCCCAGGACCCTGGGGTCATGATCTGAGCTGAAGGCAGAGGCTTTAACCCACTGAGCCACCCAGGCACCCCGAGATCCAAACATTCCTTATCCTTGAAGGAATTCTTCCTCTAAGTAGCCTTATTCCACATTTACCTGATCTTTCTTTGTTCAGCTCATGGTCCATGATTTGGCCCTTACTGGTACTATCTACATGGCATGGCTTCCATGGCTTTTATGGCCACATCACATAGTTTGTTACACTGTACCCAGTAGGTACTCAAATGAATGTCTGCTAATGTGAACTTTCTTCTTCTTTTCCTTCTTTTCCTTCCCCTTCTCCTTCTTCTTATTTTTAAAGATTTTATTTATTTATTTGAGGAGGGAATGAGGGGAGGTCCAGAAGGAGAGGGACAAGCAGATGCTGTGCTAAGTGAGGAGCCTGACACAGGTCTCTAGCTCTCAACCCTCAGATCATGACCTGAGCTGAAATCAAGAGTAGGATGCTCAACCAACTAAGCCACCCAGGCACCACTGTTTTGTTTATAATAATAAACTGTTAATTAAGTAATTAATTAACTCTTAATTGTCTTTGCGCTAGGTACTGGGAAACCTCTCTTCCTCCCTGCTCACCAGACCTGGCCATTAGAATAGGAAAAACAGCAGTTAGTGGTGACCTGGTAGTTGGAATCATTGTTTTGTCTGCTCAGCCCTCATCTACTGATTCCCTTGCTTTTCATGTAATGCAGAGCCATCAGATGGTTACCATAGAAGCAGCCTTTTGTACATTGTGACTTTATGGCCACAGATGGGGTGGGGGGTCTGGGTAGACCACAAACTGGGAGAGGTCAACTGGACCCCCTTCTTTCAAACTGCACCTTGCATCTTCTGACTCTAAGTTTAAGGCTTGAAATAAATCCTGTCCAATTTAGAAAATATTATTCCTTCCCAGATTCTGTTTTCAACTGTTTAGCGTTAATTATTGTATGTTTAAAGTTCTTAGTACTGTACAGTGTAAAACCTCAAGGGTATAAATCTAATGAATTATGCTTGAATATGTTGTGGCCTCACTGAGGGCAGTGGGACTGTATAACTTTCTCTTTAAAATATAATTCAGGCAAATAAAGGCATTAAGTTATACTAGTGCAATGGAAGATTTATTATCTAAACTTGGAAAAGTCAGGAAATTCCAGAGTCTGATTCCAGGAGAGATATTTCTAGAAAAGAAAGTAGAAAAGACCTAACGCATGTCAGTGCTTGGTTCATTTGCTGCCTGGTACAATAATCCTGTGGATTAAGGTGGGGATCATGTTGCACAGACTCAAGCCCTGTACCTTGCACAAAGGAGACCAATATTTAATGAATGATTGTCAAATAGGTCTCAAAGGAGTAAAATAATTTCACATTTTTGCAAGCATTTATCCTGAGATAACTAAGAAAACTACATTATCTCTGTTACAAAGGGAGAAATGGAGGAAGAGAAAAACTGGTAACTGACTTGTGTTCCCTAACATGTCCACAGTACACCTATGAATGAATTCAAGATTTACTTACTCCAGAAATTAGACTCCAATTTTTAAGTTACGAGATGCACGGACTACTGATTTATCTCATCAGTTGAAGAAATGACAAGCAGAATCGAGGACATTCAGGAGCACTTGGGTGGTGCAGTTGGTTGAGTGTCCAACTCTTGGTTTCAGCTCAGGTGGTGATCTCAGGGTCTTGAGATCAAGCCCCATGTCAGGCTGCATGCTTAGCTTGGAGTCTGCTTGAGACTCTCTCTCTCCTTCTTTCTCTATCTTTCCCTCAACCCCTCCTGCCTCCCCCATGTACTCTCTCACTCTCTCTCAAATAAATAAATAAATCTTAAAAAAAAATTGTGGGACACCTGGGTGGCTCAGTCAGTTAAGCATCCGCCTTTGGCTGAAGTCATGATCCCCTGGGATGGAGACCCGCATCTCGCTCCATGCTCAGCAGGAAGCCTGCTTCTCCCTCTCCTCCCCACTTGTGCTCTTTCTTGCTCTTCCTTGCTATCTTTGTTACTATCTCTGTCTCTCTCTCAAATAAATAGATGGAATCTTTAAAAAAAAAAAAAAAAAAGAATTGAGGACTTGCAAAGATGCCTCCAAAACAAAGTTCTATAAAATCCCCGCAAGGTGACTGCTAGGCACTGGAGGCTCTTTAAAGGCACCTGAGTCACTTCAGGCGCTGGCACTTAGGCCAGGCTTATTTTTGGAGCTGTCCGTCTCACAAGGACTTTGGTCCATCTATTCTGGACTCCAAGTCCTACAGTTCTAATCCAGAAGAAGGGAATTCTTTTATTCCTTTTCTGTTCTTACCTGGTTTTACTTCAAATTTCAAAACAAACTGCTTTGCAGATATAATATCTCCCTTCCACTGGGACAAGATGCTGTAGTTGATTTATTTTTTGTCTAGGGATAGCATCTGTGTGTTCCAGAGGTCAGCTTTATTTGTTTCTATGAACATATAGCCATATCTCAATGTGCCTCTTTCTGCTTTGGCCACTACTCTTAATTTTTTCTGATCCACACATGCTTATGTGCACTAGGGATGACTGAGGCTGGGCTTCTTCCATCTGAAGGTACTTTGTTAACCACTGTACCTGTCATTTCTTCCTGCCAACTGAATCCTCCCCATATCTCCACTTTTCTGTTTTCTCGAGAATGAATTCACCTTCCATGACTAATGTAATCCGTAAGCAGCCTTCATGCTGATTCTACAGATTTTAATTTCCTAACATTTCCCTGTAGACTCTTCCTAACAACCTCTTTAAAAAGAAAATCCCCCTCTTGGAGTTAGACAAAGGGTCCCTGCTCCCACCCCCCCCCCCCCCCCGTAGGAACTCAGATGCCTTAAGGTGGTACAGGGCCATGCTCAGGCATAACCTGAACAGATAAAGTACAGAATTCTAAGAATGCGTTTCTACCAGCATGCACGAGGAACAAACTGTGTGCTAAGCACCCTGCTTGCGGGGGCCAACACAACAGAAATTAAGTGACTAAGGCCCCTGACCTCAAAGAGCCCTTAGGTCCTTGAGAGTCCTCAAGGCTAAAATACATAGAAGATGGCACGATGTAGTAGAAAGGACGTTGACTTTAGGGCAGCAGATCTGCATGACCTTGGGACAGTTACTTAAGTTTAAGGTCATGGCTGAAACCTAGCAAAACTTTAATTGCTAAAGAGAATAGGCTTGTCACAGAGTATACCATCTGTGTAGATGAGCTGAGGTTAAAAACCACCAGCACTATTAGGTAGTCCCTGGAGGCTGCTTCTAATTTAATTAGTCCTGATGAAGCTTACCTAATGAGATGACTACTGTATTTCTTCCTCTTTTATACAGCTTTATTGAGATATAGTTCATGTACCATACAATTAATCGATTAATGTGTACAATTCAATGGCTTTTAGTATATTCACAGGGTTGTGCATCCATCACCACAATCAATTTTAGAATATTTTTAAAAAAGAAACCCCGGACCCCTCAGCCATCACTCCTCAACACTGTCTCCCCCCACCCCTGTCCCAGCCCAGGAAACCACTAATCTACTTTCTGTCTCTATAGATTGGCTTATTTAGGGATATTTCGTATAAATGGAATCATACAATATGTGGTCCTTCGTGGCCCTGCTTCTTTCATTTAGCACGACTATATTTCCTGAAGACAGAGGTATCCTTAATATTTGTCAAAAGGAGAGTTGCTAAATAAAGCCAAGAGCAGCCATACTGGGGATTACTGCAGCACTTTAAAAAAAATTAGGTAAATTGGGGTGCGTGGCTGGCTTAGTCAGTTAAACATCTGCTCAGATTATGATCTCAGGGTCCTGGGGCTCTCTGCTCAGTGGGGAGTCTGCTTCTTCCTCTCCCTCTGCCCCCCACCAGCTTGTGCTTGCTCTCTCCCACTCTCTCTATCTCAAATAAACAAATAAAATCTTTAAAATAATTAGGTAAATCTACATATGTTAATAAAGGTCTCCAATATATGTATATAAATATAAAGTCTAGAAGAATGAACAGTAAAATGATAAAAGTACAGACCTCATGGAGGGGGAGAGAAGAATAAAGCTGTGGATGGAATACAAAGAAGACTCTCCTTATTTGAAATTCACTAATTTTTTTTCAAGGATAATTTATTCATTTATTACTTTAAAATTAAAAATTAGTTAAAAAGAGAACATAATTCTTCGCATTTCTGGTTCTAGCGGTAAGGTGCTTAGAAGTAGCCACCCTGTCCCACGCCTCTTTGTAAGTGAGGGGAGGACACGGTGCAAACCACTGCTCTCAAGACTGGAGACAGGGGAATATGACCCTAGCAGGAGCAGACACCTGGGAGCAGACTCTGTTGTGGGCACAAGTGCCCTCTAGGGAAACCTGAACTGTAATTGACTCTGAGAGTTAAAAACTCCAAGGGGGACCCAGTCATAGAGGGGGCCCCACGATACTGTGAGAGTTACCTCCTGGAGCTCGATCAGGTTCCCACTGTAAATATCAGAGAAAAATCTCCTTGGGCTTTTGGCAGGGGAAGGGGAGAAGGAACCATTTTAAAATACAACAGAACACTGTTCTTCATAAGTCCTGCCCTCAGAGAAAACTAGTTAACCAGAGTCTAAACTGATAGGGTTTTATCAGAGCCTGATTGACTTGGGGAAGGAAAATATCCAACTCCAGCCCACTGTAGCCATCATGTCTCACTTAAAGTGGATAAAGGGAAAAAAAAGAAAAGAAAAGAAAAGGAGATGGGCACCTGGGTTGCTCAGTCCTTAAGCATCTGCCTTTAGCTCAGGTCATGATCTCAGCACCATGGGATCCAATCCTGCATCCTTGCTCCGCAGGGAGCCTGCTTCTCCCTCTCTCTCTGCCATGCCCCCTGCTTGTGCTTGGGCTCTCTCTCATGCATGCAAAAATAAATAAATGAAATCTTTTTTTTTTTTTTTTTTTTTTAAAGGAGAGGGGTGCCTGGGTGGATCAGTGGGTTAAGCCTCTGCCTTTGGCTCAGGTCATAATCTCAGGGTCCTGGGATCAAGCCCCACATCAGGCTCTCTGTTCAGCAGGGAGCCTGCTTCCCCCTCTCTCTGCCTGCCTCTCTGCCTACTTGTGATCTCTGTCTGTCAAATAAATAAATAAAATCTTTTAAAAAATAAATAAATTAAAAAAAAGGAGAGAAACATTTGTGAGATTTGTAGTCCAGAGGCACAGGCTCACTGAGACCCAAACAGCACTACAGAATGATTCCCCTCCCCCACACTTCACCACCACCTTACTAAAGTACTATTTATAGCAGTTCTTTTTTGCCCAGCACGTCATGTCCAGCTAGCAAGAAAAAATTACAAGACATACTTAAAGTAAAATAAGCACCATTTGAAGAGGCAAAGGAAGCATCAGAACCACACATGGCAGTTCACAACACACACAGGCCCATTAGGTGACCCACTCAAAACAGCCATAAACCCTAGCTGACCAATGGGCTACTTACAACCAGACACGGTACCAAAAAAGGAAAATTCCTTTCGTTCCATACCTCCTCATTCCCCCCTTAACTACAGCGCCCCCCCCCAACCCAATCACTGCCTCTTGGCAGACAGCCTAGCCTCTCCTTTGTTGTCCTGCCCACTGGTACCTTGCAGTATATTCAACAAACTTCTATCTCCTTTGTTGTCTCAGGTGAATTCTTAGCCAGCCTCCACCTGATTGGGTCACCTCACAGAATCCTCAAAAACCAGGAACCAAAGAGAACAAAGACTGAAAAAGAGAACATCAGAAATGAGAGAGAGGGAAGCAGGCTTTCCTTGGAAAGCCCCCAGAAGAAAGCTGGACAGGAAGTCCCAGGTGCCCTGAGAGCTTCCAAAGAATGTGAGACCATTCAGGCATTACAGACCCCTCCAGTTGACTGGATGTGCAAACAATTCCTTAGATAAAATTTAGGTACAAAGCAAAGCCCAGGGAAGAATGAGCCCCTTTGCATCTAAGAGTCACAGACAGGGTCTACTTCAATCATAGGATAATCCCAATTTTGTGCTCAGTTTCCTATTAATTCAAAGGGAAGTGGAAGACTGGGGACAGTGATCACAGAGAAAGACTGTCAGGATCCAGGATATAGAAGGGAGACAGGAACTACATTATCTAGGATGGTTACACAAAGAGCAAGATTCACCTTCTAGAAACCTGGGAACTACCCTAACTTCAGTAGTCTCCATAAACATTAGTGTCTACACAGAGAATAGTGGAGTAGCTCCTGAAACAAAGGAAAAGGGAAATTTCTTTCTTTTCCTTTTTTTTTTTTTTTTAAACTATTTTCTGAGATAACAGGGAAGAGAAGCTGGGCAAACAAAATCAACAGCCTGTAATCATAGGGGATGATACGGAAGGAAAAGGCATCAGATAGGGTTGTGAGTTTAAGCAGCTAATTATGGATTATGAGAAGAATTTCGGTTTGTTTTCAACAGACTGTGTTGTTACTTAAGACCTAAGCATAACTGAATTTGTATATATAATTATAACCTTAGAAGGGATGTTTGCCATCTACCTATCTAGGGATAGAAGCTAGGTCACCCAATAGCTGTGGAAGTCCATGGTAGATCTTAGGTGGAAGAGAGCCAAACTGGGGAGTCACAAAAACAGAGATGAGAGAGAACTCATCTATTCTAACAGACGCCCAAATAGATAGTTACTTGCATGAAACCCAGTGGTGAATTTGTAGTGGCAAGAGTCATAAAAGAGTTAATATTTATTAAGTGCTTATTTATGTGTCAAGCACTATGCTAAGCATTTCATATTCATTATTTCTAAATCCTCACAACAGCTTTTTGATGCAGATGTTACCATTATCCCCATTTTACAGATAAAGAAATAGTATTTCAGAGAGATTAACTAATTTGCTTAATGCCATACAGCTAGTAAGAGACTAGAAAGACACCTCATGTTTTCTGATTCTAGTCTGATATTATAACCATGATGCGTTTTCTTGACTTTCTTGCCCTAGGCCTCCTACAACCACAGAAATCTTTAATTCCCTATAGCTTCCAAATTGAAGATAGACTTCTTAATCCTTTTTTGTCATTTTTAATTGTATATTTGAGCTAAATTCATCTGATAAAAACAAGAGGTTATTTCAGTAAATAATCATCTGGCAGGATTTTGTTCATACTGTGTGAAACTCCAACTGACATGGTAACATTTATAACCTAGGAGTTTATGGTCACATTCAAAAATTGAAATTGACTACTGAGTTTCTAAGTGGAGTGAAAGCTCTGCTTTACTATTTACTGGAAGAAATATATGTAAAGGTAAAAAGTGAGTTTAGAAATAATTTGAATATTATATATTAAGCTACAAAGTGACCACCTCATGATCAGAGATAATAAGAGTAGGTTAAAATAATCAAAGGTGTCTTAGAAGAGGACAGATCACCACGGAAACAATAAGAATTCTGGCATCTGAGCAGGTGGATTATATTAACCAAAGGTAATAGTGTAGGCTGGAGGGTGGGAGGAGGTACAAGTCTTTGAAGACCACTCACCCACAGAACAAGTCAACTGAAGACCACAGAGACATAAAAAGCAACTCAATTTGGTTTAACATTTTTGTGTGTGTGAGGAACATGAAATATTTAACTCATCTGCTTTTTCAATTATGAACAGGAAACATAAAACTACAGTCAATAAATACACCAAAAATTATAATAAAAACTACTCCAGATCCATGTTACAGCCAATGTAAGAAGAAAAGGAGAAGCAAAGAGGGAGGGAGTGCAGGGGAGAGAGTGGAGGATGGCTCAGCAGGGTCCCAGCCACCTCTGCATCTTTCTCCATGGGGCTGCACCCTCTCACAGAATTCCCTTCTCAGGACTAGCCTATTTCTTTGTTTCCTTGCTGCCTAAACTTCTCAGGCACTCCCTTTGCTCCCCCTTTTGCCCCTCCCCCATGCCTTCTCTGCCTCCCCGCTCCTCACCACTCTGAGGAAACTTGGAGAAGATTATCAATGATCCCTTCTCTCACTCAGCCCTTGTTCTTTATGGCCTTCGTCTGGAACTTTCAGTTGCTCATCAACCTTTCCTTCTTTCTTCTTTTTTAAAAATTACCAAAGAAAAAAATAAATAAATAAAAATTACCCAAGAAATATATATTCACATGGTTAAACTACCAAAGGCTTATAATGAAAAGTGTTACCTCTCCCAACAAATACACTATTTCTTAAATATCAAGTTTAGAAAATATCCCTGATTTTCTGATATGGAAGATGGGGGTTTAGCTCTTTAAAAGTCCCCACTTTCTATTTCCTCTTTCATTCTCCCAACAGGACTAAATTATATTTTTACTTCCTCTATTGTCTACCTCTGCAATTTCAAACAACATGTTTAAGCCTCTGATTCTTTTGTTAGCAATGACACACATTACCTATTGATACTCTACTGAGGAAGGAAATCAGCTTCTTGTCTTTATTATTTTACTGTCTTCATCAACATGACTTTACTATTCTGGGCAGCTCTTGTACAGGAAGATGCAACTTGAAAATAAGTTTCTTGTTTGTTTCAGGAACTTTCTGAAATGAACATCTGACTGCTCAGGTTTTCAATAGATAGTATCCAATGACTGTTTACTCTCTAACTCCTTGAAACCCACACCTCAAAATCCTTCCTTTGCTGTGTCCACCAATCCTAAACCATATTGTCATGATACTTACCCAATCCTAATCAAGCCCATACACTGAAAGACCTACTTTAAGCCACATCTCAAGAGAAGCCTCATATATACCCTGACTTTGTCTTTGGCCTTCTGAGAACATTAATTACTCTTGCTGTTTTGTATGTGAGACTATGATTCTGGGAGAGATCTCCTCTCCAAACCTTCTGTCCCATGGGAACTGGAAAATTTCTAATGGAAATGGCCAGCCATTAGGATGGGACCCAAGTCAGTAGGTGCACAGTCACATGTTTAACCATTTCCACAGCCTCTGATGGGTGTGACCCAGCCAGAGTCTAATGATTCAAACTTCCAGGCCACACTCCCTTCTTATATTACTCATACAAAGTCCAAATTCATGTGCCTACTTTCTAAATGGCATAATTTCACCAAGAATAATTTAGAATTATGGAATTTCTCACATAGAAACAAAATGCTCATTTGAGAAGTAACTTAGAGCGGAAGCTTATAAATATCGAATGGTCTCCATTTTTTGATTGGCATGAAGAAGCACCCAAAAGAAATTTAAATTCCAAAATCATTTCCTTAAGAGAGTCCTCAGCCAAGGAAAAGGAAACATGTGAAACCCTTAAAACTTTCTTTTAGATATCCTCACAACTCATGACTTGAAACAAATAGCCCTCATCTTATTTTTCCTCTTTCCCCATCCTATGCTCTTCCATGCCTCTCTGCTTCTCTCTTCTTCTTCACCATCTCCCCTTCTCTCCCGACTGGCCAGACATCCTCAAAGCTCAATTACCCCTTAAAGTTAAACCCCTTTCAGAACAGGGAAATCCTCTGGCTTTTGATTCCTGGTCTTGATCTGAGTTGAGAGAAGTCATTGAGAAAAGACTTTCCAAAAGACTCAAGTTTGCAGAAAAATTTAGAATAGTTTAGTTGCATATAATTCAGAGCTCCCAGATGTACACCCATTTCTTCACGTTAGTGGGAATGCCAGAAGCAAAAATCTGGGTGGAGAAAGCAGAATGGGAAGACCCCAAGGATGACTTAAAAGAACCAGAATCACATTGGTAGCTCCAGTTCAGACTTGTAAGTAAAGAAAGGATGAGTCCATCTAAGACTTAAAGGATAAGCTTTTTAACACTTTCAGACAACATCCAGGGTAGATCCTGAAGCAGAGGAGACTGTTGCTCTATTCTCACTTTTGTGAATGGCTTTTAAGCAGAAATAGCAGATTTAATATGCAAGCAAAATCTGAAATGGGAATGAGTCCTATTGCCAGACCATTCATAGCTCAGTGCATATTTTCAAAGAATCTTAGAACAAAAATAGAATAAAACTTGCTACAGTAATGGTCTCTATTACTGTGGTAGACAATATACTCAGCTTTGCCATATCAATAGATTAATTTTCTGTTTTTTTCTGCCATATTAACAGGATATTGTTTCACTTTGTAAAATAAGGTCATTAATTTCCTGTCTTTCCCTCCACCTCTCCTCTCACCTTCCACCTCCCAACTTTTATCAGCTGTACATTTACTTTTATATTTTCCAAGGCTTTGATAATATTTATGGGCTATTCTATAACCATGGTTATTTTCCATTATTTGTATCAGGTATACTCTAAATATTGAAAACCACCACTGAAATTCATATTAGCTTTTAGTTTGCTTATATTTGAATCACTACTTTCTTGTTTCTCTCCTCTCTCTCTCCACTCTTCCTCTCCACCTCAGAGTGTCTGAAAAGCCTTTCTGTTATTCTTGAACTCTGTTGCTTTATCATGTTTCAGTTTTTTTCCCTAAAATCTCCAACATACTGCCTGCTTCATCAAATTGCCATTTTCTCCCCAGAAACCCTCCTCTGGGAGTCCTGCATCTTCCTGCCTCGATCTAGACCTTCGGCTCTCTAGATTTGCTACCCAGCTGGGGCTTTGTGGACTTTCATGTCTGAAAATTCCTCTATTTTGTCCTCACATTTGATTCAAAGTGAGATGAGGTACAGATTTCTGAGTTAAACACTATCTTTTCTTAGAACTTTGAAGGAATTGCTTTATTGAATTTTGGCCTCCTGTGTTGTTGATGAGAAATTTGATGCCATCTAAGCCTTGTTCCCTTTTTCTTCTGGAAGCTTTTAGTATTTTCTTCTTATTCTTGGTTTGTGAAAATTTTAAGTGATGTGTATAGATGTGGATAATTTTTCTTTCATTCTGCTCAGAATTTTCTAGACTTTTAAAATGTCAACTTTTACTTCTCTTCCATGTTGGGGCATACTCACTTCTAGGATATTTTCTTTCTTTCTTCCTTCCTTCCTCCCTTTCTTTCTTTCTTTCTTTTTTAATTTAAAAAAAAATTTTTTTAATTTTTTATTTTTTTAATTTCAGTGTACCAGAATTCATTGTTTATGCATTACACCCAGTGCTCCATGCAATACGTGTCCTCCATAATACCCACCACCAGGCTCACCCAACTTCCCACCCCCTGCCCCTTCAAAACCCTCAGATCGTTTTTCAGAGTCCATAGTCTCTCATGGTTCATCTCCCCCTCCAATTTCCCTCAACTCCCTTCTCCTCTCCATCTCCCCATGTCCTCCATGTTATTCCTTATGCTCCACAAATAAGTGAAACCATATGATACTTGACTCTCTCTGCTTGACTTATTTCACTCAGCATAATCTCTTCCAGTCCTGTCATGTTGATACAAAAGTTGGGTATTCATCCTTTCTGATGGAGGCATAATACTCCATAGTGTATATGGACCACATCTTCCTTATCCATCTGTCCGTTGAAGGACATCTTGGTTCTTTCCACAGTCTGGTGACTGTGGCCATTGCTGCTATGAACATTGGGGTACAGATAGCCCTTCTTTTCACTACATCAGTATCTTTGGGGTAAATACCCAGTAGTGCAATTGCAGGGTCATAGTGAAGCTCTATTTTTAATTTCTTAAGGAATCTCCATGCTGTTTTCCAAAGTGGCTGCACCAACTTGTTCCCACCAACAGTGTAAGAGGGTTCCCTTTTCTCCACATCCTCTCCAACACATGTTGTTTACCGTCTTGTTAATTTTGGCCACTCTAACTGGTGTAAGGTGGTATCTCAATGTGGTTTTGATTTGAATCTCCCTGATGGCTAGTGATGATGAACATTTTTTCATGTGTCTGATAGCCATTTGTATGTCTTCATGTCTTCTGCCCATTTTTTGACATGATTATCTGTTTTGTGTGTGTTGAGTTTGAGGAGATCTTTATAGATCCTGGATATTAGCCTTTTGTCTGTACTGTCATTTGCAAATATCTTCTCCCATTCCGTGGGTTGCCTCTTTGTTTTGTTGACTGTTTCCTTTGCTTAGGATATTTTCTTATGTTATTTCCTTGACCACTTCCTCTCTTCCATTTGCTTTGTTCTGTATGACTGGAACCCTACTCATGAAAGTGGGGCCTTCTAGTCCTCTCCACTTCATAAATCTTATCTCATTTTTTCTGTCTCTTTTAATTTCTGCTCCATATATGGGGACTCTTCTACTTCATTTTCTATTGTTGCTGTTATTATTATTATTATTATTTTGGAAATCATATTTTTTATTTCCAAGATGTCTTTATTTCTTCATTGTTTTCCTTTTTAGTATACAAGATAGTGTGCTGTTCCAATTTTTGAATATTAAACACTAGAGGTCCTCTTAGCTGACTTCCATCAAGGAACTTACTGGATGAATGGGTACTTTCCAGTCCCTCTGAGAAGCACAGTAATTCATGGCTTGCTCATGGCTCTTGGGCCACTCACAGGTATGCCCACATTCCTACTTCCATCAGCTGAATTGAAAACCAATCAAGAAGAGTTCCAGTTTCTCCCCCAAATTTAGTAATGCCATTGGTGGTTGATTTTCATATGTATATAATTTATGATGCAAACTTATAAAATATGAAGAGAGTTGTTATTTCCATGAAAACAAAGTTGAATGTTTTGGAAAGACTTGGTATAGGAGAGGCCCACCAAAAAGAAAACTGCTCCCAATTTAGGTGTGGACAAAAACAGGGGAAAATATCATAAAATTGTATAAGGATTCTAGTCCCACAGTTTTGAAAAGTCCTTTTGACTTTTTCCAATTTCCTTTTTTTAAAGCAGAGCCAGATATTAAAGGTACTTGAGAAAAGGACTTATGTACATTTTGGACTAGCAACTTTTGTATTCTTTTTTCAGTTATATAATACTGAGATTACAAGATGAGTGACAAACCTTATGACCTGCTGTTTTGCAAAAGGAAAGTCTAAAATACTTTGGGACTTCAAATTTTTTAACCCCTAAAGTTCCAAATATATTAACTATATGGCTTTTAAAAAGATCTTGAATTCAACCTTAGTACTCAAGTACTGCATGTTATCTTGGTTATATAACATTTCCACCATACAAATTTTATAGAGCTATAAATACTATGCCATAAAATGATACACTATCTATTAAGTCCAAGTGGTTAAAAAAATCAATTGAATAAACCATGTGAAACTAACCCAATGAAGTATTAACTAGAACAGAAGCATTAAGTTTCTGACTTCTAGAACTAAGGTGGTTCTGCTGCAAACTGGATGAAAGAGAACTGAAACTAAAGTCAGAAGAACCAGTTCCAAAATCATTGTAGCCATGCAACATTAGACAAGTCAAAACCTTTCTGAAGATTAGTTTCTTCATCTGAAAACGGAGGATAAATATCAAATGCTTACATATCTGAAAGGATTTTTGAGAGTGAGAAAAAAACTTATTTAAAAAAATTTTAATTTTCAAATTATTAGAGATTCTTAGGAAGTTGCAAAGATAGTACAGAGGTCTCCTGTATCCTTAGCCAGCTTCCTTTAGTGATTATATTTTAATGTAATATAGTACAATATCAAAACAAGGAATCTGACATAAGTATGATTATGTGTGTCACTATATGCCATTTTATCCCATGTGTACCTCTGTGTACCACCACCACGATCAAGATATAAAGCTGTTCCACCACAGAAGTCTCCATTATGCTACCCCCTTATAGTCATCCTCACCCCCTCTCCCCCATTCTCTAACCTCTGGCAACAAATCTGTTCTTCATCTCTATAATTTTGTTGTTTCAAGAATGTTATACAAATGAATCATACGTTACTTGACTTTTTGATATTGGCTTTTTCACCTAGCATAATGCCTTTGAAATTCATTCAAGTTGTTGGGTGTGTCCACAGTTCACTTTCTATTGCTAAGTAGTATTCCATGGCATGGATGTAACACAGTTTAGCCATTCACCTATTAAGAGACATTTTGTTTGTTAATACACTTTTAACTATTACTAATAAAGCTGCTATGAACAATAGCATATGTGTTTATATGTGAACGTAAGTTTTCATTTTTCTGGAATAAATGCCTAGGAGTACGGTTGCTGGGTTATATGGTAAGCATGTATTTAGTTTTTAAGATACTACCAAATGTTTTTCCAGAGTGGCTGCACCATTTCACAACAATGTGTGATCCAGTTTCTCTGCATTGTCATCGGCAATATACAGCATTGGAAACTGTAAAGGTAGACAAATCTGAGGTAGGTTGTTATTAGTGCCAGAACTGTAGAAATGCCAATTCTTTCTCTCCAAAGCTCCTGAAACTTCTATGTATTGGGCCCGCTCTCCTAGGATGACCAACAGGAAACACAGAGGTTATGTTGAAGCCAAGTGGAAAATGAAATACCGTGTCCTGCTGAGTAGAGTCGGGAAGCAGGAGGAAAAGAGTGTACAAGTCAAATCCTGACTGATGGTCCGACAGGCAGGGTTACTTTAATCATTCACATTGGATTCCATCTATAGCTCTCAGACTCCCAGCCATGATGAAAGTGTTATAATCTCAGGAGGGGGCAGAATAGCTAGACCAACTTCTTTTTTCCCATTAGATATAAATAGGAAGGCATAAAGAAAAGAATTTAGGTGACATTTTCCATTACCATGTGTCCTACTTAAATTAACCCAGTACAAGCATAAAGTAAAATATCTGTCATGATAGATCCATATCCTAGGCTATTTTAGCATCCTAGGTCAAAGAGATTTATAGGTTAAAAGTATCAGATTAATCTAGAAAATAAAATGTTGATAAAACAATTATAGAGACTCAAAGGATGGGGACTAGAATCATCTGAATGCATTTTTACTCATATATCTGGTGGCTGATATTGGCTATTCATTGGGACCTCAGATAGGCTATTGGTTAGAATACTTACATGGGGCTTCTCTGCACATCTCTCCTTGCAGGCCAGTTTGGGTTTCCTCATAGCATGGAGGCTGGGATGTAAGAGTAAGTGTCTTGAGAGAACATGGCAGAGTGCTTCTATTTTAAAGATGTCTTAGAAATCACATAGTATGTCCTCCTGAGCTCTATTTGTAAAGGCTGTCACAGTGGCATGCCCAGATTCAAGGAGAGGGAACATAGAGCCTTCCCCTCTAAGGGGGGAATGTCAAAGTCACAAAGTAAGAGGAACACGTGGGATGAGTCATTGCTGTGGTAGTTTGGAAAACAATAAGGTGCAAGCATGCTTCCAGGTTTTGTGTTGAGTGAATTTTTGTTGCTCAAAGACTGTGTGGGAACAGCTCTGTTTTTGAGAAGCAGCTCTCCTTTTCTTAAATGTTATGGTTGGGAACTTTGGGCGCTAGGGAAGGTAGCCCTTGGATGGGCCTGATGGTGTTTTCTTTCAATGAGACTGAACATGCCTCTCAGCCTGAGACAGCTTTCTGAGAAAAAGGCATGTCCTGGAGGCTACTGGCTCTCAAGGGAATCAACCAGGGTAAGCAGGTTTTGTAAACTAAGTTATGGACTATTAGAATTAACAGGACCTCTCAAACCTGAAAAATGGAACTGAGGAAAAGTTATAAAGTACTGCTTGTCCACAGCTTACTCTTATGTAGAGCTAAACAGAAAGAAAAGGAGATTTTAGGGTTAGAATTCAAATGTGTGCAGATCAGACTTAAGTGTACTTGACAACCAGTTCAAAAAAGCAATTCATGATCTATAAGCATTCAATAATCCTGGAATTTCCTATTAATTGAATGTTATACGTATGAAGTGCTGAATAAAATACTGAGAATGAATGAATTTTAAAGTACCTTAATTTAAAGCTGAGGAACACAAGAAGAACAAAGTAAATCAAGTCTTGGGCTCTCCCTGTAGAATGTCTTCCCTCTGCTCCACCCTGCCTCCCACACGTCTATGTGAATCAGTGCCTGGGGAAATCCTGAAGCCCTTCAAACTCAGTTTGATGTCACCTCCTGTAGAGAGTTCCTCCCCATCCACACAGAGTGATTTGCCTCTTCCTGGTGCTCCTGAAGCTCTCTGTGCATTCTTATATTATGGTACTAACCACACTAATTATAATAAGTTGCTTAAGTCTCTGCCTTTGCCACAAGACTGAGAGATCTTTGAGGGCAGAAACGAGAACTTATCCATCTTTGTAATCCACTACTTAGCACAGTGCCTGGAATATAAGAAAAACTGAGTGAAGAACAAGAAAAAATGGGGTAAGGAAGTCAGAAAGGCAGGCAGGCAGGAAGGAAAGACAATGAATTGATAGTTTGATGGGATATTTCAGTTTTTCAAATAAATGTCAGATTCCTAACATATGAGGAAATTATATAAAATGTCTTTAGAATTCTAATGATTCAGATTATAGGGTCAACTGGTCTTGTTTTATATATATGTATATATATATATAAATGTATATATATGTATATATTTCTCTTATATGTATATATACACACATATATGTATATATTTCTCTTATATATATTTTTTAATTTATTTACTTGACAGACAGAGATCACAAGCAGGCAGAAAGGTAGGCAGGGAGAGAGGAAGGGAAGCAGGCTCCCTGCCGAGCAGAGAGCCTGATGTAGGGCTCAATCCCAGAGAGCCCGATGTGGGGCTCCATCCCAGGACCCTGGGATCATGACCCCAGCCGAAGGCAGAGGCTTTAACCCACTGAGCCACCCAGGTGCCCCATATTTCTCTTATATTTCATACCACCTCTTTGTTGAAACAGAGGTGAACTCAGACAATATGCCATTATCAGTTACAGTTTCAAATGCTTTCATAGAATACTGTTATAATTATTTGCTTGTTATTATTCATCTTTTTGTGTCCCATTTTTTATATTAAAAGATTTTCAACACTTAAAAACAAAATGTGTGTTGGATGCCCCATGAGCTCACCATCTGGCTGTAAGTAGTTTGTAAAATTTAGTTTTTTCTTCTCAAAAAATAAAATCAATTTTTACCTTGAGAAATCTACTTTAACTTAATTGCAAATTAGTGTGGGCTTTAGAGCCTCCATGAGCTCAGAGGTATAATATAAATTAACCTTTCAATTCTAGTTCTAGGATTATATTAAAAACTTACAGCAAATTTAGATTTAAATGATAGAATTTTTTTACTCTTAAGTTTACCTATTTTATTCAGAGTAACTATAGTTGTTAGAATACATACACAATCAGTTACCATGGATGCAGCTAAGTCGACAGAGAATTTGTGACATAACTTCAGTGGTGTTCCATGTGCAGGGTGCGGGGGGCAGTCTGTCTTGGATACAGGCATCAAGGGGGTGCGTTACGTGCAGAGATTTAAAAAACAATAATAAAACTGACTAAAAGTCAGTCTGCTTTTTATTATCACCATGTGCCAACAATTCTAAACATTGTCAGTGATAAAATACTCCTCCTTGAAAAAGTCTTTTGTTGGTCTAACTTCCAAACAACTACAGTGGTTACTGGTAAGTTTTAATAATATATGTGTAAGCTTCAAATTAGCACATTTTCGGAACATATCTGTTCATTAAAAACTGTATTCTACATGGACCTTAATTCTGAGAACTCCCAGTTATTCAGTAGGTCCCCTACACACATGGAGTTGGCTACACATGTTCCTTTCTAGAATAACTTTGTAACAATTCAAGCTGCTCGCCACTGTGGGAGCTCTCTTTCCAGCCTGTGCTTCCCATCTCACACCCAGTGGTACTGAATCTACCTACATTTAAACCACCAGCTCTATATAAATAGTGATTGCTTGGTGACCTTAAGGATGATACAACAGAACTAGGGTTATTTTCAATTCTGTCATTTTATGTGACCACAGGAGATTTTGTGTTTGAAATTGAAACATTAAAACAGAATACCACTTATGAGGTACACTATTCTTGTTTGACAAATGCAAATTCTAGCTCATACTAAAATCTGTTACTGAATTTGAACACTCTCTTTGAATAGAAACATCTTGAAAATAGAAATGTATTCACTCTTAAATTGTCAACTGTTTTAATACTAAAAAAGGAGTCAAGAAAATAATGCTATTATGATTGTCACTACAAAAAGCTATCACTTTGAGGAAAGGGAATGTTAAAAACTGATCTCCTTCTGGGTGCCAAATGCACTGAGGCTGCCCCTGCGTGACTTGGCCTCTGTTAGGGCAAAGCCAGGCAGGGTCTGAAGCAGGCCAGGTCCATGCCGCCAGAGCATCACAACAGGGGCGTTTTCGCTCTCCAGTCTTGTTCTTTCCCAGTCCCCGACGTGTTCTTCACCAACCACAAATGCCTTTTCTGGAATTTTGCTCTCAGCGATCAGTTCTTTTATCAGCAATGTATTCTTTAATACTATGACTCTTACTATGACTTTATGGGAACATTTAAAAAAAAAAACAGCTTTATGGAGACCTAGTTTACATATCACACAACTTGCCCATTTAAAGTGTACCATCCAGTGGTTTTTAGTATATTCACAGAGCTGTGCTACCATCACCACAACCAATTTTAGAACATTTTCAACACCCCCGCCAAAAGGAACCCCTATGACTGTTAGTAGTTATTCCTCATTCCCCTCACTTATACCCTCCCTCCCACCAGCTAGCCTCAGGCAGTCACTTTTCTAACTTTTTGTGTCTATCTGCTTGTCTATTCTGGACATTTCATATAAATGCAATCATACGATATGTGGTCTTTTGTGACTGGCTTCTTTCACTTAGTTTCATGTTCTCCAGCAACACCCATGTTGTAGTACGTACAATAATTTGTTTCCTTTGTTGCCAAACAATATTCCATTGCATGGACATATCACATTTTATTTATCCATTCTTTGGTTGATGGACATTTGGGTTGTTTCCACTTTTTAGCTAGTGTGAGTAATACTGCTATGAACATCCATGTACAAGCTTTTGTGTGGACATATGTTTTTAATTCTCTTGGGTGTATATCTAGGAGTGGAAATGCAGGGGCATATGGTAACTCCATGTTTAACATTTTCCAAAACAGCTTTCTAAAGTGGCTGCACCATTTTACATTCCCACCAGCAACGTATGAGGGTTCCAATTTCTCCACATTTTAACAGAAGCCTTTGAAAGCAGAGAGAGGAAAGGGAGTGTGGAGAGAGAGAGAGAACACTTACCAAGCAGCAGGCTAGGCAAAATCAACTAATTCCAAACCTGGGCAGTTTTCACTGTGCTACCCTGAAGACCAAAAAGCCTTTACTGGAATGAATCTTCAGCCATGTAAGGACAGAAATAAGGAATTGGTGGTTGGGTGGTATGAACCCAAACCATCTATACTTACACAGTTCACTGTCCACAGTAACCTGACTTTACTATCCTACTGTCTTTATCAATATAACTTCACTACTTCATGAAATTCTTGCCCAACTATGATAGATATGGAAATAATTTAATTATGCATTCCAGGAACTTGCTGGGAGGCCCACCAACCCTTTGATGGATAATAGCAAAGAACAGTTTATACCCCAAGATTCCTTTTAACCCCTCACCTCAAAATCCCCACCTGGCTGTCCAGCAATATTAACCTATTTTATCATGATTCCTACCAAATTCTAACCAAGTTCACATGCTGTATACAGTACTATTTCTTTACCTGAAAAACCAAACATGTTTGCCTTATCAACCAACAGTTGCTTTGGGGATATCCTGGAAAGTTAGCGTTCAAGAGTGGATATTTAGTGGATATTTGTGAAAGGAAGCCAGCAGCCCCAAGCACTTATCTAGACAGGTGTCTTGCCTTCCTACCTAAAAGGCCAGACCTGCACAGGGATGAGTAATAGAAGGTTCCTGTGTTACAAAGGAGAGTATAAAAAAGAAAGTCACAAAATATTGTGGTTGTAAAATGAGAAAGACAAAGACAGAAAACAGAATTTAAATATTCTATAAGAATACAAATTCTTTCAGAGGTTTCTAATAATTTAATGACCCAATCACTTAAGAAAACCATTGCAGTTTGGTCTGTTGCTACCAGATGGTGGTAGTGTGACAAAGCCTTGACCAGAATGCCTTAAGTCACATGGTTTGCTCTGAATCTTGGGTTGCTCCGTGGAAAGTTATCATCAGCAAGAAAGGTGCCAAATTATACCACAAGCACTTCTTTGTTTTAAAAAGTTGTTCTAAAGTAGTTTCTTTGAAAGAGAATGATTGCCTGATGTTTATTTGATGCAGAATGTTTTATATTATAGGTACATTTTTGGTAAATGACAATTTGTTAATGATTAAATAAGGAGGGCAGAGGCAGCCTCCATCCTGGGAAAAGGACATACCTTTGCCTTTGGCTTTATTTCTCCTCCTCTCCCTTCACCCTAAGGCCAGCTCAGTGACATAGCATGTAGTGGTATCATTACTAACCCAAGGTGTCTGAGGGCCTCAATTCTCTTTCCTACCTCCCCAGTCTCAAAGATTCTCCCTCTTTTCTGTACAAATAAAAGTAAAAGAGAGCAGTGTGTTCCCAGGAACATAAGAATCTCTTCTTGGGCTTTGCTTTCTGCAGAAGAATGTTTGACTGTCACCACAACTTTTTTTTTTTTTTTTTTTTTTGGTCTTTCACAGAAATAATTTAATTTACAGACTTGGGAATGAGTATAATTTCATATATAAGTTCTCACCTATTTTTCTTACTATTATTTTACTTGAAATAACTGGAGATAAAGGATTGGAAAAAGTTAGAAATTTTCCAAAAAATACATTTTTCTTTTTTTAAAAAAAGATTTTATTTATTTATTTGAGAGAGTGGGTGTGGGGATGGGGGAGGGGCAGAGGAAGAGGGAGATGCAGATTCCCCACCGAGCTGAGAGCCAGACCTGGGGATCCATCCCAGGATCCTGAGATCATGACTTGAGCTGAAGACAGACACTTAACCAACTGAGCCACCCAGGCAATCCTAAAAATACATTTCTCAAAGGAGACAGGCACATCTCAATATAGGGGTGTGTTTTTCAAACTAAAAACTGCCTCATTCTTTTCTCACTTTCCTTCTGAGAAACTTGTGATGAGGCTCATTTGCTTAAAAGACCTCTGTAGAAGAAGAAAAAAACTTTCCCTCTATCCTCTTAGGTTCTGTTTCTGAGGTCTGTGAAATTAGGCTGATAAGAGACAGATTACCATACAAATTTTATTTGCTGTTAATATTTTGATTTTTACATGCATAGAGATATTCATAGAAAAGAAGAAAAGACCCAAAGAAGCAGTGAGATTCAGAGGTTACTTGCCATTTTAACAAAGGGTGATAGATTTGTGAAGTGGCAAGACTAAGGAAAAGGATATTGGGCTTCTAGGAGTGGTAAACGGTGGGGAGGTAAATCTGTAGGGGAAACTATTATATCTAATAGAAGGTAAGGGTTATTTTAGTAAGGTTTGTTTGTGCCAACCTGTCTTGGTGCTGACTTTCTGTCTCCAGTGATGATCATAGTTTTTCATCCTCCTGGTATGGAAGCGGGGAGGGGAATCCTTCAAAAAGAGAAATTTATGTCCTGCTTTTAGGTCAATGTGGGAGGCGGACAATTCTTTCTGTGGCTTACTACCTCTTAACTGCCTTCAGCCTCAAACAAGTGGCATATTTTGGGGTGGCATATTCTGATTCCCTTAATCCTCATTTCTTCCCTACTTACATAGAAAAAGCTTTTCTAATTTTTAATCAAGTTTATGGCAGCTTTCTTCAAAAGAAGAGAGTTCACCATAGATAACAAAAAAGGCAATGGATGCTGTTTATTATCAGTCACATCTCTGTTATGGAATCGTGAGGTAGAGGATTTGTGTATAATAACATTGCCAGCTCCATGCCTCAATATCCATCATGCACACCTTAGCTGCTCACCCTGGTCCTTGTTTCCAAATGCATCATATTTGGATATGCTTCTCATCTTAGGAGTCATGTGCTCTCTTTGGAGTGTTCCTTTCCCTTCACCACCAGCAGCTCTGTCTCATGGTGACACATGTCTAGTGTAATCCTCGTCAGTAAGGTGTGGTTCTGGAGTCCCAATGTCATTTGGGCAGGCCACTGTCACATTTCATCATCCATCTCTACCAGTATGTTCCCAGTATTTAAAAAAGACTACTTCCTTTTTAACTTAAATAATTATATACATTGGAAACTTTGTATCAAACTATGTAAATTTTTTAAAAAGCATAATTTTCTAGAGTGAGGAAGTAACCATAAAAATAAGTACTATGAAAAAATATATTATTAAATTCTAGCTAGAAAACTACCAAAAGCACTGAGCCTGAGGCTCTTTATAAAATAGGAGATCAGCAAGATTTAAGAAGGGTGTGGACATATTCCATCAACCTGAAATTTTCTCTTAGACTTTAACAGAACAGTGACATGAGAATAATTCCCCCACTGCGGGATTCAGTGTTATGTAATGTTATACCATGTTTTTTTCCTAATTATCTTCACAGAACACCTAGATTCCTCTCCCTTACCTGCTGCCTGTCCCACACTTTGGGATATACTGGTACAGAACAGAGGTAGGCTTTGGAGCCAGACTATGCTGGGCTCCAATCAGAGCTGTGCTATTTATAAGTTTGGCCTTGGACAAGTCATTTGATCTCTGTAAGCTGCACTTTCTATTCCTTCTTAAGAAAAGATCTATCTCAGTGGATGTTATAGACTGAATGTTTCCATCCCTCCTCAAAATTCATGTGTTGAATCCTCATCCCCAAAGGGGATAGTATTTGGAGGTGGGCCTTTGGGAGATGATTTGGTCATAAGCGTGGAGTCCTTCTGAATGGGATTAGTGCCCTTGGAAAAGAGACCTCAGAGAGATCCCTCACACCTTCCTCTATGGGAAGACACAAAGAAAAGGCAGCCATCTATGAACCATGAAGTAGGTCTCACCAAATCTGATACCAAATCTGCTAGTACCTTAAACTGGGCCTTTTAGCCTCCAGAAGTGTGAGAAATTAATGTATGTTGTTTATAAGCTAGCCAGCCTATGGTACTTTTGTTCTAGTACCTGAAAGATGAAGATGGTAGGAGACTTTGAAGATTTGAGATACTTTATATAGAGAGTGGCTAGCACATGATAGGGCTATGTGAACCATAGCTTATATTAATGTTATTTTTATCATCATTATCATCCTTCCAGGTATAAACCAAATGTCATTCCCTCTGCAGAAATGCCACTTCCTTCCTTGAAATTTCAAAACTCTGAACATACTCATAGGATAATTTGTTTTGTATCTGTCTCACTTGTTGCTTGGTGAGTTCTTCAAAGGCAGAGCCTCTTCTCAAGCCAGCCAAGCTGACATGGATTAAAAACCTGCTATGTTCAAAGTCTCTTGAACCATATCATTATTTCAGAACAAATTTGCAAATTTGGTTATTGAGAAACAGAATCCTCAAGATGGGTTATGGCCACACCATTAGAATAGTTGCTCAGAAAACAGCCTTTCACATGTTAAATAGAGTACCAGGTATATTTTTCCACTTTGTAAATTAAGAGACATTTAAGGCCAGAGAATTTTCCACTATGGCCTTAGCATGTCCTTGTCTCCCACAGCTGTTCTTCTCTACTCTTAATAAAATCAAATTGCCCAAACAACGGCTGCTAACTCACATGTACAATTCTTCCCTCTTCTAAGAACTGTCTTGATCCAGCTATTCCCGAAACCAGTTGAACTTCAGCTAACCCCTTCTGCTAAAAGCCCTATTAAAATCTTCTGTCCTGCTTCCCCCAAGTTAGAACACTCCTTTAGAACATTTTCTTGCCTGGTATTTTTGAATAAAGCCTTATGCTAACAGGTTCTGGTTGATTTTCTTCACTACAGAAGGCAGTAGAGTATAATGAGAATGATTATTTTAAAATCTTAAACCAATGTATTTAAATTTTTTTATTATAAAATATTTCACTGAAACAGAAGAATACACGAAATAACCAATTTAGTTTTATTCTCTGTAACCAATTTTAGCTTTCATTCTCTGTAAATCTTGTTGCCCTTCAGCTCCTTTTATATTGAATCAAGAACATTCAAGCTTCTTTAGAAAGTCAGAAACCACTTAGACTAGAAGGGTCAGCGCTCAGTTTTGAGTTTCAATAGCCTAAAAAACATTAGTGAGGCAAAGTCTTGGAAAACAGATTTTGTTAAGTAGCCCACTCCACTCCTTCAAATTCTTAAAACTTTTCTTATCTAGCAAAGCTCAGCGAGGTGAACATAAAGTTCCACGAGAGGCCTTACTGTAGAGAAGATTGAGGATATGACAGAGAAGGTTCTGAGGGAATAAGACCAGGGTTAGGAAGTTGCCTGGATCACAGAAAAGAGACCCAGTTCATCCCTCTAGTTCTCAGGCCGGGAAGAAGGGGGTACTGAAAGAAGAGCATACATGTGTTCCACTTCCATATGGAACTCCGGGGTGGGAAGAACCTCACATACCAATACAGATGGCAGTTACCGTGACACAGAAATGGTGGCTTGGTGTGATTCTGCAAAGGGAGAGCCTGAGTCAATGTCACCTATCTGCCATGGCCTCCACTTGGCTATAGGAGATCCATGAATTTCCAAGGGTTCTGTAACGCCACACAGAACTGCTGAGGGGACTGGTGTTCTGGAATAATCTTGGTGATAGTACATCCCAGAGTATGGGAAGCTTAGCATGGAGCAATGGTAATGCCAATACTCAACAGTTGCTGCCAATATGAAGCCAAGAAGACCTGGCAGTGGCCACTACACCTCAGTAAATACCAGGAGTGTGTTGAGTAATTAAGGGGTGATGACTGAGTGAAGGTCACTGAGTAACCCAATGACAGCACAGGACCCATGCAGCCCCTCCTCATTACTAGCATATAATGTCTGCACCCCATTGTACCCATAGGAGGAAGAAAAGAAGGAGAACGAGATCAAAACTCTGAAAAGTCTGTGAAATTAACGAGAAAAGAAGACTGAGCTAACTTTAACCAGCAAGTTGATTTCTGTTGTTGTTCTGTTACTCCCAAACATGGTTACATGTTCTGTTACTCCCAAACAGGGGAATTGGTTAGTGAAATAAAATTTTTTTTTTTTAAACTATCTGAGTTGTAGAGTATACATTCAAGCCCTCCAGTTAAAATAGCATAGTGATTAAGACAAGTGATCTGGGGTCAGGTTTGGGCTTCAAATCCTGGCTCACTTTTAGCAGGAGTTGAAATTCTTTTCTTTTTGGTTTTCAGCCAGGGGTGCAGCTCTGTGCCTTACAAGAAATCTAGGCTTTATTGGAGAATCTACACTCTCTTAATGTGACTGCCTCTCAGACATCAGAATACAACCTCACATCACCTGTGAGTCTGCTATTCTTTCTCCTACTCTCCCAGAACTTCCCCCCATGCTCATATCATCTGATTCACAGTCCCTTGCACTGCTCTCTTTTGAGGTGTTTTTCCTTTGCACCACACTCATTCCACACTGGTGCACATCACTGCTTCACATGACTTCTCTTTCATCCTCAGTTTTGATTGGAATGGTTCTTTTCATTCCCTTGAAATCCTCATCTTTGACTCAAACCCCTTATAGAATGACTGCAGAATTTAGTTGGCCTGTCAAGAGAAGGAGTTCTGGCAGTTGTGACTCAACTACCCAGATGCTCACCATTTTCCCTTGTCTCCATTAAGTTGGTTGATTTAAACAAAGAGATGAACTGAATTAGGAGGTCAGCTGTGGGGTCCAAGTGCCCTGGTCAATACTTCTCTACAAAGCAAGAGTAGAAAAATAGGAGAGGAAGGCCAGGGTCTGCATGTCCCAACACCAAACCCTACATCCTTTCCCTTTTCTCCTAATCAAAAAAGATGACTTTCCATTCTCTTCATTCCCTGATAAGAAGGAAGAAGCCACCATGCTGTTAATGGGACTCTCTCATTATACTTCTAGGTGTCACATCATTTAAATAGTACACAATTTAAATATCACTCCCCCACTTTTTTTTTTTTTCACTTTTGGAATTCTCTTTGCAATTAATTGAAATCTGTACCCCAGGATTAGATATTCCCAGAATTAGATGCCAATTTCATTCTGATATAGCTTTTCCTTGACCATGGGACATGGTATTTATGATAAAGAAGTTTCTAAAATCAGTTCAGGGCAGTGGTTAGAGAGTGTCCTGGAACCCGAATGCCTGCATTTGAATTCCAGCTCCTCCACTTACTAACCAGTGGGCAAGTCACTTAATCCCTCTGCAACTGTATCTATCTTCAAAACAGGGGTAATAATAAAGTCACCTCATAGTCCTATTGTGAGCATTAAATGAGTTAATAAAGTGCTTAGACCATCTACTCAATCAAATCAACAAGGACCTTGAATTATGTAGACAGACTTTCAACAAGCTATAGTCATCTTCTTTCCTTTAAAGTTATACCAATAAGCTATTAAGTTATTTAGATACAGGAAGAATACTGCATTAAGAGTCAGAAGAACCAGACATGAGTCCCTGACACTGCCCCTGACTAGCAAATTTATTTGCCATTTCTGTGCTTCTATTTCTTCATCTGTAAACGTGAGATAGTAATATTACCTGGTATTGACTGAGAAGATTATAGGACAATTTATAAGGAGCAGCATATGAACAGCAAAGCATTGTACAGATGCAAAAAACTGTTATCATTATTAATTGTTATCATTTTTCTCACATTTCATTATACATCCAGAGACTTCTGTAAGATATCCTGCCACCTAGAAAGCAATAGATTACTTTCTTCAACTCTCTTTTCTAGACTCAAAGGAAACTTCTTTGAATTTCCTTGGTATTAGAGCATTTGGTATTTACTTCAGTGTATTTGTAAAACACCGCATGGCCCAACTGCCAAGGTCAGAAGTTGCCTATAATGTCTACTTTAGTTTGGTCTATTCAAATGTCTGAGCTCTTCAAGAAGTATGTTAAAATGGCAAAGGAGAATAAAACACTTCTAGGAAGGTCTCCTGTGGCTTCAAAGACTGTGTCCTTTCCTAGGGAAGGAACTTGAGCTTCAATATCTTTTGCTTTGGACCTCAGACTCCATCTTGCCTCTGGACTCTGCTCAAAGACCACAGTCTTGACCTTTGCCATTTATTTCCTTGAACTATCTGCAAAAGTCATTCTAAAATGACTTTGGGCCAAACCTTTTTTCCACCAGTAAATCTTGATATAACCAAAAGCAAAGGTTTTGTTTATGCTGTCTGGGCAATGAGTAACATCTCATATTCCATAGTCAAGGACTATTGCATCCTCAAGAATAAGAATGACCTGCTTTATATCACATGAGCCATGCCAACTAGAAATCACCCTGAAAGTCTTACAGTCTTCATAACTTTATTGGGTTCTCACTCAAACAAAAATCTCTCTGTTTCTAATTATTTTGCCCCAGACGTACCTGGAGCATAATTTCAAGCTGAATCTCATTTTCTTATTTCCTGTCCATATTTCTAACTTCCCCAGACCCCCCTGGACAATTTATCTATTGCACTAATATTTGCAGTTAAAGAAGTATAGACTTGCTCTTTTTTTGTCTTTGGGCTCAGGAAATATCTCCAATCATTTTTCAATCATTTGTGGTCCACAGAGAGCCAAAACATGCCTTTTCTGGGGAAATTTAATCCACATGTTTATGATTAATTTATATGTAAGTCATTAAATCGGTGTTTCTAAGACATTTCATTTGGCAAGCTACCTCTCTTTCACCCTTCAAATCCCCTCTCAAGTCTTATTTGAGTTGGTATGGAACCACCACAACCAGATGCTTCTCAGAGCTGGAAAAACCCTGAATATATCTGAGATGCCATTCTGTTCCTATTGTAGTTGATACACGGCTGCCTGAATGGCTGGTGATTTACAGTATAGAGAATGATTAAAGAATTTATAATCAGTGTCTCTTTAGGCAGGTTCTGTAATTGTGCCTCAATGGGGCATGGCTTCTAATTGCTTATTCACCCCAAATCAAGCTCATTTCGATGTAATTCAGCAAATTTAATAATCTTTCCTTAGGTACCTATTATGTGCCAGGCACAATAAGTCATAATATTCCTTGCCTTCAGTTTTCTCATTGTCTAAAAGGAGAGACTGACCTGTATATTTATAACTATGATGGACAGCATTGTATAGTGAGGACCAAGTGTAACATATAATCAAAGTGCTACAAGAGAATGAGAGTAAGAGACTCTTACTGGAGACATTGGAGAAGGTGGCAATGAACATGGGCTTTGAAGCAAAGTGTTGGGTATGTTGATGGTAATAATGAGTAGGGGTGATTCCAGTAGAAGACATGCCATTTGGGAGTACCTGGTTAGAAACAGGATGAGGAAAGTAGGGCAAGTCCAAATTATGGGAAGCCTTGAATGCCATGCTTAGGAATTCAGGGCAGTATGTAGCCAATAAGGATTCAACAAAGGTTTTTGGAGAAGGGAGATGACATGACCATGATTCTACTGATACTGTGGAAGACATAATGGAAGTGGGAGAAACTACAAGCAAGAGAAACATGAGGAGGCTACTGTGATGGTCCAGATGAGCTAAAGAGGTGCCAAATGATAGAGACCAACGACAGCGGATGGCTTAGCTTTGAGACACACTGCTGAGATAGATTCCAAAGGGCTTAGAGATGAACAAAATATCAAAATTAGGGGGGCTGTCAGTGATCTCCTGGTAAATTACCAAAACTCTTTGGACCCTTGTTTCCTCAACAGTAGATTAAAGATAGTCTTCCCATTTGTTTTAAGGATTAAAAAACATGGTATGAAATGATCTATTTCTGGGCATATAGCAGGCTCTTGCTTCATGGTAGCTCAGAAGATGAAAATAATAATGAGGTGTATGAACTAGGATTTCTAGAACAATTCAACACCCATGCTACTGGGTCTCTGAAACTTTTATGGATTCTATTCAGAGGTCTTTCACATATATGCTCTCTATAAACATCTAGTTATTGGCTCATTTTAAAGGCAACCAGTCATTACTGAGATGTGTGGTAGTTAAAGCAATCATTAGCAAAAATGCTGTGTTTCCTAAAGGGAAGCTGAACTGCTAAGTAATAATCAGAAACACCTTTAAGACCAGCTGTGGGTAATTAGCACATTTAGACCAGTGATTCCCTATCCTGGTTTGAGACAACCCAATTCAGCATTCAGCAGAATTTTCAGCAGAAAATATTTGAATGTCTATTAGGTACTGACAGTGGATTGGTTGCTAGAGGAGGTAGAAGATCAGTATAGCAAGTTCCTACATTCAAAGAACTTATATTTTAGAAAGGGAAATATGACAAGTTTGCAAAAGACTAAGTATTTATAGATAACAGCATGCCTACTAAATGCATAATGGGATACAGATAAAATGTTAATGAGGTTTAAGAGCAGGAGAGAAAACATTCACTTAGAAGAGTTAAAGAAAAGTGCCAAAAGGAGTTTGATCTGTGAGACAGATCTTGAATGATAGCTGGGCTTTTTGCTGGATGGAGATATTGAGGAAGGCAACTATGGGCTACAGAAGAACACCAATCATGCACTCACACATGCAGTCCCACTTTTATTCAACAAAACTTTATTGAGTGTCTACTACATTAGAGGAAGACAGGGATTACTAAACTAAAGTTTGTGCACCCAACATTTCACACACTCTTTCAACTCAAATGTTTCTCTCCTTCATGGGAGAGGAGAAGAAAGAGAGATGAACAGGTGAATTATAATACAATATGGTTGTTATTTTATAAAGGTCCTGCTGATGGTAACTTTAATCAAATGCTATATATATTGTGGTCTTCTAGAGAAACAGAACCTATAATCAATAGAGTGTCTATGTGTGTCTGTCTATCTAAGAGTTTGATTTTTAAGTAATTGGGTCATATGACCGTGGAAACTGGCAAGCCCAAAGTCTATAGGGTGGGCCAGTAGGCTGAAGACCCACGGAGGAGTTATATTGCAATTAGAGTCTAAAGTCAGTCTGCTGGCAGAATTATTTCTTGCTCAGAGGAAGTCAGTTTTGTTTCTATTAAAGCCTTCAACTGATTGCACAAGGTCCACCCACATTATGGAAGATAATCTGTTTCATTCCAAGCCTACTGATGTAAATGTTATCTCATCCAAAAAGTATCTTTACTGAAATATCTAGAATAATGTTTGACCAAATATGGGCTAGCCAACTTGATATATAATATTAATTGTCACACTCTGTTAAACAAATGGAAGAAATTTGGTCCCAGCCTCTGTCAGTCAGATTAATCAGAGTGGCTGACAGAGTGGCACACTCAAGTGTAAATGTGAGTTCAACCAAGAACATTTAAAGCCAAGGGGGTGGATTGTTGGGAGAGGCAGTTGGCCACCAGCCCCCATTGTTGCTGCATGTTCTTGGTGAGGGTGCTATACAGCAAGGCTTATCTATCTTCTGATAAAGAGCATCTTATGTAGCTCCTCACACGGGTGATGAAGTGGGTCAAAGTGGCCATAGACAAAAAGCCCCCTCCCCTAAAAATGGCAAAGAATTTGAATAGATACTTCTTCTAAGAAGATTCATAAATGGTCAAGAGGCAAATGAAAAGATGCTCAGCATTATTAGTCATTAAGGAAATGCAAAATCAAAACCACTTCACATCCACTAGGATTTTTCTAAGTCACCATTCTTTAATCAAAAGACAGACAATAGTAAGTCCTGGTGAGGAGATGGAGAACCTAGAGCCATCATACATTGCTGGTGGGAATACAAAATGGTGAAATCACTTTGGAAAAGAGTTTGGCAACTCCTCAAAAAGTTAAATGCATGACTCAGAAGATCCATTCCATGGTGTATACCCAAGGAGAATGCAAACATGTGCCACGTATGCACTAATGTTTTCTAGTGGCATTTTTCATCACATCCAGAAAGCAGGAACAGCTCAACTGATAAATAGAGCAATACATTGTGGTGTACCACACAGTGCAATACTATTCAGCAACAGAAGGGAATGAAGTAGTGACACATGCTACAACAAGGATGAACCTTGACACATGCTACAACAAGGATGAACCTTGACAACATAATGGTAAGTGGAAGAAGCCAGTCACAAAAGGCCATCTATTGGGTGATTCCATTTACATGAAATATCTAGAACAGGCAAATCTAGGAAGATAGAAAGTAGCTTGGTGGTTGTGAGGGGCTGGGGGGAAAGGAGAATGAGGAGTAACTACTAATAGGCATGGGGGTCTCCTTTTTGGGTGATATTCAAAAACAGATTGTGATATGGTTGCACAGCTCCATGAATATACTGAAAACAATTGAACTGTACACTTTTAAAGAGTATTTAATGGTAGGTGAGTTTATCTCAATAAAGCTGTTATTTTTGAAAACCCTAAATTAATGTAAATGCAATGCCTTGCTTACTGGTGGGGAGTTGCTCTCTCCCTCAAGGCCCCCATCCTTCATGTCCCCTCTATCCTAGCTTTAGCTGTTTTAAGAAGAAAAATGACTAGAGGTGGGACTGAGGTCTCCCTGTCTCCATGGGGACCAAAAGCCATATGCATACATTCAAGTATGTGAGAAACTTCAGGGAGGAAGGAACTCAAACTCTTATGGCTCTGTTAGATACAAGTTCCCAAGTCACTATCTTATCCATTTCGTTGGGGAGGAGAGCTCTTGAATTCAACTAATAAGGTTTGGGCAAGGTTCCCAGTAGGGAAAATAAATCTAAAGTGACCTTGTGGGTGAGACCCATGGGACCAATTCAATGTCCTGTTGTTGTGGCTTCCAACATACATTCTCTACTAAATGTATATTGGCATTGATGCTTTACATGCTTGTGCTGTGAATGCTCATAATGTCCAGAGGGGATTGTTCTGATTGAGGAGAGTCACACGTAGAGAAGTAGTGGGACATGTGATAGGAATATTTACATGGAATAGGCCACGTAAATCACTCCCCAACCTACCTCCCAATTCCATCTTGAGTGGTCCCAGGAGGAGAAAGGAAATCACAACCTTGATTAAGGTCTAAAAGGCAGCGTGGATAGTAAGAGATGCAATATCTCAATACTACAGCCCTGTGTGTCCAGGGGAATGGGAACTGGAGACTTATGTTAGATTATTACCAACTGAATTCAGATGTTACTTCTATAGCCCCCGCTGTTCCAGCCATTGTAACCATAACTGAATCTGCTGCACAGACTGATGGCACTTGGCACACTCTCTTGGACACTGCCAACACCTTCTTTCCCATTCCATTTGGCCTCAAGGCCAAGGGTCTGGATCAGTTTGTATTCATGGCAAAGCCTTGTTTGCAGTACTTTCCAGGAAGATTAATGAAGGGACATTACTGATCTTTTGTCTTTCAGAGCCATCCTAGGACCTTCCTTAAGGATGCAAATGCCCTGGTGTGGCTCTCCCAAACAATTTATTTGACTTCTGGATCTGCAATTATCCATCATCAGAGGTCTAATCATCACAGGATGGTCCAGTTCCTGCACTGCTCATGGCTCTAGGGTTTTAAAGGTTTTAGTGGTCCCACTATCAAGGAGGTAGACGTATGCACATATAATAATGGCGCAAAGTGAAAAGTACCTTAAGAGAAGTAGACCCTCTATATTGCTCTTTTAATACATTCAATATAGGCAGTGAAACTAACCTACTGCTGCATGAAATTGAAAACTTGTTCTTTTCTTTTTATTCATTGTTCAGTAAAAATGTAAATCTGTAAGAGTCAGCCACTGTTAAATCCCAGGTTTTATCTCCTGGATCATTTTATTTTACCTTGAAGCCAGCTTTTCTGTTTCCTCATGGACACAACCTGAATTCTTGACTTGACAAAGCTGTGGCAGAACCACAAGAAAGAAACAAGTAGTAATGAAGAATCCAGAACTTAGAACCACTGGCTCTACCTTGCTATGTTCCCTTGAGCAAGCTCCTGGGCCTCTCTTGACCTCAGTTTTCTTCTCTGCCAAACAGGTTTGGTATATCTGTCCTACCTGTCTTATCAAGAAATTGGAAAGGCCAGATGATTTAAGGGATGGACATAAGCTATGGAAACTTATAGCAGGACATAAAGAATAAAGTCAAAGAAGCCAAAGAAGAAAACTATTATTGGATAGTTATATGGAGTATGAAATGATATTTGAAGGATTTTGGATTCTAAAACAGTCTCTATGTGCCAACTAATATTATCGTAACTGAAATATTTTCTGTTACTTATAATTTGTAAGTAGTACCTACTTTTGGGGGTGGCTGTTTCCCACATGTTCCCATTTTTCCCAAGATATTAGAATTTCATCCAATTCCAAGGAATAATTTTCGTGTATTTAGAATAGATAACAGTGGTCACATTATTATGTACTTATTAAGTGTCAGGCACTGTCTTAAGTCCATGAGGTACAGATTATTAGCATCACTATCATACAGATGATGGAAGATGAGGAATCTGCCAAATGTGATGCAGTAAGTAGGCAGGAGATTGGAATTCACATCCACATCTATCTGACTCCAGAGCCCGATCTCTTAAGCACCAAGCTCTACTCCCTCCCAGTGTGCACACAACACTTGATGGTAAAAACTCACCTTCCCTATTGCCATTACTGAGCAGTGCACTGCAACCCCTAGAATCCCAGTCACTGAGCATCTTTAGAGTGCAGGAAGGATTGCCTGGGAGAAAAACTACGGGTGATATAAAGATAGGAAGGTGGTTTCTGTTTTTAAGGAGCTTACAGTCAAAGAGAGGAGGTTAGATGCACCCAAACAACTCTGATAACAAAAAGTGTAAGCTGCTATAACAGGGCTACAAGAGTCTTAAGAAAAGAGGGATTCCTCCCTGAATGATTTAAAAGTGAAATACTGTTATTTAATTATTTTTGGTTTTTGTTCTGCTTTTTAATTTAATTTAACTTAATATTTTTAAGAGTAATTAATTAATTAATTAATGAGCAAGAGAAAGAGAGTACAGGGATGGGTGAGCAGAGGGAGAAAGAGTCTCAAGCAGACTCCACATGAGCACAGACCCCAATGCGCTGGACTAGATCCTACAACCCAAGATCGTGACCGGAGATGAAACCAAGAGTCAGACACTTAACTGACTGTGCCATTTATTCTTATTTTAAGTTTTTATTAATACAAGTTCAGCTGGGAGGTCTGTCTGAAGATACTGTTACGGAAGTTTTAAAGATGAATCAGAAAACATCAGAGCTAAAGGGGAACTTGATGATCGCATTCAACACCCTCATTTGACCTACAGCACTCAGTACCCCAGGGTGAATGAATTGGTGGCAGAACCTGATATCAGATCTAGAAATTCTGCTCTTCCTTCTATCTTAAGGCACGCCTTCTTCTCCTTCCTTTCTATGGTCCCAGGACCACAGGGCAAGGAGCTTTCTTAGGAGCATGTATTCTTTGGGTAATTATTATCACAAATGTCCACTTGGGACATGTTGCATAGGTCTTCCCCAATTCTCCTTTCCAACTCCTTCCCTCCAGCCAGTAGGAATCTCTCTACTCAGAGATCTCGCTCTGGAGATAGATACTGAGTGAACAAGACAGACCTTCACATCACTACCTACTAGCTAGAGTCTCCCAGGCTCTCTGTGTTGTCACTCCAGATTGTAAAGACAGAGAGAGAACACAACTTTATTCTTCATGTCTCAGAACAACTAAAATGGTGCGTTGCTTTCATATATGTCACAACACCCTAACGTGAGAACATTAAAAAATTATCACTGGCATTTTTAAACATACACAAAAATAGAATAGTATGACGAATTCCCATACGTTCGTTGCAAGCTTCCACAAGTGTCATCATTCTGCCATTCTTGTCCAAAGCCTGAAGAGGTGACTGAATGTGCCCATGGAGATGGCCAGCTCAGTGGCGGGGAGACACAGTAGGCATTAGTCTCAGCTGAGGACTCTAGACAGAGGGGCAGGCGGTGGGATATACTACCATTATTCTCACAAAGAGAGAGGGCAAAACGGTTTGCCAAGTGTAGAGTAGGGATCAGGTAGGTGCAGGAAGAGCCTGAGATAAGCTGAATCAGGCAGTTCACTGGCTGTCTGCGGGTAGACCAGGCCTCAGAGTGGTCTTAGAGGCACTGCAGGACCTCTGATGTGCAGCTGGGCCTCTCCCTGTAGCAGCTTTTGCAGACGCTACTCCTCCCTCTGAGAGAATGTGGCCCTCTCCCACCAGCTCCTCTGGTGGCTGCCTCTTCCTCAAAGACTGCCTTGACCACACTTTCTAAAGCACTATCCTTTCCTTATTATTTTTCAATTTATCAGGCTGCTTGCTTCCTACACACCATTCTGAATTTTGTAATTAATTATTTGTTGGTTTACTTGTTTATTTTTAGTTTTCACTACTAGGCTCCAATGAGGGAGGGGTCTTGTCTTTCTCCTTCACCTCTATTTCCTCACAAACTAGAACAGTATCTGGCAAATAACAGTCAATAAATATTTGTCAAATGAATTAATGATAGACCATATTAAAATTTTGTTAGTATCTTGATTGGTGAAGCAAAGGTTGAGCACAAAAGAATAGAGAAAAGGGGAAAGGTAATTTCTGATTTAATCACGGTAAATGGAAACTTCTTGCCCAGTGGTACTCAATTCTGGCTGCACATTGAAATTACCTGGGGAACTTTTAAAAGCACCAACACTTGGCATTCTCTATAGACCAGCTGACTCAGAATTCCCAGAGGTGGTACCTATGCACTGGCATTTTTTACAAGCCCCCTAGGTGACTGTAATGTGCACAGGCTTGAGAATCACTGTTCTAATGAAGAAAGGCTATAAGGATTTTGACATTAAGATGAGAGCAGTGAGTTCTGGAGTAGAAGACAGGTCTGCTCAATTTCGATTTAGAGTGAGTCAAAATGATGTGTTCTAGTCTATCCTTTCAGTGCTTAAAACCAAATCAGAGGAGTGCCTGCGTGGCTCAGTCAGTTGAGTGTCGGACTCTTGGTTCCGGCTCAGGTCATGATCTCGGGTTCATGGGATCAAGCCCTGCATCAGGTTCTGCACAGAGCACAGAGTCTGCTTGAGATTCTCTCCCTCTTCCTCTGCCCTTCCTGCGGCTCATGTGTACCATCTCTCTCTAAAATAAATAAGTGAAAAATCTTTTTAAAAACCCCACCAAATCAGAGATGAAATAAACAGAGATGGATATTAGTTGAAAGTAAGCTACCTAATGGTGGATAGTTTTTAAAAATTTATAAATAGTGTAGTGTATTTAAGTAAGAATTAAAAACAAAATTGGGGTGCCTGGATGGCTTATTCATTAAGCGTCTGCCTTTGGCTCAGGTCATGATCCCAGGGTCCTGGGATCGAACCCCACATCGGGCTCCCTGCTCAGTAGGAAGCCTGCTTCTCCTTCTCCCTCTCCCACTCCCCCTGCTTGTGTTCCCTTTCTCACTGTGTCTTCTATCAAATAAATTTTTAAAGTCTTAAAAAAAAAGAGTTAAAAACAATATTTATGTGTATATGTTCTATTTCTATTTTAAAAGACTTCTGTTTTTATTTACACAAGCAACAACAAAATATAACTGAGTTTGAGAGAACATCATGTATTATCTTTGGCTCTCAGGTCCCTTCTATCAGAGTCCTACTCGTTGGTTCCTAAATGTCATAGTCAGAGCACATTGTGCTTGGAATAGATGCTTAAGAAATAACTTTAAATTTGTCATATTGTGGCACTCACCAGAGATCTTTCCAACCCACCAAAGCGCATTCTGTTTCTTCTTTCCTCTCTTTTCTCTTCCTCTCTCCCTCCCTTCCTCTCTTTCCTTGTCAGATTATTTTTAGATAATGTTCTTTCTAATGTTTTAGGTGAACTGATGGGGTTAGGTGAGGTGCAGTTTTTCTCATTTCCAGAGCTTGCCTTGCTCCTCCATCATGTGAAGGTTACTTTGAGGATGGCACCCTGCTCCTGAGCTCAAAGGCTGTGGGGCTGTAATTGCTTCTTCTCCCAAATTTATTTAGGTTGCTGCACGCCTTGCCGTCACTGCAATCCCTCAGTACTGCAATCTGGGAACAATATAAATGGTTGATGGCGGGGAGAGATTTTCAATTGTTGCTTCTCAGTGATTCACATAATGTGCTGTCATTAGCACTTCCATGTGACATATCATGGTTTCCAGGGCTTATTGGGCCATTTATAAATACCAGATGAAGGTGTTAGAGCTGGTATTGCTGTGTGGTTATTGCCTTAATTGCCTTCACTGGGAAAGGTGGCAGCATCTTCTCAGGAGGAAAATAAATTGTAATTTTTAGTTTGACTTTAACCATTTGCAGTCAGTTCCTCTCGAGGGCAAGAATCACAGCTTTCCTTTTTCCTTTTTTTTTTTCTTCTAGTTGTCTAGTAATTTCATTTTTGCAAAAAATATCTACTCTTCATACTTTAGTTACCACTACCTGAGTTGATTTCCAGATTATCTATACAAATATTCAAATGTATTTTTCCCCACAGTTAAGTTCACATTATTAATGATAATTATTACTGAGACTTACCACATTTTACACTTACAAAGTGACTTTATAAATAATAATGGCAGCTAATATTTATTGAGCATTTACTATGTGGTAAAAAACACACAGGCATTGGCTTGTTCAATCCTTTCCAACAACACTGTGAGCTAGACACTATTGCTGCCTCCATTTTATGAGGGGAATTTGATATTTACTGAGGTTTAGAAAGCCGGCGAACGGGAGAGCTGGGTTTGAAATGCAGGTCAGTGTGATTCCAAAGCCAATAGTTTTAAGCACTCCCCACCCTGAACCCCAGCATAGTCAGCCCCCCCTTTCCCAAGCAGGAAATGAGGACTCCAGCAACAGGAGCCACTGCAGGGCTGCACACGGTGCCAGTGTCTTCCCACTTGAGCGGCAGAGCTCCTTCCCATCCCCTAGGCAGCCCCCATCGGGGTGAGCCCTTATAAGGGCTGAGGTGTGCTACTGATGTCGCATGAGCACCACTCAGGTTGATAAATAAGCAAAGGATGAGGACCGATAGTTAAAAATCAAAGGGACTTCGATTTAAAGCATTAGAGACAAAAGAGCGGCCTGCCTGGTCTGCTGGGGCAGGCACGAGCTCTGAGCTGGGTTTAGAGGCACAGAAGAGGAAAGAAGCAAGTCATGTCCACTGGGCACGCGGCCCAGGAGCTGGGGCCACTGACATGAGCCGGCCTGGGTCCTAGTGATTGATTGTGCAGCGTGGATGGCCTTCCCTCAGCAGCCACAGGGCCCCACAAAGAAAGGCTGCTCATGGAGAAGTCTTTGTCAGGGCCTCTAATGAGAGGATTGGGTTTCACACCACAGCTACCCCGAAACAGGTACGCTCTGCTTCTTTCATCTTCCTGATGGCTCCCACGGGAACGAAAAGAAAAAGAAAGGAAGCTACACCAAGAAACAGGTCACAGGCTGGTTTGGCTAGGTTTCGTACCTCCCCCGCCTCACCACCTCCAGATGAATAGCTTTGAATTCTTTAATTTTCACACACCCTGTGTGGCCACCGGACAGCAATGGGAAAAGCTTTCCTAAGAAATTTTTCATGATCCATCCACCGTGACTCTCTGGAAAATGAATGCCCCTGTCCCTTTGCGTGTGCGATTGCCTTTGCTCAGAAGATCCTCCCCAGACCCCAAGTTCTTCTTCCTATGGCTAACTTGTCCTTCTTCAAGATCCAGCTCAGGCACAGTCTCCTCCAAAAAGCCTTCCTCAATGTCCCATACCTGCCCTCCATACCTCTGTTCCTCCTCTGTCCTGCTAAGGCACTTCTGCCTCAGTCCCTGCTGACTCCTCTGTCTCCCATCAACACTGTAAGCTCCTTCAGGGCAGGAACCGTGTCCCCAGGGCGCAGCACAGTATCTAGCATACAGAATAAGTGTAAGAAGTGTTTCTGAATGAAAGAATCATGAATGATAAATGAAGTAGGCTGGGATAATATTTGCTTAACTATTTAAAGCACTTGATTTTTTCAAAACAGTCTATTTTTCTTTTAAAAACAACCTTTATTTTTTTTCAGATAAAAAAGCAGTAATGCTGACTGCAGCAACTTTACATACAAAAAAAAAAAATCCACAAAGAAGAAAATTAAAACTGTAATTCCACTGCCCAAAGAAAACCACCTTTATCATTTAGATGTATGAAGAGATTCCAGTAATTTTCTCTGTGTATGAGTATATATGAAATTGGAATCCTATTGTCCTCCCTAATTTTCTCAAGGATTGTAACAGTATCTTTTGGAGGCAGATAGAAAAGATGTTTTTATTGACATTTAAGTGATGAGAAAAAGGGTAGCAAAAATGCATATCTTGTATCAAAGACACATATTAATGGCAGAGTCAGGAATAGCAGCCCTGAATCTTGTCCTAGTCCCAGGCTCCTGCTGCTCCCCATGAGGCCTCCTGCATAAGTGGTATTGTTCTTACAAGAAGAAATTGTGCATTAACCAAACATCAATGGAACAAGGGTTTGTAACTGGACATTCTTCCTCAAGAAAGGGACAGATTTAAGCTGATCCTGCGTCTGCATCGCAGCTGTGTGGTGCATAAGAGTGATGTCTAACATTTCTAAGCACTTGGGATCTCATTCCTGGGACAGGCTAACCAGCAGAGTTAGGCAGGCACCATTAAGATTCAGTTTCCTTCCAGTAGCCACATGACATCTGAACAGTGATGGCTTGGCTGAGAGCACGTTGCTGTGGTAACCACAGCCATTGTTTTGATCTCACCATAAACTATCGGGTAGTACAGCAGTCCATGACCACTGACAATATTCCACAACAATGTACATAGTAAGTGCTCAATAAATGTGCATTCGGCTGAACTGAATGTTTATTATTATTCAGCAGTGACCGTTGGCAAAAACGAAGGTGACAGCAAATATAAATTTTGCCACCACGATACCCAGTATAGAAAATGCAGTCCAGTGTGAACTAGCCTTCTGTTTTATTCTAAATAGAGAACTAAACTGTGATTCCCCGAACAGAAACACACGCTAGACTGTGAGCTCTGCAGATGAGGGAACCACAGCTTATTTATCTGTGTGTCCCCAGAATACCTAGCACAGAGCCAGACACATTTGAAGTGTCAGTGTCTTTTGAATTGAATTATATTTGCTTGGCTGGCGTGGGAGTTAAAAAGATGTTGACTAGTAATTCACCATTCCTTTCCCTGGAAGCACTGTAAATCAAGCTTTTAAAAAAAGCAGCAAGCTAAATTCCAAAACCCTCTCTTAGGAGAAATGCCCACGGCTGGTGGGGTCTGGACTATGTCCACCAAATGTGCAGATCTCTTTTGCACAAACATCACTCACTCCCGAGGGAGCCCCTGACTGGCTGACTGGCTGTGGAGACTCACACGTTCCCTCTTTCCCAGTGGCAGGAGGGTCAGGGGCAAGGGGTGGGAGTCGATGATGAAGCACTGCTGAACTAAATGTTCTCCTCTTCCCAGGAGAGGGAAAATCTCCAACAGTAGGAGTGTTGGCACTTTTCTAGAAGAACAACCATAAAGAACCTGGGATGTAGTTGGAAATGATCTTTTCTGAAGACAAGTTTCTTTTTTAAAGGGCCACCCTCATCTTCCCTCTTACCTTAGACTAAAAGGGTGCTATTGGAATGACTTTGCCAGGACTGCTAGAATCCCACAAGCTGGGATCAAAGTCGACTGGGCAGGTGAAGGGATCCTATGGGATAAGCACTGGGGAGCCATTAGGCCATTATCCTCACTTTTTCTAAGTTTATTGAAGAGAAGTGACAAAAACAAAAACAAAACAGTATTTGCTAATAAGATCCGTTCCTTAAATACTGAGCTGAGTTTGAAGAAACTGAAATAGAAATTACTGATTTTTCTGGGAGACAATCAAAGCACAACTCACCAATCCCCTAAGCTCTTAACAAACTCTCTTGAAGATTTCATCACCATGTAAAATCCACAGGTTTTTATTGGCAACGTCTGGTTATGAACTGCACAACCCTCTGAGGTGGTGCCAGTACAACTCCCAGGTCTGCCTCCATTACCCATTCCAAGGGCCTGCTGGCAAAGTCTGTTTGGCCGGTGCCCTGGCCTAGCCTCCTACATTCTTTCTGGGGGAGACTTAGGACACTCTCTCCCAGCTGTCAAGTGCTCTACTTATAAGGTGCAGAATTTATTAGTGCAAAGAAAGATAAAAAGAAAGCCTGCTACCTTATGTGCTTTTATGTTCAGCTTCTTTACTACAATTTGGTGTTTCCAGAAATACAGCTGCCCAGCTTACTGGAGCCTTTGTGCTGAATCAGTGGGACTTGTTTTAGCTTTGCATGGACCTGAGTGAGCTCTGCAGCCACCACCTATAACTGAGGTCTCTTGTGCCATGCTTTGAAAGGAAGTTACCCACAACAACTCTCATTTGAGGAGAATAAAGCCATGAGGACTTGCATTTTTAACCTACACATGGCCAGCAAAGGCATACAGAGTTGACATGGAACCCAGGTTTGTCCATCTCTGGAAATCCAGCCTGTCTGGTCACCCAAAGACCATCTTTTTCTAGCCTAGGACTTTTCTTCTCTCCCATTCCTAAACATGCCTGTTTCCATCTCTAGAACCAACTGAGGCAAATATTGGCCTCAGAACACAGGACAGACACCAAAGAGTACCACAAGGAAGAGAAATGAAAATGAAATTTAGAACTGCAAAACTCTGAGAGTCCCAGTTCCCAATACTTGTAGGACCTTGGATAAGCCACTTAATATCTTCATAGAACCCTAGTTTCTCTTCAGCAAAGTAAGTATAAATAGTTTCTCTCACCAGCCTGTCTTCATAGCAATTATAACAAAGTGCAATTATCTTGTTTATATGTTTATTTCTTTTTCATTGCTCACTGTGCTTCTAGCTTATAAGCTCCAAGAGCTCAGGGATCTTGTCTTTTTGATTCATCGAAGAGGACCACTGCTAGGAATAATGATCAGCATGTTGTATAAGATCAAGAAGAGCAAATGAGATTTGAGTGAGGGAGGGAATGAGGCAAGAAGGAAGGACAGAGAAAAGGGAGCACAGAATGGATGGAGCTTTATTGAGGTACCACATATGAAAGTGGTCTGAAAATTATTAAGTATCACCCACATTATTAAAATAATGATAACTAATAGTTGATGCATGAATTGTACCAGGGTGGTATTTTAAAAATAAAAGCTAGATCATATTATTTCCCTGCTTAAAACCCTCCAGTGGCTTTTCATACTACATACAATAAAGTCAAACTCCTGTTAGCTTACAAAACCTTATGGGATCTGACCCCTTGTGGCCTCATGTCCAACCAGTCTCCCCCTTCTCTGCCAGGCCCCCATCACTCGGCATCGTTGCATCTCCTCAAACATGAAAAGTCCATTCTTGCTTTGGAACTTTGTGTTAGCCCCTTCCCCTGCCTGAAAATTCCACATGGCTGGTTCCTTCTTGTCACTGGGCTCGTGGCTTAAATGTCACCTTCTCAGAGAAGTCGTCCTATACACTCACTCCAAAGCAGCCCTCACTGACTCCTTTTTATAGTACTCTATCTGTTTATTCATTTTTTTTATTACTAGTCTCCTCCTCAGTGCCCAATGGTCAGTAAACATTTATTTTTGTGTAGCACTATATTTGTTTAATGCTGACTCTTTATAGAGACTTTACTAATTATGGGCCCAGCACGCTTCCACTGCGCAACTCTGCTAGGCACGAGACTTTACTAATTATTATTTTTTTTATCTCCACGGGTTTATAAGCTCAGACCAACAAACAAAAAACCATATGGTTGCAACCTGAAAGTTCCCTCCCAACCGTACATTAGCCACCACAGCGCCCCCCCCCACCCCACTCCCCAACACACACACTTGAGGTAGCCGGGCCCTGTGACTAAAAGCAACTGTGCCAGTCAGTTCTAATATTTGTGACTTACCTGGAGTCACATATGACCAGTGATACAATAAATACTTCATCCTCTAATCTATAGTGATTCTTTTGAAACACAGAAATGGTACCATTGAGCGCCAAACTGTTCTCTTTTCTGGGCTTGGAAGCCTCTTGTCTCAGGCAGGGTTGAAAATGAGGGGAATGCAGGGCCAAAATAGGCAGAGGGAAGCAAACGGCAGGAACACTCACTGGCCTCAGTTGAGTTTGCTTACTGTGGATCCAAGGGCAGGAATAAATCTGTAGGAAGAGTACTGGACTAGGGCACAGGGAAGCGTGTTCTAGAGCGGGTTCAGTATCTTCCTCTCCCCTCTACTCAGACTATCAGTTCCTCTGTTATAGGAGGTGCAACTGGATCTCCTCAAAGGGGAATCCTAGCTCTGACAGTCTATGAGCTAATGAGAGGAGTGTGACTTTTCTCTGTGACCGGGATGTCTGTGAAAAGGGTAACCCATGTAATATTTCTGACGAGCGCATCTTCTCGGGACTTAGTGGGATCTCTCTGATTGGCCAGTACAGTCACCCAACAAATCAAGATCTCTGCCCTTGCCAGTCTTCTTCAGCCTTCCCTTTCCTTCTCTTTCCTAGGGAAGTTGGTGTCCTGGGCAAATCCCCTCATTGTCACATAGGGATCAACACATAACTGCAAGTGCACTTCAGCCACTCCCTAAGAGATGGGTTCCTACTGCATCTGATCTCAGCCAAGACACTCCCATCTGCTTTCAACATGTTGCGTCTGACGTTAACTAATGTCTCCTATTAGCATTAAAAGAAAACAATCTGGAAAAATTCACTCTCAAGCAGAGTTCAAACAGGCCACAAGTAGATGTGGAATCTCAACTGTACAAGGTTTGTTAAAATAATAGTAATAAATAAATACATACATGTATATATGTATATGCAAACATGCATTTGTATATATGATTGTGTATATATAGATATGTGTGTGTGAGTGAGTGTAGTAAAGCCATAAGTCTGTGAAATGGGTCAAGAGAACAAAGACATGAATATTTCTGTCCAATTTATGAAATTACCTGGTAACAGAGAGAGGAGAAAAATTCTCCCAGTATGGAACAAGGTATGGTCAAAATACCTGAAAGACATGGAAGAGGAGTTGAGGAACTTTATCTCACACTTACTGGTAATGGGTTGAAATTCTGGTCCACCAGGTGATTATATCCATGGTCAAAAAATGAGTGTCGTATCACAACATCAATGCCCTGATTGGCCAGCATTCCTAAAGTGTTCAACCATCTAAAAAAGCATGAAAAAAAAAGCTACATCAATACATCTTAAAAATTGCATATAACAAGCTCTGTAGAGATTGGCTAACACACATACACACATACACCAACCCCCAACATGAAATTTACCTAGTACTTTAAAGGAGAAGATTATTGTAAGCACTGAGTACACAGCTGGAAGACATTTTAGGGATTATCAAATCTAACCTCTTCATTTTATAGGAAAAGAAACAGAGGTTCAGGGGAATAAAATGAATTGCCCTTGGTCATAAAATATCTTGTGGCTAATGACTTATTTTACTCATGTAATACTAACAAAGAAAATGAATACCCTTGTAGCCACTTGTAAGCCTAATTATCATCCCTCACCCGCTGGCCGTAGGACACACAATCACAGGAACATACACTCTCTACTCTCCAGTACTCAAACTCCCCTGCCTGCACCTTATCACTGTACAAGTACCTTTCATGTGACTCTACCTCACATACTCCTGTAACCCAGGCAAGAAGGGCCCAGCCATTAGCATCTCTCATATATCTCTGTCAGCAGTCAATGCAATAATAATTTTCCTTGCTACAGTAATTAACCATGCAGAGCTTCAACTATACTACCATCACACACATAATGGAGGACCTGCATTGCTCACATGTTATCACATATCCCACTATGCCAAAAACCACTGTCTGAAGTGTGCTATCCTTCAAAAATATTGCCCTCTTGGTTCTTCTAACACCTACCACTAACTCTGCCTTTATTATTTATGCATTCAATTCGTTCACTCATTTATTCATCCCTTAATTTTCTCTTTGTATTCCTACTTCTGAAACTTGGGGAAATTTCTAATTTTAATAATATATATATAATAAATGTGACTGAGAGCTTCAGTCTTATGGTATAAAAGATAAGGTGTTTCACAATCTTTCCTGAGCACACATGTGAGACTTCATTTGTATCTCTTTCTCCCTCTTCTCTTACCCTAAACTCCATTCCCTGGTTCTAAGCCACATATAACTACTCTAGGCTGCCCAAACTCACCATACTTTCACATACTGACCTGAATCTTCTCACATATTTTAACTTCTGCTTAGAATTCTCTTTCCTCCTCTAACCGGTTCACCTCATCTGGCAAATTTCTTCCTATCTATTCATCTCCAAGTCAAGTGTCATTTCCTTCCAAACTCTGCTGTCCCGGCAAACAGTAGTACCTTCCTCCTCTGTACCTTACAGAACTCTTATTTATACCTTCTGTCAGCCCACGATAATTACTTCCTTACATCTCTGTTGTCCCCCAGTTGCTTAGGTGCTCACTGAGAACAGACACGTTTTAGCTTTGTACCCAAAATATCTATCTCAGTTCCTAGCACACTGTAGGTGCTTCATACTCTTTGTTAAGTTGAAATTGATGTGGATAAAATTAGATTCAAGGAACACTGAGAATCACCATTTAGCACACTAGGGACAAATTATGCATAACTATGATATCCCAAATTTGAAACCATATGGAACTCCAAATCAGTGACTTGTAGAGTTAAACTTTTTCTTTATTCGAATAAAGAACATTGCTAATTTTTATATTGTGAGTGGACATTAACATTTTAAAATCTTTTTCCCATTGACAATTTTATTTTTTTCTCATAAAAACTAACATTTACTGATAATTAGAATTATAAAAACAAAATAAAATAAAGCAAAATGCAAAAACAGAAGTTTTAAATCAAAAAGAAAATCTGACAATAATACAACAGAACTTTTGTCATTGTTGTTGTTCCGACTAGGACATAAAATTACTTTTAGAATCATGTACCTAAGCTACTTGTCTTTATTATTTTTATTAATTTACTAACCCTGTGATATCAGGGTAACAGATTTAGTTATACTAAATATATAACTAATTAATTATATAACTAACTAATTAATATATGCTAATACTGAGACACAGTATTAAATATCCTGGGGTAGAACTACAACGTAAATTCTGGGTTAATGCACTAAATCAGTCTCTCTCCAGCAATGGAGCACCAATACGACAGGGTCTGTATCTAACAAGTACCAACTCATAGAAACAAGTATGTCTCATTCACCCTTCTATCCCTATGCTTGCTGAACAAAGAAACAAAATGATGAGTAAATATATAATCACATCAAGCAGCAGCTGGATATCCATACAGGACTGTATTTTGGTATTTAAAATATCCCATTTGCTCAGTCACTCATTACTCATTCAACATGAATTAATCAGCTGTAAATGCCAGGCCTTGTTCTCAGCATCGAGGATAGACACAAAAATGTTTGTGTGACTATGTGAGTCATTTATAAAGCACTGGGTATGTAAATATCTGCACTCATTTATAGGAATGGTATCAAATTCCTACTTGTGACCTTGATAGACCTTGTAACAGTGATCTGCAAAGAATATATTCAACAAACAAATGCTACCTGGTAAATCTGGGGGCTGGTGTTTTTGCTAGTACAGTGAGGTTTTGAAGGAACTCTAATGTGAGAGGGAAGACTATGCAACCTCCCTTCCAAACCTGCGTCCTATATACACATCCAGGGTCTGAAGCATTCAAAATGACTATGACCAGAACCCCTGCTTCCCTGTGCTTTTCAGAATGGAATGGTTAGAGGAAATTATCATCCTCTTTCTCTTGTGAATAATAAGCCCTCGGAGAGGGGAGATAAATGGTGTTCCAAGTCTCTCTTTCAGTGAAAAGTAGTGAAAAGTGGCAAGATGCCTTGTACATCCCACCAAGGATGCTACTGTAGCCAGCAGTTTCCATTCCACAAAAACGGATTGACTACTGACTGGGTGGCAGATACTACCGGGTGCTGGAGACACAGCAGTATGCCAAGGTTATGTCTGTAGTACATCAGAAAGTCTCAAAGCCCTGGCTAGAATCAAAAAGTTCTGATCCTTGCATAAATGTGCAAGTGTCCTTGTAAGCTCATCACTATGCCATATACTGAAAAATACCTGAAAGATGCCTTCTTCCCAAGGACTATTGCTAGCCTTTTGGGAGCTTCTTAGAATGCTTTATTCCCCCAACCCCACCACCCAGGAAGCTATTTATGCTCCTGGGAGAACTAGACTCAAAGGACACTTTGCTGGGTGCTGCCAGCAGAGGGGAGAGCAAATGGGTGATAAAGAGATAAGACAGAAGACCAGGAGCCAAGTGAGCTCGTTTTTAGCTGATCTGTGTCCACCACACATTGGATACCTGAACTACAACCTAATCCTGAACTATGTTAATCTGGGTTTGCAAAGTGACCTCAGAGAACTATGGAGATTTGGCTGGTGCTCATGAAAAGGCAGGTCTCTCTCCAGCTCCCTCCATGAAGAGCTGTATTATTTCCCATTTCACATCATTCCCTGAAGGGAAGAATGTTCATGAAAACACTGAGGACAGCTGGGCTGCTTGCTGGCCCAGCAGCAGGTTCTGTCTATGACGGCTGAGCAAAAGCCATTCCTCTGCTGGTTCTAAGAGGTCCCTATAGTCCTAACAGCCACTGGCTTCTCGCCAAGCTCCATGGCTCACAGTGAAACCTGGCAGGGAGTGTATTTTTGAAAGAAGACTCTCAGAACCAGTGTATCAAATGCTGATTCATCCATTTCATTCACCGGAACCATGCTCACTGCACAACTGCTTGGTGCCCCTCAGTGCTAGGTACTGAGAACACAGGCATGGAAAACCCAGAGTATCATCATATATTCTTTTAACCCATTATCTTCATCTGCATGTATCAGGATTCCATCTGCAAAGACAATCTGCCTGACTGCCCTGATTTGTTTTTTACAAATGTATTTAAGAAACTGCCTTAATGGAGGGAAAGTACATGTGTTTAGTTAGGAACAGCTGTTAGAAAAGAAACACAAAGCTGAGGACAGAGCTCAGCTCTTAGGCGGACCTTGCCACAGACAAAAAACCAGGGCCATGGGACTAGAGTGGCACAGGGCAGGTCACTTGGTGAATCCATGGTCCTGAAGGGTCTTTCCCTGCCACATGATGCTGGCAGGCCAGTCAGAGTCCCTTATGCTTCCAGTGTTAAGTTGTTGTCCAGATAATTGCAGAAGACTTCAAGTCCATTGTCCTAGAGTCTGCCTCTCCAAACCCTTGTGCATATTATTCCCAAAACCAACGCAGGAACACAGGTCAGATGCTGTCTCTCTCTTCCTCCAAATTCTTCAGTGGCTTGCCACTGAGTGTAGAACAAGGCCTTACTTCCTCTGCCTGGCATTCAACAGCCTTCCACAATTGGTGGAGAACCCCCCCACCTCTCATTGCAGTCCTCACTACATTCCTGTAGCTCCTAAGGCTTTCATCACATGACTCATTTTCCACCTCCTATGCCACAGCCCATAATGTTCCTTCTGCCTCGAATTCTCCCGTCCACCATCATCACCATTCTCCACACATAGAAATTAGAATAATCTTTCTATGTCCCCCTCAAATGCTACTTCCTCCATGAAATCCTTCCTGATCTTCCCTGTCAAGAGAAATTCCTGATTCCTTTGCCTGTCTACCACTTCTTTTTGTGGACATACCATGTGAGGCAGAAAGAAAGATGGTCTAAGGTAGTGGCAAAGAGGCTAGACTCTGAAGCAGACTCTGTGGGCTTAAGCCCAAGCTCTCATATCTATCTATTGGGTGGTTGTAAAATAGTACTACCTGTCTCACTGGTTGTCAGTTATTAGAGAGAGCACTTCAGAAAGCATGTGACACATAGAGTTAAAATTATTATTAATACAGCACTGATCTCCTACACCTTTTCTTATCTCCTGTCTCTGTTCCTCCAATCTTACTCTTACCTATTTCCTAAGAATATGGTGAAAATTAGAGGAGAAATTGTATGTTGTCTGCATTGTCTTTGAACTATAGACATTAAATAAATGTCTTATGCCTATATGGTCACTCCTACTACTATTACTACTATCTTTGCTCTGATGCCTGTACCTGACATCTTGGTGTCTAGAGAAGTGACTCATCAGTGTTTGTGGAATGGGTTACACCCATTCAGAAAGGAGCAGATAAAGAACTTTCAGTGGGAAACGAACCTCCCCCCTCCAGCGGACAGAACAGTGAGCAGTATCACTTCACACCGCCTTTCTCTCCTCAAAGTCCCTGGGAGTGAAACTGCACATGTTACTCACAAGAATCCTGCAGCATAGGAATCTGATAGGTTGTTTGTGCCTCCAGCCGAGGTGGTCACCACACCTTCAAGCCAAATCTTCTTTCCTGGGGTGTATGTATTAACCACCTGTTCACACAATAAAAGCAGAAGGGGATAGGAGATTTTTAAAAGTTGTTTGCAAGTGAGAAGGAAGACACATTCCCTTGAGGGAGTTCTGCTGATAGCCCGCTCCCAGGTGGTCATGATCTGTGTTTTTTCCATGATGATTCACCCCATACGGTGAGCTGGCATGCGCATGTGCGCACACACACCCAACACACACACCCAACACACACACAAGCATTAACACTGACATATGTCCGCTCAAAGAAATGATCATTTTTCCCTAAGTAAACCCAAGTGAAAATATGACTGTTAAAACAACTGCATGTTCCAGGACGTAAGCTGACACCCTTCACTGGAGAGTATAAATCATGTGATGTTTCCATATTGATAAGTATCGAGAAGGAAATTTTCTTAATACTCTGTTATGGCAGATCCCAGGATGAGTCTACTGTCCATACCTCAGATATCATAAATCATGAGGGCAGAAGTCAGTGTTTGGGAAAAATATTTTATAATCACCAGGGAGTGTATGTATATTACAACCACATTTTGAAAGTAACTGCAGTAAGTATTTAAAAAGATCACTGATCCACAGGTGAGAGATTCCACCTCGGCAGCTTTCCAAGCAGAGGCAAAGCCTCTTGTTAAGAGGTGAGCCTCCGAAGTTTTGAAATGGCCCAGTCTCTGGTCCCCAGGTTGGAGGCTGGCCAGACTATCCAGATTAAGGCCCAGATGCCCCAGACAGTAGTCTGGCAGTACTTAGGGATAATGTTGTACTCTGGGAAGCCCCTGGAAGCAGAGCCTGAGACAAAAGCTTATCTATAGATAGTCAATTTGGGAAATAATAACAAGGAGCAGGAATGAGGAACTGGAGGACTAAATAAGAGAAAAGGTAAAACCAGTACCAGGATGTGTTTTCAAGTTGGCAACCACTGTTGGCAACTTGTACTCAACCCCATAAGGAACTTGGTAAGAGTCTTATGAACTATGTCTTGGAACTTTCTCCCAGGGGAATTCAAACAGAAGCATACTTATCCGTTGGCTCTTACAATCCAAAAGGTCAAGACTAGTTTTGGGACTGTTAACCTCTGCTCCTCTCCATTACCCCACTAAACTATGTAGGCATGAGTGTTGCGCAGGTTCCCCGAGATCTGCATCTCTGCCTTCGTGAAGTCCCAGAGCAGGAAATAAGAAGTGAGGTTGTACCGCATCCTATGGGTGCCAAGTTGGTGACAGCCTGTGCACCTGCCAAGCTCTGGTCCCTGCAGCAATAGTTAGTACAGGACGTAGAAAACTGAGAGGATGTCAGTTATGCACAAGGGGAGCTGGATAAAGACAACAGTGTTATTTAGATCCTATGGCCCAACAATTTTTCTCTCAGGCATACAAACCAAAAGAATTCTTCCTCAGCTTTCTAAGGAGACAAGCATGAGGATGTTCACTATGTCATTGTTTGATACAGGTTTGCGTTGCTGGAGGAATGGAAACGTGAAAGGTGGTGGATACATACCATAAAACATTATGCAGCAGTTGGGAGCAATAGAATCAATGTAAATGCAGCAACATGAATTAGCTTTAAAGATTTAGTGGTGAGTTAAAAAAAATAGCAACAGAATGAGATTTATGTCACAATATTATTTAGGTAATTACTCATTCACCTCCACTAACACTAAATAGTTTCTAAAGATACATGTCTCTAAAGGACATGTACCAAACACCGAAGGAAAGCATGCTTAAGAGGAAGGCAAATGTGAGCAGAGATTAGAGATCAAGGTGAAAATTAAAACAAAAACAAAAATTAAAACAAAAGGATTTGCATGAACTGCTGAGACTGTGCTGTAGTTGAGAAGTGTGATTTTAATTTAATTCTCTGCACTTCAGACCCCCAAAAAGAAAAAAATAATAATTTGAGATGTAGCATAAATGCCAGAACTTTCCTTTTCCCAAACCTGGAGGCAGACATCAGCAAACAATCATGCTCGTCTTTTCATCTCTCCCTAGGTATAATTGCTTGTCCTCTCCCTGCATCTACTTGAGTATTTGCATTATCGGAGACCTATTTTAGAATCAGGGTTGGCAAAGTGCTCAACCCTTTCAGGAGAAAGTGGTGAAAATATTTCACAAATTTGAGATGGAAGTAAGGATTGTGATCAAGAATGGAAGAAAGAGCCTGAAAACTGAAAGTGGAGGTCAAATTAGAATGTTATTAAAAATTAAGTACAAATTCCCCCTGTCCCCAGAAAGAGAAGAGTCATTGAGGATACCACAAGGTTGTTCTCTCTCCCTTCTCACTGCTCACAGTGCCCAACCCAACAGGAACTGGAGATAGTATTAATAAGAAAATAAGGAAAACACCTTAAATGATCAAAAGACAAAGCCAAACTTTGGTGAAACTGGATTGCGCTGAGGGTTTCCCTCAAAATGTAGGGTTACAAAAACTCTCTGCTCGTGAGAAACTGTGTGATTCCTTTATAGCTAACTAGCGTGGAGTGACACATTTGTGTTTTTCTTTTTTGCCTTGGGCTTCCAGGATATCCAGAGTTTAATTTTTGCTCAAAGACAGATATTAAAATAAGGCAGTTAGAGAAAAGGGGTTAAGCAAAACAAAAAGGTAAAATTATAGCATGATGAACCTTGAAGTCATTAAGCCAAGTGAAAGAAGCCAGACACAAAAGGCCCCATGTTGTATGATTCTGTTACATGAAATGTCCAGAATAGGCAAGTCTGTAGAGACAGAAACTAGATTAGTAGTTTCCTAGGGCCAGAGAAGCGGAGGGGAAATGAAGGCAGTGGGTAATGACTACAAATAGATATGGGGTTTCTTTGGAGGGTGATGAACATGTTCTAAAATTAAATAGAGGGTTTCATAATTCTGTGCATACCTTAAAAACTACGAGGCTGCACACTTTTTTTTTTTTTTTAAGATTTTATTTATTTGACAGACAGAGATCACAAGTAGGCAGAGAGGCAGGCAGAGAGAGAGGAGGAAGCAGGCTCCCCGCTGAGCAGAGAGCCCGATGCGGGGCTCGATCCCAGGACCCTGGGATCATGACCTGAGCCAAA
>NW_019154096.1:51184829-51199393 GCF_002288905.1 Enhydra lutris kenyoni
TGTGTGTGTGTGTGTGTGTGTGTGTGTGTGTGTGTGTGTCATCAGCAAAAGGAGAGGTAGAGTCTAACAGGCAGATAACTACTGTGGAATCAGTAATGTACCCTGAAGTTCTGGGTTTTGCCACACACTAGTTGTGAGATATGGGGCTTGTTATTTTCTGAACTTTCTTTATCAACATGTGAAGCCATGCACTGGGAGTAGAAGAAACTTAAGTTCCTTCTAAATACAAAATGTTAAGCTGATCCCCTTACCTCCTATTCCTCAACAGTCAAGAGTCTCTTTGACTATGTAAGTTAAAATTTCATAAAAAACAAGAAACAGAAAAAAAGAGTCAAAATTCAGGTAAATAGTGAGAGTGGTAGAAAAAGCCATTGGAGTAGATGAAATTACTTAAGGAGAATACCTAAAAATGAGACTAGATGGCTAAGGGTTTCCATTCCCAAACATTAAGGCATTATCAAATGCATTTATTCATTCACTCAACCAATACTTATTTGGTGCCTGCTGTATGCCAAACAGACTCTAGGGGCAGAAATACAGCAATGAGTGAAACAGAACAAAGCTCTGCTCTCTTTGGCTTACTATTAGTCCAGTGGAAAAGACTAAAAATAAATAGTAAACAAAGAAATTTAGAAATAAAAAGAGCTAGGAAGAAAATGAAACAGAATAATCTGAGAGAAAGTGACTCGGCCGGAGGGGCAGGACTGGATACTTTAGATAGTGCTCAGGTCACCCCCCGAAAGGTGGTATCTGAGCCTAGACTTGACTGAAGATGGAACCAACCCCTGATGGATCTGTAGGAGGAGCTCAGGAAAAGGACAAGATATGGAAGCAGGACTGTTGTTTGTAGAACCAAGAGAAGGCCGTCTGGGATACAGTGAGTAAGGGAATGTGGAATATGTGGCATTTAAGAAACAAAACAAATGAGGAAAGGGGAACGAAAGAGAGAGAAACAAACTAAGAAACAGACTCTTAACTATAGAGAACAAACCAATGGTTACCAGAGAGGAGGTGAGGAGGGGTTGGGGGAAATAGGGGATGGGATTAAAGACTACACTTATCATGATGAAAATAGAAAATAAAATAAAATAAAATAAAAGCAGTCTTCCTGCTGAGCAGGGAGCCCAACCCAGGGCTTGATTCCAGCACCCTGGGATTATGATGTGGGCCAAAGGCAAACACTTAACAACTGAGCCACCTAGGCGCCTAGTCTAGCTCTTTTAAATGAGGAATTGGTTCTGGGAAATGGTTGGATTTGTAAAATACCGTGTACATAAGATTCTGCAGGGACAGAGACACTGTATAAAGAGAAGTTCATCTGAATGCTCTTCTGACTTGCAGGGGGATTCATAAGTAAACAATTTATAAACTGTTGTTATTGGTGAGGTAGCACTGAGGAGTGGTTTGGGGCATGGACTTGGCACTCAGATTGTCTATGTCTGAATCCTGATTCTATGGTTTACTCACTGTGTGACTTCTCTGAGCTTTACTTTCCTTAGTTATAAAATGAGAATAGTAATAATATCCATCTCTGTGCATGTTATGATATTTAAATGACCAAATTTTTATAAAGCACTTGGAAAGGTATCTGGCTTATTGGTAAATTCTTAAAGTCAACCGAATGTTAATCTAGACCACTCGCCTTGTCTAAAGCACAAGAGTTGGTTGGGTTCAGGGAGCCTGGGTGGCTCAGTGGGTTAAAGCCTCTGCCTTTAGTTCAGGTCATGATCCCAGGGTTCTGGGGAGCTCTCTGCTCAGCAGGGAGCCTGCATCCCCCTCTCTCTCTGCCTGTCTCTCTGCCTACTTGTGATCTCTGTCAAATAAATTAAAAAAAATAAAATAAAAAGAGGTTTGGATCAATCTAACATTAGAGTTGGCTGCTTGTCTTTTGGATGTGTTTGTGGAGGTAGGTAATAACCCAGATGTGCTAACTAGCAGGAAAAGGTCTACTTAAAATTTAAAAGGCACATGGATAATTCACATTAACATAATTAGCATTCAGAGTAGTTCATTTACCGAGTAGTTCATTTACTGACATTCAGCACAGGAGTAATTCCCGTCCTTCACTAGAGAAGCCACGTGAACAAAACACACAGTGAGGTAGGATTTTTATGTACAACTTAAACCAGCTTTTATGAGATGTTCTGCAGGGGAGAGATTTCTAGAAAGTATTAATACTAAAGGCTCTGGGACTAGTTGGTACAAAATCAACAAGGATTTTCTGAGCATTTGCTATTGGGGACATAGTGAGAGGTTTGATGAATTGTTTGTCTACGATGAGCAGAGATGACCATCATGGTGAAAGGTAGGGGAGGTACTGAGGCTGGGGGCTGGTTAGGACTGGGGAAGAAATCAACATGGGCAGAAGAGGAGAGAAAAAAAAAATCCAGAAAAGCACTTGGAACCAGCTGCAAAATTCCCTTAGAAAGTGAAACTCTAAGAAAGCGAGGGCTATAGTTCAACACTGTGGTTTTCTGAGTAAATATGATTCTCCCTGTGCTGGAAGAGAGAAAATTGGAGGACTGGAAAGAACAAGGGTACAGTTCCTGGTGAGAAATGATGTGCTAAAGAAGGTCATTTTAAGGAACACGTTGCCTGGGGACAGGGAAGAAGTACAAGTGTTCCGATTACTGGAATGAGGGTAGAGAGGGGCTGGGTGGCGGGCTCCCTTTCAAGGGTTCTATTGTCCTATAAGACTTCTGCCCTTGGGCTCAAGTGGACAAGGGAACTGTGAGGCACCCACAGAACAGCTCAGCAAGTGGCCAGTGGCTGCTCCAACTCCTTGGGCCTGCTGGGGGCAGACTGATGTGAAGGGAAGCCTCCAACTCCCTTCCCTCCCATCTGAGGGGTTGAGGACATCGGAACTGTTCCATGTGGCTGTGTTGAGAGAGCAGGGGTGAGAGATAATGAGGAAAAACCATACTGAGATATATATATATATTTTTTTTCTTTGAAGTTATATTTCCCCTGCCACTTTTTTTTTTTTTTTTTTTTTTTTTTTTTTTGGTAAGGTAAAAGAGAAAACAGGAAAATAACCATTTATGTGGCACATTTTCAAACCTGGGCTTCCTTTTCCTGTTTCTCCAAAATTGTGACTTAAGTCTTTAACAAAGACACCCGAGAGCCTGTTTTCAGCCACTGGCTGTGCAAGAGATGGTAGCCATGTAACAGCAGACATGTTGTTTATGGTTATCCAAACCCAACACCTTCCTTAATGAGAAAGGAAGCAATAAAACAGGAATAGTGGACAGGCCAGCTGGGCTAATCAGCCCTGGCAGGAGGCCCAACCTCCGAAAGAACCTGGAGCCCATTAATTCCAGCATCTCATCTACTTGGAAATCAACCTTCCCCAGGACCTTGGGAAGAGCAGTAGCTCTCTGAGTAACCAGAACTGGTCCCCTAATCACTGGTTAGAAGGCAAATAGCTTCAGGAAGCTTCTTAAACCTACCTATCCACAGCCCTCTTCTCGGTGGTACCTCTGCCTCTTTGTTTCTTATTGTATTGACTAGAGGTCCAAGTAAGAGTTCAATAATGTTTTTTCTGTCCATTCCTCTTGCATATTTTTGACTCTAACATACCTACTATATTAGAAGAGGAAGGGATCATTCCATTTTGACCCCTCCTTCCTCACTGTCCCTTGCTAAGTCCTGGATCTTATCATTTCTTCCTTGGTCTGCCACCTCTAATCTCTTCATCCACAAGGTCATCCCCCATGCTGCCATTTGTTAACTTGTAAGGTCCCTCCACAGCTTCAGAACTTTCACTGGCTCTCCATTATTGGCAGAAGCACTCAATCATGTGCTCACAGAAGTCTGTGCTGTTAGTTGGGATATATGCTATGTTAATACTGAACACAGCTCTCTAAGGAATGGTTTACTTAAAAAGAATAGGGGCACCTGGGTGGCTCAGTCAGTTAAGTGTCTGCCTTTGGCTCAGTTCAAGATCCCAGGGTCCTGAGATGGAGTCCCATATTAGGCTCTCTGCTCCATAGGGAGCCTGCTTCTCCCTCTGCCTCTGCCTCCCTCTCTCTGTCTCTCATGAATAAATAAAGAAAATCTTTAAAAAAAAATAAAATAAAAAGAATGGATTCTAAGATGTCACAATAACATTCTTTTCATTCACTGAAATTATGAAATGTTTCCCTAACTGGGAAAAAAAGCTAAGGAGCCAGTAAGTACACACAACCCCTAGTCTGTTTTACTGATTTGTCCCTGGGAGTATGTTAGACATCACAGAATGATGATGAGAACCACCAGCCCTCAGGATACATGCCAGCTGCTTCATTTAACTTAGTATCATAGACCCTTCACAACGACCGCTTAGCTGCCTCTTCTTCCCTCCCTTCCCACAAGACCTATGGTTCACCACACAGAGTGGACTTACCATTTTCCAACTACATGACCTTCTTTTAGGTTTTTACTGATTGCCTCCCCCCCTACCCACATCTCATCCGTATTACCTGATTTTTTTTTTTTTCTGGCTTATTTCAAATGTTACCTTCTCTGTAAAACTTTCCTCAAACCTTTAGAAAATAAACTCATTTCTCCTCTGGACTCCAAAGTTCTTCAAAACTATCTCTGACCTTGACCTTATTAAACTGAATTGTAATTTTCTGTTTGTCTGTCTTCCCTACTATAATGTAAACAGCTTGAAAAAGCCACATTTTTTTTTCCTGTATAGATACCTTATAGAAATAGGTAAGTACCTGGCATGTTGCTTGACAGTTACTTTTTTATTAAATACCTGTTAAAGAATATGATAATGAAATAATTTATTTGTTAATAAGTGGGAGATATAATATTTTACTGATGAAAAGGCCAAGTTTCAGTGAAGATAACTAAAAACCTCAAAACCTTAAAAGCAAACACCAAACCATCACAATTCCAGTTCAGGGGTCTACTTTCTATTTGAATTTTCTCATTTGAGGAGACCCAGAACCTTCTGAGTGACCAACCTGCCTCATATTTAGTATGTCCTTCTTAGGTTAGACACACTGGGCTATTCTGAGCTCAGCTATTCCAATATCTCATCACATTCTTCCTGATTTATTTCTTCTGTCTGATGTACTTCCTGTCAGTTTCATTAATTTTCTTCTATATAATTTATTTTTATCATCTCCCTGTTCCGGAGTGCCACATTTACCCATTTTCTTTTGGTATCAGATCAATTTTTAATTTGTGGCTTCTGTTTCTATGGCATTTTAGGATTTAAAATTGCATTCTGTTCTTGTTATCTCCAACCACAGAAAAGCAACTGTATGTAATTGCAACAAAATGTAAAATTAAAATAAGAGCATACACAAAAAAAGATAAAGTTCCAGGGAAGGCAAGGAAAGTATTAGCATATGCCAAAAAATAAGGTAGATTTCACAGAGTCCTGAAGTAAAGACTATGTTCAAGGATAAGTGCTAGCAGAGGGAGAGACTGGACAGCGGCTGCTTGCATAAGAATGACTCTTCTTCTCTTCCCAGTTCTTTTCCATGAGGAATCAACCCCCAGGCTTACTGGACGTCTCCCCACTGACAAGTCATAGTCAAACTCAGAAGTAACTTCCTCTCACTCAGGACAAACCCTATAATCCTCCCACTTCCATGTGGAAAATTGGAAGGTCGCCACAAGTAGCCTCTTCCTCCTGAAGAGGTTTTTTTGCTCTAAACCACGATTTGTTCCCAGGGCCATTCCTCTAAGTGTCCATGGGCAGCACATACCCACACATTGTCACTGCCTTGCACATAACGGGACCTCACTGCATTGACCAAAAGCCTGTGTGTATGAGACGTAAGAATGAAGTCCAGTGAATGAATGCAAATCACTCCTTGAAAAGCCCTGTCCTCTTCCACTAATATTGGGGTAATATATTAGACATTACTTAATATATAGCTGTCATTTAATTTTTACTTCTAGGACACCCACTCCAGATTATATGAACTGATCATGGGGTCAAATTGATCTTCTTTCACCAAGAACATTCAGTATTCTTTAAAAGCCTTCCTAATCCTGGGACTTTAGGAATATAAATATTACATGGGCTGTAAAATAAATGGCTAACATGTATGGCAGATGCAGAAGAGTGTATTGGGTAAGAGTGTGAGTTCTGGACTTAGGTGGCCCTGGCCTTGAATTCTGATTTTACGACTAGTGGCCTTGAACAAATGACTAGTTTCTTCAATGAGCTAGTAATACATGATGCAGTCAATAAATGGCACTGTAACCTAAAAGATAAATATGGTTACTATATTTCTGCAAATTAATAATGCATTTTCCACATTTTAATGGCTTTGAAATCAGAATGTTTTTCATAATACCAAAAGAAACTTGCCAGCTGTTTACCCTATCTCCTATCTGCTCCCCCTACAAGCTGTTAATAAGTTTATGGTGCATTTTATAATTGTTTCTGTTTAAGAATTAAGGAGATACAGGGGTGCCTGGGTGGCTCAGTGGGTTAAAGCCTCTGCCTTCGGCTCAGGTCTTGATCCCATGGTCCTGGAATCAAGCCCCGCATAGGGCTCTCTGCTCAGCAGGGAGCCTGCTTCCCCCTCTCTCTATCTGCCTGCCTCTCTGCCTACTTGTGATCTCTGTCTGTCAAATAAATAAATAAAATCTTAAAAAAAAAAAAGAATTAAGGAGATACAGTTCATAAGATGACAACAACTAAAACTTTGGAGCGCTTTTGTGGTAAACATGCCTTTCCAGCTAGATGCCCGTATTTATTATTAGTGTCTTCTATATGAAAGAGAAGAGTCGAAGATCCCTTGGGTCATACTGCTCATTTGCAGATACACAGCCAAGTGGTGTCAAAGAAAATAATTTACTGGGAAGCTCGGGAAGCTCAAACTTCTAGCTTCCTACTCTCCCAGGCCTCTGCTGGTGTCCCAGGTAGGGCCCTAGAACTGGGTTCATGTGATCAGATATACTTCTATCTATTCAACACTATACTACACAGTTAGCAGCAGATTAGTTTCTCCTGCATGAGAACAGCTGAGATAGCAGATCCAAATGTGAATGAGAAGAAGACACTACTTTACTTTTCTTGTACTTCCACCATTTTACTCTGCTCATTTACTTTCTCCATCCTACTTATTTCCCATCAGCTAACATTCATTAAGTACCTGCCAAATGATAGGCATTATGATAAATAGGCACTGGCACACTGAAATGAGCCTTTAACATTGCTCAGTGAATGGAAGAATCAAAAACTGATTTTTGTGGTGGTACTGCTGTTCCTAGCCTAGTAGTGCCATTTTTATTTTCTTATTTCTTCATTAAGAGAAGATTAACAGGGGCGCCTGAGTGGCTCAGTGGGTTAAAGCCTCTGCCTTCGGCTCAGGTCATGATCCCAGCGTCCTGGGATTGAGCCCCACGTCAGGTTCTCTGCTCAGCGGGGAGCCTGCTTCCTTCTCTCTCTGCCTGCCTCTCTGCCTACTTGTCATCTCTGTCTGTCAAATAAATAAATAAAATCTTAAAAAAAAAAGAGAGAAGGTTAACATTATCATTTTCTTCATTTTTCCTTTAGTTGTGCTTTTAGTTATTCTGTAATCCTCAACAATCACTGCTATTTTTATTCCCTTCCCCTTTCATGTCCTAAGAGGCTCAAATAAGTGGGTAAACCAGAAAAGCTTCTTTTTTGATCTATTAATTACTTCAAAGAGATTAAATATTCTTCTGCTTCATACTTCCTTGATCCTGTAACTAATGTATACTGGAAAAATAGGCCTCAAAAGAATTCATCTTAATAAATATTATAGTCAACCATAAGCAATGATATTAACAAAAGAACAATCATGGTCATAACATGAACCAGACAAATCATTCTCTCTACCATATATATTTAACACTGCTAGTCCTCTGTTCGCATGCTCAGAACTGAATAAATTAGATGGTGTCTGTCCTTCAGGTATTAACCTAAATGTCACTTCCTCTGGAAAGATTTCTTGGTTTTCCCTTCTTTCACACACTGAGGTAGATATTTTCCACCATGGGCTTGCATGGAATGGATGTGAGCACTCACAGAGCACCCTAGACATCCCTGTTACAAGAGTCATCACATTTTATTATCATTGCTTGTTTCATTAAGTGTTTTTCCACTAGACCACAAGGTCTAGGAGGACCCACCATGCAAGTCTTGCTCACCATTTTATCCTCAGGGGTCTGGAAAAAAACTAAGAATGTTATAAACAGTTGATAAGTGAAGGAAAGAAAGGAAGAAAGAAGGATGGAAGGAAGGAGTTTTTCAAATATTAGGAAAGCCAATTGTTTGGTTTATTTAGTATTCAAAATGCAATCATATGGGCAGTACTTTTGGAACTACTTCCCTTATGACTGGGATTTCACCAACTCCTTCCTGTGCTTATTGAATTGCTGAAAATAATACCAAAAAGTGTTATTTCCTCCTCTGATTCCTCTAGGAGATGCAGACACAAATCATAGAGTCTAAGTGACTTAAGCCAGAATGGTTCTTCTTGGTTCTTATGTCATTGTTTTGGAGTCAGACCAGGTATCCACACTGTACCATCTGCACTGTATCCTAAACATCACTTACTTTCCCATCTGACTCTTGCTTACATTGTGAGATTCTCAGCTCTCCCCTGATTCATCTCCCAAAGTACAGATGATTATCCCTATGCTAATGGAAGGGAGAAAATGTGTAGATCATCCAAAAGAGTGGCTTGTCCAAACATTGTCTCTTTTTGGCTTTCAAATACATAATATAGATTTTCATATACCAGAATTTGCCCACGGCTCAGAAATTCTTCTGTAAGTGGCAGTCCAAATTTGAAAACCACAGCTGTTTTTAGCAATTGAGTCACTGCCTTTCAGATGCCAAAAATATCACCTACCATATTCCCCAAGGTTCAAAGAAAGAGGAAAGAGGAAAAAAAGCAAAGAACAAGTTGAGGATAAAGGTAGCCAGAAGCTTCTTCAGTCATACAAATTATTATTAAAAATAACTATAATAGTGCTCACTTCAGCAGTTCATACATTAAAATTGGAATGATACAAAGATTAGCATGGGCCCTGCAAAAGGATGACACAAAAACTTGTGAAGTGTTCCATATATTTTACTGGAATAAAAATAAAAAGAAAAGAAAAAATTAAAAAAAAAACTAAACTGAATTAACAATAATATTAGCAATAAGAACTAGCATCCAATAGCAATTAACACAACAGGGCCTCATGTGACTTTCCTAATCTCCCTAAAAGGGAAAGATCATAGTATTCTTAGCACCCTCATTTTACAGATGAAGAAACAAAATTAGAGAGGTTAAGTGAATAACCCAAGGTTACACAGCTAAGCCTGAGCTCCAACCCAAGCCATCCGACTTCAAATTCCATATTCTATCTCTTATTCAAACACAGTCTCATCACTGATTTATCTAACCATTCCTTCATGAATTGATTTTGGTAGAAAACCTGCCCTTTTTCCATCACTGTAGGCCTAAGGGGAATCATTGGACTTTCTGTGAGCTTCTCAAAATAGAGTAGAAACAAAGATTCTACTTTTAGCTTTTAAATGAGGGATCTAGGTATATGCATATTAAAGTCTTACTTGGCCCTTCTCTAAATTGGTTTTGGAAGCTCCGGGAAAGAAGCGTGGCCAGTGTGTCCCAGTGTGCACCTTGGACTCTGATTTCCAGACCCTCCACCCACACACACAGGACCTCAGGAACAGCCAAAGCAACTTTTTAACTGGCAAAACATGGTGACCCTTCTCTGGTCTCCCAGTCCCCATCTCCCCAGAGCAGACCAGTGCTTAGTACCTCCTGGGCTGTGGTGAGAGAGATTCTTATCCTGGAGGTTGTAGCAACTGGGTCCAGGCTGCACAGCCAATAGAAAGGCTACCCCATAAATCAAATCTCAGGGAATCTGTGATCCAGCAACACCTCCAGTAGTTACACATTTAAGGCAATATCAGGCAAGAGCTTTGTGAAAGAGAGCTGGGAAAAGAAAATTAGACAGGGAAATGAAGGGCTCCTAAATGATACAGGGAGGATGAAACTGTGGCAGACAGATTTTCCAAAGATGACTGCAAAAATCATTCTAGTACTAAATGCTCTTCCAGAATCTTGCTACTCTCCCACCAAAAGGAATTTATTTCCTCTCTCCTTGAATCTCCATTGGTCTTGCTGACTGTCTCAATGAATGGACTATGATTGAAGTAAAGCCCTATGACTTTTGAGGGTAGGTTAGAAAAGGTGGTATGATTTCCACCTGACTCTCACTTCTGGGCATCTGACTTTGAACCTTGGAAGGAAACCCTGGTTACATAGAAAGTCCAGAAGTCGCTATTCCACTTATCAGCCCAACAAAGGTGCTAGCTGACAGCTGGCATCAACTGCCAGACCTGTGAGTGAACAAATCTTGTGATTCCAGCTGCAAGCCTTTGCGTGACCCCAGGCTTCAAGTCTTTCAGCTGAAGCTCCAGACATCATGGAGCATAGATGAACCATCCCCATAGGGCACTGTGGGGATTCCTGACCCATAGAATCAAAGGGCACAGTAAATAGTTGTTTAATGTCACTAAGTTTTGGGGTAATTTGTTGCACAGCAAGTCATAACCAGAACAGGAACCTAGGTCTGAGAGGACCTCGGGCATGTTCTGTCTGCAACAGCCAAAGGTGAGATCAGGTCTTACTACTAATTATAGCCATCCCCAGCCAGATGCCTTCCTCCTAAAGGTCATTTTTCTTAAGGGTGCCACTGTTCCTCCCTGCAGCTGTATGTGGCCCTCCCATCCAAGTTCGTTAGACTTTAAAAGGTCTGAATCTGAATCTCAATTGTGCACAGGGTTTGAGCCATTTTCTTTAAGGTTCTTTGGCCCTGCCTGGACAAATGAGAACATGAGCTTAGCCACTTATTTCAGTCTTCGAACATTCTGTGATGATTAAGAAGTATCCAGCCTTGGAGGAAGACAAGCAGTGCAGAGAAAGGGAAGAACCTAACTCCCAACACCTTTGTCTTCATTCTGATGTAGAGTTATGTGTTCTTCTTAAATAATTACATGAGCACAGTTAGAAACGTCACTCTCAATGCCATGATACCAAGAATCATTTTACTTCCAATGATAGCCCTTTAAGCAGGTCATTAGATTTGGTATCAGAAAAGCCCAAAATACAGGGACTTGTCTATCTCATACACTACTGTAACACAAAGACCGAGCATATTGCCTGGAACTTGGTAAGCGCTCAATAAATATCTGTTGGATGGAAGAATAAGCGAATGAAAGAAATTTCCTCCCTCCTTATAGAGAGTAGAGAATGATACCTACTCTCAGATTAGTATAAAGTGCTTAGAAATTTTCAGTGTTCAATAGAATGATATTCAACTGCCTTAAGTAATATTTTTCAACCTTTTTAAAGCAACTGTTAAACTTTAAAACTGTGAGTTTCTTGAAGGCAGAGACTATGTCATATTCCGTATCCCCAGCATGTATCCCTAGCACCTGGCACTTTGCCTAGTACTTGTTAAGTGCTCAGTAAATATTAAATATTTAAATATTAAAAACTAAATGAATGTCAAATGGAGACTGGCAGAGATATTTCAAATTATTTAGTTTGCCTAGGCTTTACATGGTAGGAGGCAGTGACAGATAAAGATGCTAGGCAATGCGCCTGATTCCCAGAGGGATCACACTGGGATGCAGAAGTCCAGAAGTCCTGAGGCTTCCCAGCTGCTTTGAGTTCCCTTTGAGAACACGGGGACTCAAAAAGATTTTGTAATCTGAGCAGAACACTGGTCTGGATACCAAAAAATGCACCACTTTATCAGTTAAGATTATACTCCAAATATGATTTTCTTTCACAGCTAATTTGATACATGATCCATTTATTCATTTGTTCATTCATTTATTCATTCATCCCATATTAACGGGGGTCATTTAACTGTTCCTATTTTTCTGCAAAAATTTGTTTAATCTGCTCAAGAGATAGGTGAGTGTGCAAAAGGTCCCTGTTCCCTGGAAAACTGACCTGACTGGGCAACAAAAGATGTGATATAATTTTGTAGAGGCAGATGGAAATTACAGACATAAGATCTTCACAATTCAGAATGAACTAATCCAGTGTATTTCAAAATGTGATCTGCATTGGGTAGAATCACTTGACAGATTACTATTAAAAATAGAGATGTCTGGGATCCACCACTCCAGACATACTAACTCAGAACATCAGGAGTGAGACTGCAGACTTTATGAGCAACTTCTGGTGATTTTGATTGTACTCAAGTTTGAGAACTGTTGACCGAAGATATCTTGCTAATGGGACATACATGCAATTGCTTAATATAATATAGATTTCCCCCCATCTCTACAAAAGTAAGATGATACTTGACTGATTCTAAAACATCTAGGAATAGCATATATATGGCTCAGATATTTAACACAATTTAGAATAGTGTAAACATGGCCAATGCCCCAGACCAGAATTTCACTGAATAAATATAACAATTCCCTCCATAAACTAGCCCCATATAAACCCTTGCAAAAAGAAAATAAAGTAAATCTATCCTTCCCTTAAGAAACTCATAATTTAGAAGCAAACTCTTAAAAAATAGTTGTTATTAGAATAGAAAAGCCTTTAAACCCAGAAATGGCACATTTAAACAGTTCTCAATTTGAAAAACAATAAACAACAATCATCAGCTGTGAAAGGGAGCTCTGGACTATACTATTTTTCTACCCTGGTTCCCACAGTGCTGACGTCCAGCTGGGACCCTGAGACCTTTTCATTGCTTACCCCCAAACTCACTCCTTCCCAGGGGACATTTACTCACTTTCTGAATTTTCCTAATCTGGTCAGAGAGTGTGTCTAACAGGCGAGTTTTCAGGAAGTCCATCACCTTGACCACCCGGCCATCAATGTAGCAACTGGAATAAAAATAAAGTAAGAATCAGGTAAAATCTCGAGCAGGAGACTATAAATACACTTCTCTAGCCAGAGGTCTCTGTCGCCTGAGGAAGCAGCCCAGAGTTCATCTGGGCTTTTACATCCTAAAAAGTTTTGACCCTGAGTGCTTTTCAAACAAGTAATACAGTTTTTATCTTCTTCATTTCTACCTCCATTTGTGGCATATATGGTGATTTTTTTCAATCTTTGTCACATAAAACTGCATTGTTTGCTCTGTAGGAGCTGACAGGAATCTCTAATACAAATTAAGTAATGGGGGAAATGTTACTTTTTTTCCCCCCTAGGAAGAGTAATTTAACACCCATACCATACCACCCCTACCCCCACCTTAAACTAATAAAGATATGTGAGAGGTTTAGAAAGAATATTCAAACATTTTTTATGGATTTCCACACCTTTTAATAAGGAAACAAATCCCAACCACAAAAATCTGATTTAGTATAGTGAGTGGGTCTCAAAGGTTTCATCTCTAGCTCACCTAGTAGTCAACCTTCTCCAACCACCTCCAGAGTAAAGAAATGGATGAATGAATGAATGAATGAATGAACAAATAAATAAATAAATCAGATAGATTAAATCTAGGTGCACTCTCTTAAAATAACAAGTTTTGCATTTACTGGGTATGGTGGTATGGGTTTTATTAGGTTGCTTAGGTGTAACATCAAGTTGTGCTGAAAATGTTGTGAAACTTTTGACCATAACAGGTCCATCCAGCTTTGTGAGGCCCTCTTTGTGAATCTTTACTCTGAAGACTCAGCTGAGACTGGCCCAGGTTTAGGTGACCTTTATTATCTCAAACTTCCCCACTCCCATCTTTATAAAATTCTGAATTAAATCAACTGAATTAAAATAAATGCCTATGATTCCTGAGTGCCTTTTCCAGTACACTCAGGTCTCCCCAGCTGATGGAATAGATAATGATAGATTATTTCATTTTTAATAAGCTACCAATCTATCAGTATGTATGATAGAACTATGTGAAAATTCTTTTTAATGTTAAATCCCCATACCAATAATAATGTAATAGAATGGTTAAAAAAACTTTTTTAAAATTTCATTTATTTATTTATTTAGTTGAGAGACAGAGAGAAAGAGAGAAAGCAGTAGCATGAGGGGCAGAGGGAGAGAGAGAGAATCTCAAGGAGACTCCAAGCTGAGTGTGGGGCCCCATATAGAACTTGATCTCAGAACCCTGAGATCATGACCTGAACAGAAATCAAGTCAGATTCCCAACTGACTGGGCCACCCAGGAGTCCCTAAAAAAGTTTTTTTTTAATTGCTTTAGCTGTAGTGAGTGTGGGACATGAGTTCCAGCCACTCAGCCTTCCCCTTAGCCTCCTTCACCACCTCAGACATTTCCACAGAATCCAATGTTTAAATTACTGGTATGCTGGAAACAACATAGATTTTGGACCCAGAGATATCTGAGTTCAAATTCCAGATCAGTTATTTACTACCTATACGACTTTAGACAAGATATGTGGCCTCTGTGGGCCTCAGTTTTTTTATTCTTTTTTATTTTTATTTTTTTAATTTTTTTTTTAAGATTTTTTATTTATTTATTTGACAGACAGATCACAAGTAGGCAGAGAGGCAGGCAGAGAGAGAGGAGGAAGCAGGCTCCCCACTGAGCAGAGAGCCCGATGCGGGGCTCGATCCCTC
>NW_019154096.1:51199493-51456913 GCF_002288905.1 Enhydra lutris kenyoni
TTTATTTATTTATTTGACAGACAGATCACAAGTAGGCAGAGAGGCAGGCAGAGAGAGAGGAGGAAGCAGGCTCCCCACTGAGCAGAGAGCCCGATGCGGGGCTCGATCCCAGGACCCTGGGATCATGACCTGAGCCAAAGGCAGAGGCTTTAACCCACTGAGCCACCCAGGTGCCCCTATTTTTTTATTTTTAAAGAGAGAGAGAGTGCAGGTGAGCAGGATGGGGAGGGGCAGAGAGAGAATCTCAAATAGGCTCCATGGCCAGCATGGAGCCAGCTTAGGTTTTGATCACACAACTCTGAGATCATAACTTGAGCTGAAATCAAGAAATCAAGTGGTTAAGCCACTTAACCAACTGAGCCAGGTGCCTCTCTTCTTATTTTTTTTTTAAATTTATTTATTTGAGAGAGAGTCAGAGACGGGGTGGGGGGGCAGTGACAGAGGGAGAGGAAGAGAGAGAATCTTCAGCAGAGTCTGCCAAGCATGGAGCTGGACACAGGGTTCTATCTCACAATCCTGAGATCATGATCTGAGCAGAAATCAAGAGTTGGACGCTCAACCGACTGTGCCACCCAGGCACCCCTATTGTCTTATTCTTAAAAGAGGTAACAGATCTACTTCTCAGGATTACTTGACAATAAAGCAGATAAACCTAAGTGTTGGGCACATAGTAGGCATTCAACAACTCTGTTCTCTTCTAATTTCATTTTCAGCTCATAAAGATGGGTTCATAAACAATAGGGTACTGATTGATTAAATTATGTGTTAGTATAGCATCCTAAAAGTAGAATTAATATATCAAAGGGTACATGATTTTGTAACCACAAATTTTGGTGGTTACTTATATTAGGGAATAAAACAAAATAATGACATGATCTTTTACTTCATTCCTGATACAGATACAGATGTTAGACTCAGATCCAATAAACATTTAGTATGTGCAATACACAGGGCTGAGCATGTCCATGTCCATTACTTACCTCCCCAACCTCTTTCTATTAGTACTTCATTATTAGCATTTCTGACTTTTTTTTTGAAAAATTGTGATTAAATAGCTTGCTACATGGAAGGTAGGTATATCTAAACATGGTAATGTTAAAATTAATAATTCATGCAATGCTAATCTAATATACACTGAAGGACAAGCATACTTGTTACTATGTTACATGACTACTAGGCACATGATACAAATACACCCTAATTAATGTTCTTTTATGTTTTAATCACATATATTATAGTTCCCTCTTTTCTTTTTGTTAGCTCCCAGTAGCTATTTTAAACATCAGAATTTATGAATTTTGCTGGCAACACATATAGTTTAATACTTACTGAGATAAAACGTCAGATGTACTTTTTCAATATGTAGGATTCCCCCTGAATATCCCCTATCCTACACTGCTTAGTTGAGGGAACTTTTGTTCCTTCACTCCCTTTTGTCTCTTTTCTCGAGTACTCAGAACTTGAAGTTAGAAAAGCCTGGTACAGTTTCAGTTTTGTCACCTACCACCCATAAGATATTAGGTTTCCCTTTCTCTGAAGTTGGTTAAAAGAACCTTAAACCCACAGTATTCAGAGAATTGCATACTAGTCATATCAGGAAAAATTCTGGGGATAGATCCTGGCATGTAAAAGGTATTTAATAAGCAAATTTACCATCCAGATTATTTAAAGTGCCCATGGTGACAGCAACCTAGACTGAAAAGCCATTGATGAGGTGAGCAGAGGAACATCTGTCTGAAGGAAAGCATGTTCATTCACTGTAGATTTGGAATGAGGGAAGTATGGGGCAGCAAGAATAGACTGGATTCCCAGTAGGTGGGAAGCAGAGGGAGAAATGGGGAGAGCTGTGTTTCTATTGCAAAACTCTGGAATTTGAAAAGACCTTAATGGCCATATGGCAAAAAACCTTTGTCCCATATTATGATCTAAAGCATGTAAGCTTACTACAGTATGACTAAGAAGTGATTATCTAGGACAGAGAACCCATTCTCATATAGAATTTGTACTGTTCCACGTACTACAGCTTGAATCCATGGAAACCTCTTCTAACGAGTCTAAAATTTACTCCCTCTTACTGTCCACTCAGTGGCTGTTTTCTTGGACCAAGAAATAGTCCAATTCCTCCTTCATGTGACACGTGGGGGAGGAATTCCAATAAAAACTTTGACTTAAGTTTTTTAGAGCCTATTTTTGGCCCCAGTTTTAACCTAACAGGCTGGATTCAATCATTCTCAGTTGGTCTCAGGCTATTTCTGTGGACTATGAATTAGTTTGGAGGAAGGGAGAGCTCCAGAGCTCCAGGCAGGAAACCAGTGTGACAAGGTTATCTTACCTCAATAGTGCAGGCAAAAAGGGATCTGGGTCATGAAAAGAAGTAAAAGTGAGAGCCTGTGAAGGAAGAACTAATAAAATAAGGCTTCTATAGAGTGTAAGAGAAAGAGGAAGGGAATCTCTGATGACCAGGAGCTTGTGAGAAAGGATATCTTGGAGAACATTGATACCCAGAATATGTAAGCTACTCAGACTAGGTTTTAGATTTGTCAAAGGAGATGAATGATTCTATTTGAGATACCAAGGGCACAGAGAACACCAAGGAGAAAGTATACAACAAGTAGTTGGAGATATGAGAGGGAGGTACAGATAAAAGTTGAGACAGGAAAAGAGATGGGTCTTCAGCTTATTAGTAATGAATGATGCCATGACTATAGCCAACCTCTCCGAGAAGATAGGAGAACTTAACAGAGATGTCAAAGACCTTCTAAAATGCTTGTCAATTATGGCCCTGGACATTGCCTCTACATTCGACTCAGCTAAGAGTCCTTTCTTTCCTCACTCTTTTTAATAACCTGAGTCTGAGCCAAGTTTACATTTGGACATCAAAGGAATCCCCATATCATACCCCATATCAGCAACTTCATCTGCAATCTTGAATCCACATATATATCATACAATGGAAATATGAACCTTGGTCCCCCAGAATTTAGTATCACTTTTAAGAGAGGGGCCAATTTAACCATAGATGTGAATCTGATAATACCTAAGCCTTTTTCTTGCGTACCCTTGGATAATTAGCTTACAACATTTACCCTTCATAAATGTGACACTTTAAAGAAAACATTCAAGGTTGGTAATCTGTCATTATTTGAAAAATTCCTGTCTGATACAGAGATTTAGTTCTCTGATAGTGACTGCCTGTGGTAAGGGACCCATTATATCATTTAGATTTGGACACGAAGGAGGTGGGGTATCTGCCATAACCATTTGGAAAGAATAAATCATTAAAAATGATGAAGATACTGATTTTTAACTAAGATTGAGTAAAAGGAAACAGGACTGGAATGCAGCTGACTGTCCAGTGATCTTGGGGCAACTCTCTTTTGTCTTTGTCATTAGGAAGATAAAGATGATTTTTAGACATTAATCAATCTCTCTGGAGAGTTAATTACTTTAGTAATGGCTACAAAGTGTTGGAAGACCAAATAAATGAGAGAAGAGGGTAAGGATTGAGAGGAAAAAAAAAAAAAAAGAAAGAAGAGAGAGAGAAGACAAATTCATCGATTGGAGGTGCTTTGGCATCTTCCACATAAACCCTGGCAGAACACTTAGACTGACACTTTTAGGTAAATCAAAATCTTCCTCCAAACTCTCTTGAAATTTTAGCATCTCTGAGGATCAGACCACAAGTGGCTAAGTTGTTCAACTAAAAGCTGTGTAGAAATAACATTTCTGGGAACTATTACAAACGCAATGAGGTTGAAACCTTTGTGTGCAGACAAATAGCCTGTCTGGCTCAATACCAGCAACCATTACTCCTGCCTCTGCTGGCCTCCAGATTGGCAGGTCATATCAAGCACACATCTGGGGAGGTGGCAAACATGGCAGAGTATACAAAGTAACTAAAACCTTTTACCAGTTCCTTCACCAACTCTCTTGCCCTCCTTAATGTTTATTGCTAGTATAATACCTTTCATCTTATTTAAAATTGTGCCCTTTGTTTATTATAAAAGAAATAAGTGCTCATTATAGACAAATTAGAAAATGCATGTAAACAAAATTAAATATGAAAATGAAAAATCACCAATAAACTCAACACCTAGAGAAACCCACTGTTAACATTTTGCTGTGTATCCGCTCAGAGATTTTCGTAGTAAATGCACATAAAATTTCCCATAATTAGTTATTTTTACAAAAACTTACTCTAGATCCTATTCCACTAGTATATAAACTTAAAACTGTACCAGCTAAGATTCCCAAGCCCATTCCACTAGTATACTGACAAGAGACATTAGAGACTCCAGGTCAAATCATCTTATTTTAAGTCCATTTGACCATCTGGGATCCTCTGCCAGGGGCAGGTCTCATCTCCTTTCTCTCTCTGCCTGCCAGGTTTTAACCCTGATCTTCCTACTCCCCCTTCTCCAGGGCCCGAGATTCAGTCTTCAGGATTGTACTACAATTAGCTACTTAGGCCCATTAGCCTCTTAAAACATTTAATGAGGAGAATTTGTTGGCTCCAGCAACAGCTGGTTTTGTTTACCTGGCTCTTTACTTTAAAAGGAAAAACCTTTGCCCCTTATTATCTGACCCCTTCTTTTATTTCAGGCAATTAGGTTAGTGCTGGCTTCCCAATGCTCAGGAATTTCCGGACCTATTTTGCTGCCTGCTGCTTTCAGGGAGGAGGGGCAGTTTGCTCAGAATTCTAACACCCAGCCTCCTGGCTGGGCAGGTAATTCCATAAAACTGGGGCCTTCCCCACTGAAGGGGGAGAAACTTGGATAACCATTAGAACAACCCTGTTGACCTATAAAACCTATTCTGACACCTTGAAGCCAAAATCTCTGGAGAGGCAGACCTGAGTCTCTCTAAAGCTTTATACCTTGCATTTGCCCCTCCTCCAAAGGCCCTCACGGTGGCTCCTGCAGAGCACATTGTTCTTCACACTTGCCTTTAGGTTTTCTTTCTGAGGCTTCCTTTTTCTTGATCTTCTCTGCAATGGGTCAACCTTCTTATCTCCTGTTCTGAACAACTTTGGGCAGGTAAAGCTTAGATGAAATGAACAGTTACAAACTTTTAAAAAAGATCCTACAGAATATAGATGTTTCTTTAGCTTTCTTAAACCAGTTCCTATAAATCCATACAGGAGTCACCCAGCTAACTAAAGGACTCAGGAATTATAGTTTTGTACTATGGAAAAATGTTACCATTGAAAAATAGTACAAGTGAAGGTCAAGGTTGTAGGCAATCCCACAGATATATAATGGGTGCTCAAAAAATATATTTAATAAAAGTGTGTGTGCCTGAATAAGCTAACACACAATGAGCCAAAGGATGGTCCTGGGGCGCAACTGCTGTCCTAAGGGCCCCATTTATTTGACCTTTTCTTTCCTAATTCCTTGCACATGTTGGGTTCTAAGCCTGGAGCCCAGGTCATTCTCCCCCATGAACCCAGTATATGTGGAGACACAATGTTTTGGCAGAGGCTCAAACAGCTGGCCCTTGATCCTAGCAGCTTTGAGGTGAGCTCTATGGGAAGCAGGGAAGGAGAGGTGTAGGAAAGCCATCTGCAGCTCCAGCCCCCAGAGGAGGCTCTGAGGAGAGCACCTCTGGGACTTTTCAGAATAGTAGCAGGTAATGGCATCAAAAGTGTGGGCAGGAGCAGATCCATGTGTTTGAGTGCTTAAACTTAAACAATTTGTGGGGCCATCTTTGAGAAAAAGAAGTCAAAAGTACAGAATTAGGTGCAAAAGTAAATATTCATTTAGAGTGACCAAATAAATCACAGCAGACCCCCAGAAAGTAAGAGAATCACTTTTTTTTTTTTTTTTCCTGAGGGCTCTTTCAGGATTTACCAGAAATGCTTACAAAACAATGCCTCCTGATAGCAACCTTCCCTATCCCTTGCCACCTAGAACATCCTAAAACTATCACCATCTCCCAGCACTCACAGGAGCCAAGGCAAGTAAGGGGCTCAAAGCTTCAGTCATTAGCTTCATGGCCAATTAACTGTGGGCCATCGGTAGTAAGAATGGCAGGATCTAAGTTACCAGAATCTAATCATCTATGTGCAGTACTTTTTTAACTCAATGTTTGTAAATTGGGAGCATCCTACACAGTTACCTCATCCTTCCCTGGCCTCTTTTCATAAAATTGTCATTGTTTGTAGCAGAATAGCACAACCAACTTAACTATAAATTAAGTTAGTACATTATTAACTAGGAGACCATAGAAAGAAGAAAGAAGAAGGAAGGAACCTTATATTAATTAAGTTCCTTATTTGCTAGATATTTTACATACGGTTATCTCATTTAACCTTCAAGAACACTCCCTGTTTTACAGGTTACAAACTCTGGCTCACAGAGATAGAGTAGGAAACCTGAGATCTTACATGTACTAAGTAATAGATACCAAACACTCTTCCCTCTCTGCTCTACCAGTTTCTTCATCTATCCTGTAATCCAGTACAATCACTTTCCAGCCATCTTTAGTCTTGCCTCCCTCAACCATCGTGACCAATTAAACAATACTGAGCTAAACTCAAATTTCTCTAGAAAACAAAACATTACAACAAAATAAAAACAAAACAAAAAACAATAACAAAAGCAAAACCTTGGGTGATAAGTAAAGGAATGGAGATGTATAGTTTCACTTTGCAAAAATGTTTTTCAGAGTCTTACTGTTAGTTGAAGAAAAGTGGCTCCATGGTCAAATAGGTTTAAGAGGTGCTGGGTTAAAACCAAGTTCTAATTCCTGCCATCATGGAATTGGTGGTATAAGAAGTAACCTTCTGTCACAGACAACTCAAAATCCTAGACAAAATATATAAAGCAACTGTTTGAAGGAATTAAATGCAACCAACTCAGGCTGTGAATCTTTGAGAGAAGGGGGGCATGTGAGGTGAGCCCCACACTCACCTGGGTTTGCACCCCTGGGTAGGGTAGAGACAGTTTACTGACCACCAAAATTTTGTTTTCTCCTTCTACAGTGCAGAGCTATTTGTCAAGAAGCAGCTGCCCAGCCAGAACCTATTATTTCTCTGCCACTGTCAGAGGAGAGGGTCGTAAAAGACTAATAGGGCCAAAGCAATGTGAGCAGAAGTAATACATCACTTCAGGGTTGAAGTTGATGGAGATGTGTATCACTTCTGGGCAGAAATTAAGAAGCCATGTCTCGCATATAATCTCTTTTCCTATTGCCAGATGAATGGAAAGTCTCCAAGGAAAAGTCACAAGATGGAAATAGCCTGGGTCCTGAAATGACCCATCTATCAGGTATATCAGCATTGGACATGACATTAGTGAGAAACAAACTTCTAATGTTTACAGCACCGAGATCTGGGGGGGGGGGGTGGTGGTGGTTATTTACTAAAGCAATTAGAGTTATATTTACTAATGCAAAGTATTAGTTACAACAAAATCAATCTTTTTCATCAGCAGTTCATAATAAAGAGGGGTCCTTTGAAAGAAAATGGTCCCTCGTATGAAAATAAAAGAATAACCTGAAGAATCCTGGCTAATTTTAGTCTGAATTGACTGGGTGACTGTCAACAAGGGGCCGAATTCTAACTATGAGAGTACAGTTATTCTTCTGTATCTAGGTGAACTGAGCCCAGGGTGAAAACAATGACCAGGGCAATTACTAATGACTGAGGACATGGAATCTAGGGCTTTGGAAGGGAGGTTAATTACTAAAGGTCACATATCAGTAGGTGGCAGCCTTTTAACTTTGCATTCAGTATTTTCCCTTAGGCTTCTGAGGGGAAAATCTGAGTTTTCATTCTGAGGGACAACTAGTTTGATGTGGATGTATTTAGGCATTCATACCATGAACAAAATCACATGTCCTCACTTGTATCGCATATGCAAGGAAGCCAGAGGTTCAGCTCTACTTTGCATGAAGTTGCTTATTTCCAGACACCCAGTGTTCATAAATGCGTGCATGTGTGCGCGCATGCGTGCGCCCACACACACACATACACACACACACACACCAAACTGCTTCTCTAGCTATACCCGCCAATCTCTTATATATTTTAGTTCCTGCGTCTTTTATTCTCAGCAAATTCAGTGTCATAGAGCTATCCTCCTTGAAATTACTCACTGTGTAGAATATTATACCTAGAGAAAATCTTGTATCAATACAATTTTTTTCATGACCACTGCCACTTCCATATTTAAAATGAAAGGCTGGCTCTCACCATATAAAGTCTTTAAAGAGACTACCCTGAATATATGTCATTGTACACACATGCATATGTGTATATATGTATTAAGAGAGACAAAGAGGTCAAGAGGGAGAGAGAGACCCATCTATTAGTTAGATTTCAGGAATGTGGCAAAATAAAATTAGTTTTTGTTTTGCATGGGATGTGAATTGAGCCCCCAAGGAAACCATTTCCGGTAGGATATTTTAAATTTAAATATTTGCATTATTGTATATTTTGAATATCAGTAATATTCAAAAATAAAATTGTAATTTTCCCTTAAACAGTTTATTTTCAATTGCTATATTCTTTTGATTCATAATTCTTAAACATAACAATTCTGTAATAAAAATGCATAGTCACTTCAAAACTTTAACAAGATAACAAAAAGTAAAAATAAGTTTAATAATCAAACCAAATCCCAATACATCTCTTTTATCAACATTCAGAGAAAATCATTGCAGACAGGTCTGTATGTGTGTACACATGTATAACAAAAATACTGATATTAATTTTAGAGCAATGTTATCATATTATTTATTCTGTTTTGTTAATAAAATAGGCAAAATTTAATGGTATTTAAATGTAATAGAAGTTAAAGTAAAATAAGCAATTATGAATATTACATACCAGTCCCTTAAAATGTTTTTATGAAAAACTTAAAAAGAGAAGGGTATTACTCCTATGGCTCTACAAGTTTGACAACCACATCAGCTAGTGTTGCAATTTTTGCTTCAACCATCAAACATAATTTAGGAAACCCAAGAAGAGAGGTAAACTCTATTGCAGGCATTCCTCTTTTACCTTTCTGTTTTTCTTTCTTCCGACTCGATGTTCCAGGTTTTCATATTTTATTAGTTCTTTTCTTTTTAGAAAACTTACTTTAGCCATTCTTTTAGGTAGGTCTTCTGCCAACAAAGTTTCTTGTTTTTCCTTCATCTCAAAATGTCTTGATTTCCTTTTTACTACTGAAGGAACTTTTTCCTGGATATAGAATGCTGGGTAGAAAAATGGTCCTGCAGATCCCTGAGACTCTGTTCATTATTTTATTTTTTCCAGTCTATTTTCCCTCTACTGTTCACACTGGGTAATTTCTATTATTCTATCTTCAAGTTCACTGATTTTTAAAAATCTCTCCTTCATTCTGCTGTTGAACACACCACACCCACTGAGCTTTAATTTCATTTTTTGTATTTTCATTTCTATTTGGTTATTCTTCATATCTTTTATTTCTTTGTTAGGATTTCTTACTTCTTTCCTGAGTCTATTTTTTCATTTGTTTCAAGAAATTTGTAATTGCTCATTGAAATATTTTTATGACAGCTGATTTAAAATCCTCAGATAATTTGAACATCTCTGTTATCTCTGTTATCTATTGCTTATCTTTTCTCATTTAAGTTGATATTTTCTGGTTCTTGATGGACAAGTGATTTTTTTACCTAACATCTGGGTATTTGTGGTCTTGTGTTATAAGACTTTGGATCTTATTTAAGTCTTGTTTTGGTTGGCCTCCTCAGATACCTCTCTGGCAGGGTAAGGAGGGAACACTGCCTCATCACTGTCACATATGGGTGGAGGTCCGTGTTCCCCACTTGATCTCCATGGACACTCAGGGAATAGGGGAACTCATTATTGGTAGTTGGGTGTAGGAGTTCCCATTCCCCACTAGGCATGCACTGATATCTACCCTAACTTTAAGGGGTAAGAGTGCTTCCTTACTGCTCCTCACATGGCCTCCACTGACATGAGTAGGAGAGTAGTATCACTACTGCTGAGTGGTGGTGAAAATCCTGGCTCTTCCCCCAGAAGGAAAAGATATGTCCTTCCTGAGGACTGGAGGTGGGAGTCCAGGCCCCCCATTTTGTTTCCACTGAGTGGGGATGGTAGAGAGAGTCTTCATTATAAACTAGCGTTAAGTGCAAGTCCCAGCGCTCCCCATTAGGCCTTTACTGATTGTACCCCAGTAGGGGCATTGAGTGCTTTTTTATAGCCTGGGCAGGGTGAAAGTCTCAAGTGCCCATTTGACCTTTGTTGGCAGGGGTTGGAGTGGGGGTGGTACACAGCTTTTTCTGTGGTGCTTGACTAGAGTATGGCGGTTGTTGTCTAAGATTTTTCTGTTTTGCTAGACTCTTCCTTTCCTGGCCTCTTGCATAGGGAGAGCTGGCCTTGGAGCATTTTTTGTTTGTATTTTTTGGTACTTCTGGGTTGTCAACTTCTCTAGAACCAAGTCTGGGATCTATGCAGAACACACACACACACACACACACACACACACACACACACCACAAACCAGGGAGTTTACCACTGTGTTGTTCCCTGACTCCCATTCTCTTATTCTCTCCACCTTTCAGAATTTTTCCACATTTGTTATATGAATAATAGCTTGAGCTTTTAGTTCTACCTAAATAGAGGAATAAGTAAAAGTATGTATACTCCATCTGTCTGGAATTAAAATTTCTATATCTTTTTAACTGTAATCCCAGCAATTTTAATTTTAATCTTAATCCTAAAATACAAAAATAGGTAAATTTATTTTATACATTTACAACTAATCCCTTTTACCACCATTTCTCCATTATGATTCCATTTTTGTTTGTCTGCTTCATCTTCAAGTTAATTTTTCAACAAATTCTTATGTATAACTAATTTTTTCCTAAGCTTCTGTATGCTTGAAAATTTCATTCTATTGCCTTTACATGTTGGGCATATATAGTTGGCTAATATGAGTCTCAAAATAAATGAGATACCTCAAATATCAAATTGTCAGTTTTAGGTGTCTCTGACTACATTAAAGGTTATAACCAGAAGATAGATAGTTCTGATTATTTAGGAGAAATGCTTAGACATTACTTTCCTGAACACAATAAAACTCCCTCTTCCATTTTAGCTGAATGTCCTTTAAATCAAATAGGGAAATGATAAGGATACTGATGACAGTGTAAAACTAACAGTTATGCTTAGTATGCATCCTGCATTATATGTGTTTATAACACTCACAAAATATTATGAGATTATTTGTTCAATAAACACTTACAGAGCTTATACTGTATGTTAGCTATATTCTAGATTCTTGGTAGAATCTATTAGTGTTCATGTTTTACATATGGAGAGACTGAATCTCAGAAAAGTTGAATACCTTGCTAATAAATGGCACAGGCCAATATTTGAAGTCAGATCTGTATCATGTTTAATCACAACACATACTTGATTTCTACCTGAGTAAATATGATAAATCACATCAATACCATGAAATAAAATATTCAGAATATATAATTATGTGATTTGTAACTGATAGATGATTTAATTAGATTTATTGAGCAAATAGGAATTTTTAAAGTCATAATTTCAAGGTAAAATGTCACATACCTTTCTACAAATAGATGATTCCTTACCATCCTTCCCTTTAAAAAATTTTCAAAAAAATTGAAATTTTTATCATACCTTAAAGTGTCCTATTTTGTCCTTTCAAATCTCCTACAAATTCACTTTGTTTATTACACCAAAAAAGGGACTGGGAATCAGGGAAAGCATTAGCATGTTGTCTTCTCTGTGATTAAAGGAGCTTTTGTTCAAACAGGAAGAAAAAGCAAGCTAACTACAAAGATTTTTAGGTAGAAGAACAGCCCCCTTTGAAATAATTCTGTTTTAAAGTGTTAATCAAAAGTTAATTAAGACAGAAATAAAAAGCAAATACATTCTGTTTCTTTTCTCCTTGAGAGACATAATGATAGTTTGATTTCTAAATTAAGAATAGTAAAATGTCTTTTAATATATTCTGGTTACATGCTTTGGGCAATTGCAGTAGAAAGAAGTATATCAAGAAGAGAAGAACAGGAAAATAGGGGGAAAGAGGTTATTTCCCTTTCAGGGATCTTTTGCCCCAACTCAAATCACCCTCCTGGCCTCTGTGCTTTACCTCTGCACAGCCCACCAAGCCTCACCACTCAACAACTAGCCACACAAACACCCTTCCAGACATCTGCCTTTTAATTGGTGTATTTTATTTCATACTTGAAATGATCATTGCTCTAGTTGGGATTAATATTTACTATGTAAGTATTTTCTATTCCTTGCATTTTTTCTTTTGTTTTTGTTTGTTTGGTCCCCTCTTTTTCTGGCTTTAATTTAACATTGTATATCATTGCATTTTATCTCCTCTCTTAGCATGAAATGAACGTCTTTCTAGAGTTTCCAATATATATTTTAAACTAATCTAAACATACCTTCAAATAAGAATATATCCTTTACATGTAGTATAAATACCATATAACATTATACTCAACTTTCTTTCCTGTCTCATGTGATACTGCTGTCATTCATTTCACTTATCCATATGCCTTAATTACCTAATACATTGTTGCTATTATTACTAAAGTAATAATTGAGGACAATTTCCATTTATTTGCTGATGACTCTGACTAAACAGACTTCAAACACAGCAGAAGTTAAAGAGTCTGTCAGGTGAAGCCACTTCTTGCCAACAGCTACAGGTGGTCAATGATGAGTAATCTGAGCATCATCTTCAGGCTGAGGCCCTGGTTCTGGGCAAACAGCTGGTGGGTGGACCTGGTCCTTTCGGCGTGGGGAGGAGTCTCTGAGGAACTATTCCTTATTCTCATACTTGTGCTTGATGTGTTTCCACAGCTTCCCCTGGTTGATGTGTTCGTAGATCGCGTCCACGCCTTGATCGAAGGCGCACTCGAAGAATAAGGTGCCCACGGCGATGGTGAGAGCGAAGGTGGAGGTCCTGCGGTACAGCAGGGAATACAACCTCGCAGTAAGCGTCGGGGCCGCCATGTTTCTCCGCTGTCAAGCCCGCACCTGCTTTGCTTTGTTCTATTATTAAAATTTTATTTATTCATTTGAGAGAGACAGAGACTGTGACAGCATGAGGGGAGAGGAAAAGAAGAAGAAGACTCCCCATTGAGCAGGGTTTAAGCATCTATCTTCGGCTCAGGTCACAATCCCAGGGTCCTAGTATCACATTGGGCTCCTTGACCAGCAGGGAGGCAGATTCTCCCTCTTCTTGCTGCTTGCCCTGCTTGTGCACTCACTTGCGCTCTATCACTTCCATAATGGGTTCAGCTCCTTTTTGCTTTTCCCTCAGTCTGTTTAAAAAGATATCTTAAATCAATTAAAAATAAGAAAAGTAAAAGATCTTATTTACCTTCATTTATTCCTTCCTTGACACTTTTCCTTTACGTGAATTCCTGAGCTATATTACGTTTCTTCTCCCTAAAATACTTCTTTCAATGTTTCTTGCAGGGCAAATCTGCTGGTGATGAATTCCCTCAGTTTTTGTTTATCTGAGAAAACCTTTATTTCCCCTTCACATTTCAAGGATAATTTTGCTGGATATAGAACTCCATGTTGGTGAGTTTTTCTTTCAACTAATATCACTAAATTCTCTTCATGCTTGCATGGTTTCTTGCTGAGACTTCCTATCTTTGTTCATATTGCTTCATATAACTGTACTTCATATCCTTGTCCTGTGGGTAAAATGTAGTTTTCCCCTGGCTTCTTTCAAGTTTTTCTCTTTTTCTTTGGGCTTCCTGCAGTTTGAATATGATATTCTTAGATGTAGCTTTCTTAGTATTTATCGTACTTGATATTCTCTGAGCTTCCTGGATCTGTGGTTTTGTGTTTGTCATTAATTTGGCAAGTTTTCAGCCATTATTACTCCAATATTTGAATTACTTCAGCCATTATTATTTCATTATTCTTCTGTTACATCTTTCTTCTTCTTCAGGTATACGAGAATATGTATGTTACACAGTTTCAACGTGTTCTTTTTTTTTCCCCCAATTCTTCATTTAGTTTGGGAAATTTCTGTTGACTTAATCTTAAACTCACTGATTCTTTAGACACGTCCAGTCTACTTATGAGCACATCAAAGTCATTCATTTCTGTTACAATGTTTTTGATTTCCAGTATTTTCTTTTGATTCTTCTGTAGAGTTTCCATTTCTCTGCTGACATTACCCATCTATTTTGCATGTTGTATACTTTTTCCATTAGAGCCTTAACATATTAATCATAGTTATTTTTAAATTCCTGTCTAATAATTACAACACATATCTGAGTCTAGTTCTGATGTTTGCTTTGTTTGTTCAGGTTATGTTTTTTCCTTGTCCTTTAGTAAACTTTGTAATTTTTTGTTAAAATTCAACAGATTGAAATGGTCATGGGATCAGAGATAAACAGACCCTTAGTGTGAGGATTTGTGTTAGAAGTTGGACTGATTCACTTTTGCTGTATTTGTAGATACCAGAGGCCTCAAATTCCTTCTAATGTTCTTGTTTATGAATCCTTTCTTGACTTCAGGCTTCCCTAATTACTCCCCCTCAGAGAGACTCTGTGTCTTGCAGTTCCTTCAGCTATAACTCACCGTTTTTATATTGGAACCCCGTTGATGAGGTGGCTGAGTACAGAGGAAAGGAGTATTCCCTAACTTTATGAGTATATCTTAATCTTTTAGTGGGTCTATATCTCTGGGTAATAAACTTCATGATTTTCTTCCCAGTGGTATAGCTTCTTCACCCATAGGTGAGACAGAAAGGCTAAAGGAGATTAGAACAAAAATCCCTTCCCCAGATGGGACAAGGCTCTGGTTACATCCTTCCCCTTGAGAGCTGGCTTTTGTTACAGAGAGAATGCTCTGGTCGTATTCGACAATGGTTACTCTTACCCATTCCCTACCAGAACTACTAGAAAATTCTGGACTCCACAAAAGTATGTGGGGGTGAGGGAGGGTATAGGTGGGAGGGATGAAGGGTTGATACTGCAGCCTCCACTCTCAGGCCAGTCCAAACTAAGTCTCTAGCAATTCATCAAAATTAACCTAAAGTGTTCCTATAGGTTTATGGCTTTAGTATTTTCTGTTCTAGGTAAGCATATTTTGGTGACTCCCTGAATTCACCTGGATTTCAAGAATTCAGGATAGTGTAGTTTGCCCTACAATCTTAATTCTCTGATAGGCCCAAGAAAGTCATTCACTTTCGAACTGTTCAGCTCTTTATTGCTGAATGAATGCAAGTTAAAACCTCTAAGCTCTTTCTATGCTGGGGCTAAAACCAGAAGTCTACTACAAACATTCTTATTTTATAGGCCAGCACTGATTTTTTGGCAGTATTAGCATCAAGGATGATGTTGAGAAATAGACCTCTCTGTACTTTGTACTGTTAATTCGTGTATTAATGTGATCAATTAGTGATGTCTGCCATGGTAATGAGAGTAAGGAATGAAGCCATGTATGCCACATATTTGCCATTTTTGACCAAAATGATTTCTAAGGCCCTTTCTAGATTTAAGGATCAAGGCAAAGAGTGGAATAACACTGGTGTCCCCTCAATACATACGAGAATCCTATTTGCTAATATTAATGATACTGCATTTGTGTATGATGTTGTATAACAGAAGTGTACAGGGATATATCCAATATATGAGTAAACCAAAACAAAATAACTTGCCCAAAGGTCCCGTGTAAGCTTCCTAATTGAATTCGATTTTCCACACCCTCATTTATGTATGAGATTGAGAAATTACTGTTGTGTTGCACCACCTCAGGCCCTATGCTATGCCTTTTCCTTAATGTGGATTTTGCATCCATGCCTTTGAAAGAATAGATAGACAAAAAGTGTCTATAATTGTGTGTGTGTATAAAACAGCATCCATGTCCAAGTCAACATGGTTGACTTACTATGAGGACCTACCAGAAAAATTTATCTCAAGGCTTAGTAATAGGAAAAGCATGTTTCTCATGAAAAATTAGTTTAGTTTTTGATTTATAGCCACTAAATTTTTTGTATTCTACTTTGCTTTGGCTACCTATGTGGAAGCATAGAATCATATTTGTAGTCCATCACTAACAAGAGAATAAGACCAGCTGATACACATTTTAGAGTACTAATCTTTCCTGCTGATTTATTATTCTTCTAACCTTATTTTCCATTTACTATTATTTCCTCATTTATTTATTTTTATCATTTTCCTATTGGACAGAAAAGTGACCAGAAGAAGAGGAGTGAAAAAAGAAGAGACAGTAATTCACAAACTATGTATTTATTTAATCCTCTATATATACAAAGCAAAGACCCTTTGTCTTATTTCCTACTTTATTTCTTTTCTACAAAGTCCATCTTTTATTTTATCAAGTATTTGGAAAAGCTTTAGGAAGTCCTACTCTCTTACCAAGTTTAAAAAAGCTCTTTTCTTTGTCAGGTCAAATATTTTATTTGATATAATATAGTTTGAGGTTGAATCATGAATCCATTAACCTTTAGTTTGTTGTAAATGGATTTCCCCTTCTTAGAATTTTTTTTGACATTTTATATTTTCCTGGGGCTAGAACTGGCTGTCATAAGTGGCCCCATGAGTTGGTAAGGATTATATTAATATAATCAGATAGTTCCAGAATATTTTTTCCCCAAGATCACAGAATAATTCACAGGAAATTTAAAGGATTTTTTTTTTTTTTTGCTTTTGTTTAGGTGTGCAAAGACCTTTTCTTTTTAAAAATTTTTATTTATGTTTTTAAATTTCTTTTCAGTCTTCCAGAATTCATTGTTTATGCACCACACCCAGTGCACCATGCAATACGTGCCCTCCACAATACCCACCACCAGGCTCACCCAACCTCCCACCTCCTCCCCTCCAAAACCCTCAGTTAGTTCCTCAGAGTCCATAGTCTCTTATGGTGTGTCTCCCCTTAAAGGATCTTTCTGAATGAGAACAAGGCAGTTTTGCTGTCTTCTTTCACTATAAAGAAGGCAGTCCAGAGCTTCACTGCAAGACACTCAGTCAGGTTGTGTGTGGAGTGTATATGTGAGGGGAGGGTGGGGGGTGGGGATAGAGGGTTATAATTTGGTAGAGAAGTGGAGACAGATTTAAGATTATGGGGAGACTGATAGTCCTGCATAGTAAACGAAAGCCTATAGCTTTGCCAAGGGACCTGCAAATTTTTTTCGTGAAAAGACAAGTAATTAGTAATTTAGGTCTTGGGGGCATATGGTCTTTGTTGTAACTTCTTGACTCTACTTTTGCAATGCAAAAGCAGCCACAGACAATTCACAAATTGATAAGCATAACAGTGTTTCAATAAAACTTTATTTATGGATACAAAATTTGAATTTCATAAAATGTTCACACATCACAAAATATTCTTTTGATTTTTTTCAACCATTTATAAATGCAAATAACATTTTGTAAGGCTTGCTGGCCATACAATAACCCAAGATGGGTTGGATTTGGCCTGTAGGCCACAGGCTGCTAGTCCCCACCACCCTAAACAATTAAAATTCTCTGACACTAAAACACTACCAGTTAACCCTTTGGACTAAGCATTATCTGCCACATTTCCCACAGCTGATTTACAATCACCATTGGGAGGGCTACCATTCATATCTCTGGTACCTATCTATAATGATTTTCACCCTTAAGTATATGAATCACCATCGTACAAAGTTTGTTAACTGTAGATTCTGTGGCCCTGGGTAAAGCCCTTGAATCAACATTTTAATCATCAACCCAGATAATATGATTTGTGAGTAGATCCAAACTTCATGAATCATTGGATCACTATAAATTATTAGATACTTTACTTATATAAAACATACAAACAGGGATGCATGGGTCCTCAATTGGTTAAGCGGTCAACTCTTGATTTTGGCTCAGGTCATGATATTGGGGTCCTAAGATCCAGCCCAGCATGGGGTTCTGCATTCAGCAGGGAGTCTGCCTGAGGATTCTCTCTCTCCCTCACAAATAAATTAATAACTCTTAAAAAAAAAAAAAAAAAGCTGCCCTAGGTCCCTATTGATAAAAAATGCTCAAAGTAAGGTCAAGCAGAAAAGAAGGTGCTAAAAATATACCTGGCCTTCCAACACTGGTTTCCAATTGCTGTATAAAGCTCCAGATTTCTCCGTTTTACTCTTCCTACTCTAAGCTTTCTTTTCTGTGAACTCTTCTAAGCTACTGTGTCTACTATAATTTATAGTAATATAAAGTCTTGAATCCAGAAACAATTCTGGGCCATATAGCTCACTGTTTAATAGAAACTGACTTCATAAAAATGTCATTTGGAATTCTAAGTAAATGCACATGACTGAATGGATGCTAGGAATCCCCGCTCCAATCTTAAACTTGTAAAAATGTTGCACAAATAAAACAAGGAATATTAGCTAAACTTGAAATGAAGGGAAATCCCTGAATAGTAGCAATAAATAGGATTTAAAATTGGAATTATAATTTAATGGAATCAAGAGAACCTGGATAAGGCACTGGCCTGAAGGGTGGGAACTGGGGGCTACATCTTATCTTGTACTAGAAATCCCAGAGGGCTGCTCCATACCTAAAACAGGAAATTTTTGAAGCACTTCTTCATGTCTTTTGCCTTTTTTAAGATCATATTCTCTTTTTTTCTTATTGACTAGCAGAAATATTTTATATAATCTGCATGCAAACCTTTTTGTTTGGATTGCATATATATGTGTGTGTGTGTGTGTGTGTGTGTGTGTATGTATATATATATATATATATATATATATATATATATATGATATTGGGAGATATATATATATCTCCAATATCTTCTCTCAGTTTGTGACTTGCCTTTCCACTCTTGTGTGGCATCTTTTTTTTTTAATTTAATGAACTTGTTGATTGACATGAAGTCCAATTGATCAATCTTCTTTTTCAAGTTTAATGATTTTTATGTTCTATTTACAACATTTTTGCTTACTTCAAATCAGAAGCATTCGCTGTTTTCTTCTGAAGCGTTTTTGTTTTACCTTACACATTTTGGCCCGTGATTTCTCTTGAATTAACATTTTTGTTCATATTGTGAAGTGTGGTTCAAACAAAAATATTAAAAGCAGCCAAATTAAAAAAGACTTTACCTTCAAAACAGTGACCATATTATTTATTTGACTTATCTGTGCAACCTACGAAAATTAGAAGATAATGAAATGACATTTTTTGACTTTGTTTTCTAGCAGTATGACTGTTATTTATTGAGATATGATTTTCTTTGTATGAATGAATCCTTATTGTAATTTAATGAGCTTCTTTTCTAATTATTTTTTCAATTGAGCCAAAATTGCATAACATAAAACTAGCTATTTTAAAGTTTACAATTCAGTGGCATTTATTACATTCACAATGTTGTGCAACCATCATCACTATCTAGTTCCAGAACATTTTCACCCTAGAAGGAAACCCCATATCCATTTAGTAGTCATTTTCCATTCCCTCCTCTCCCCAGGCCCTAAAAACCACTAATCTTCCTGTCCCTGTGGATTTACCCATTCTGGGCATTCCATATAAATGGAACCACATAATATGTGATCCATTGTGATTGACTTCTTTTACTTATCATAATGTTTTCAAAGTTCATCCATGTTGTGTCATATATCGCTACTTATTTCAGCATAGAGAAATACATTTCTTTTTATTTACACATTTATTTATTTTTTAAATTATATTATTTATTAAATTATACACTTTATTTACACAATTCATCCTTTATTTACACAATTCATCCTTTCATGTACATTTGGACTGCTTCCATCTTATGATTGTTGTCAATAGTTAATAGTGTTGCTATGAACATTTCTATACAAGTATTTGTTTTTAAGAACACCTGTTTACAATTTGAAGAATACCTGTTTTTAGTCTGTTGGGGTATATAATTAGGAGTGGAACTGCTGAGTCATATAGTAATTTTATGTTTAACTTTTTGAGGATATGAGCTTCTTGAATTTGTGGGATTTCCTTTATAATTGTCTTCAAAAATTGTTACATTCTTTCATCTTTTTCAGATATTCCAATTTTAGGTATAATAAAAGTTGACTGTATCCCATATGTCCTTGTATTCCTTCTTCACCATATTTTTTATTCCTTATGCTTTGTTTTGAATATTTTGTATTAATCTGGCCACAAGTTAATTAATCCTGTTTTTTGTTTTGTTTTGTTTTGCTATAAGTTGTCTGCAGTTAAACACATCCAGAGGGTTCTTAATTTCAGATATGTTTGCACTTTCAGACTGTCCATTTGATTTTTGTAAATGGATTTCTTCTTCTTTTTTTTTTTTTTTTTTTTTTTAAAGAGGAAATAAAATAGAGGGGTGGGGAGGGGCAGAGGGAGAGGGAGAGAGAAAATCTTAAGCAGGCTCAACATCTGGTGTGGAGTCCAATCTCACAACCCTGAGATCATAACCTGAGCCAAAATCAGATACTTAGCCAACCGAGCTACCCAGGCATGCCTGTAAAATGGATTTCAATTCTCTGTTAAAATTCTCTACTTTTCTCTGCTTTTCATCTTTTATTCATATTTTTCTCTGTTTTCTTAAACATATTGATCAGACTTATTTAAATTTCCTTGTCTGATAACTTCAATGCCAGGTATGTGCATGCAATTTAATTCTATTTTTTAGCATGCTTCATAATTTTCCAGTGGATCTTGGAGGTTGTGAATGAAAAATTTTATAGGATATGGATGAACTGTCATTCTCCAAAGACAGTTATGTTTTCTTCTGGAATGAATACAGAATAGCAGAAGATCACCTTGATTCTGTTTAAGGCTTTTGTAGGTTTGGTCTTTCATATTTGCCCTTACTCCTATGATACTGTCTTTACTTCTAAGACATAATCATTACTCTTAGGATATAAGGCTTGTAGAGTCACAACTAAAAACCAGGAGGCTTTATTAAAGCCCCTACACACTGGCAGGACATGAGCTTCAATCTGTCTCTTCATCCCCCTGTGGTTGCTGGAATCTTTGTGCAGCACTTGAGACTCTGAGCTCCTAGCTTTTGCTTGGGTTCTAGGCAGGTCTAATCATTTGTACATAGAGCTGAAGAGGTGGCCCATAACTTGTGGGAAACTTGCATTCATATTTTTGGGCTCCTTCTCTGTGTTTTGCTTTTCTCTGGAATTTTGCCCTTTAATGCCCAGCCACTCTGATGGTCCCAAATTCTGACTCTGAATCCCCAGCCCAACAAGAATAATATTTATGCTTAAACTCTATTTTCCTAGGCTGTAATCTGGAAAATGTCCTTAGGGAAAAATCTAGGATGATGAAGATATGGTGTTCACCTCATGAATTTCCCGTCTTTTAAGGATATCAGCCCCACAAGTCTCCCTCTGTTGTTATACTCCAGTGCCTTCAAAAGGTTAAATTTTTAGAGTTGGTTTTGGTAGGAGGGTCGGTTCAATACAAACTACTCTATCATGACCAGATTAGAATTTCTCAACAAAAAAGTTACCAAATATTAAGAGAACAATTATATATCCCTATATTAACTATAGTGTAGCAAAGAATAGAAAAAGAAGGAAAACTGTTCAAACCATTTTATAATAGAACTCTGTTTTTTTTTTTAAGATTTTATTTATTTATTTGACAGAGAGAGAGTACAAGCACGGGGAGAGCAGGGAGTGGGAGACACAGGCTCCCGCTGAGCAAAGAACCTGACATGGGGCATGATTCCAGGACCCTGGGATCATGACCTGAGCTGAAGACCACAACTTAACCCACTGAGCCACCCAGCTGCCTCTAAAACTCTGATTCTAAAAGCAGTAAAATATAGTACAAGAAAACAATATTGTAGAATCTAGGTTATGAATATGGAAACAAAAATTTTAAAGTGAAATATTAGCAAACAGAATTCAACAATGTATTAAAAAATACTTCAGTCTAGATAGGGTTTATCCCATAAATAGAAGGATCGTTCAGTATCAAAACCTGTCCATATAATACACTATTTTAACATATTAAAGGAAAAAATCCACAGGATCATCTTGATAGATACAATAAATAAGTTGGATTAAATCTGACTATTTTCATTACTTAAAAAAATAAAACTATTCTTTAATGTACTGGAAAGGCATGATCTTCTTAGCCTGATAAAGACCATCTATTAAAATCCAGAAAAAAACCAATTTATGGTGAAAATTAAGCCATTCCCATTCAAGTCAAGAACAGACAAGGATGCCTTCTATCTCTAACAACATTTAATACTGTACTGAAGGTCCTAACTAGTTCAAAGAGTCAAAATTAAAAAGAAAAGCACATAATTATTGGAAAGAAAACACAAATATATTGTTATTTACAATAGAAAATCTAAAAAAAAATAAGAAAAATTTGGAACCTAGTGAAAAAAATTGATCATGGTGGCTACTTAAAAGATGAACATAAGATATCTATAGTATTCTCAAATACTAAAAATACCTAATTAGAAAATGTATTAAAAATATGACATTCACAATAGTAGCAAAACTATAAGATCCTTGGGAATAAATCTACCCAAATGTATAGGAAATATATGAAGAAATTTATGAAATCATTTCTAATTCAGATCCATAAATAAAAATATATTCAAGTAGAATTAGACCTAAGTATTAAAAAAAACTTTAAAAATCTAAGAAAAAAATCAATTATTTTGCTCTTATAATAGGAAATGTTTTTCATTATATAGCTGAGAAAATAAATGAAATTGATTCATATGTAACAATATACATACATCTTAAAAACACATTGAGGAAAGAAAGTAATATGCAGAATAAGCATTCTTTTCACTTTATATTTATGTAATTTTTTAAAAGATTTTATTTACTTATCTGAGAGAGAGAGAGAGAGTACAGGAGGGTGTGGGAGAGGGAGGAGAGGGAGAGAGTCTTAAGTAGACTCCATGCCGGGTGGAGAGCCTAAAAGGGGCTAGATCTCATGACCCTGAGATCACAACCTGATCCAAATCCAAGAGTTAGATGCTTAACTGACTGTGCCACCCAGGTGCTCCTATATTTATGTAACTTTATATAATTTTCAATTATGTAATTTACATGAACATTTGGAGCATACAAAACAATACAATAGATAGTTTACAGATTCTCCTGGCTTTAGTAAAAACATAAAAATAAATATAGGCCAGCAGCATTCAATCTAAAGTTAAGTAAGTGGTTATCTCTGGAATCAATGAGAACAGGTAGACTTTAATTTCATATCTGTGATGTTTTGTTTATATAAAAACATAAGCAAATCTCAAAACATATTAATACTTATTAATTATGAGCATAGATACACTAATGTTTTCTTATAATTATTTCTGCTGCCATTTCTGGCTACTTTTTTTTTTTTTAAAGATTTTTATTTATTCATTTGGCACAGAGAGAGATCACAAGTAGGCAGAGAGGCAGGCAGAGAGAGACGAGGAAGCGGGCTCTGCGCCAAGCAGAGAGCTGGACGCGGGGCTCGATCCCAGGACCCCGGGACCATGACCGGAGCTGAAGGCAGAGGCCCCAACCCACTGGGCACCCCAGGCGCCCCCATTTCTGGTTACTTATAAAACAAGACAGGAGGATAACCCTATGGATGACCCATAAAATGTAACCAACCACCTTCTCACCTCAGAAAAAGAATCAGTAGAGAGTCTCCTTTAACCAAACTTCTACACAAAAATTTTAAAGATAAAGAAAACAAGCAAACAAAACCCAGGCCAAATTGAAATAGAAATATTGCAGGAAATGGGTCCTTTTCTAAAGGTAGAAAGGAGGACTGACAATTGATGCCAGTGTTAGCATTTTCTTCCCTGGGAGCTAGGGGTGGCCAATTTCACTGAGTGCTTGCAAGGCATTATGTGCTAAGAAAAGGAAAGTCATGAGTTCAATTAGAATTTGGTTGCAGCATCATTAAAATTAAGCTGTTTTGCCTGCTACTAATTTCATTCTTGGCCACTAGGATGGTTACTTATTTGTTTGTCTCAGTGAAGAGAGAAAGTGCTGCTGGCAGAGTAGATGAAATTGAAATACACAAGAGAAAAGAATGGTCATGTGCTAATGAACAAGAGAGAGCTAGTCCTGCAGAGGTTCTCAGCACAATCTTCTCACTGCAAATTTATTTTCTAAATTTGATGACAGTCTGAGTGCAGAATTGCACAAATACCTAGGGTTTCTGTTTTCCTTTTTCCAGTTGTGCTGGGTAGTTTTCTCACTTTAGAATTGGAAAGGGCTGCATGGTCCTAAGGATCTTCTCATTTATAGACTTGGAAACTGAGACCCAGAGAGGGTAAATCATTAGTCCAAGGTCATACAACTTATTACTGGGCCTCCCTCCAAACTCTCTGAAAATAATTTCATGTTCTACTTCTAAAATTATTCCACCCCTATTAAAAAGGCAGCTTTTAAAAGGCACCCTTGACACACCATAGCCTGTCTTGGCTACAAGAAAGACCTTGGCAATGGGGTGGCAAGTGAGCTCATTTGAACAGGGGAGGTAATTCCTGGCATCAGCTGTGTCTCTGGACTTACTTCAGCTTCCCCATATGTCCCTTATATGCTCAGGTTCCAGAGCCTGAAGAAGACATGGCTACTTCCTTTTTCCTTTATGAAGGAAGATGGTGGAGCCCCCAGGAACAATGCTGCTTTATTGTCATGTTAGTAGATATACTGCAGCAACTTACTCTCCATAACAAACCTCTCTCCCATATATATAGAACCCACGGTGTCTGCCAAGCACATTTTCATCTGTAATCTCATTTGAGCCTCAACATTTTCCTGATACAAGTAAGTCAGGCCCTATTATCCCAATTTTCCAGAAAGGCAAGCTGATATGCAAAGAAAGAGTATACTGAATTGGCACCAGAGACCAGGGATCACCTTGGGATGCCCACTTTGAATTCTGGTTGCTAGCCATTCCCTGGGTCCTCCTTGCCCTGATACAGCCTTCCTCCCACATTGTATCAAGTCAGAGATACAGAATAACCAGCACTGGTGCTTCCCTGGGAATCATGAGTCTGTGTGAGAAGGGAGAGGCAGAAGTGAAGGGAGTATAATCTTTTTCAAAGGATGCATAAGGAAAGTCACTAGAGGTAGCATGATAAAACTTGAACTAATGAGTCTTATGGGATTCTGGTCCAGAAGAAAAATGTATATAGCCCAGTGGTTTCCACAATCCTGCTTCATTATAATCACCTGAAATTACTTTTTATTTATTTGGTTTTGTTTTTAAATAGGTACTAGATTCACAGGGTTCAGAAATCAAAAGGAACAAAGGGTATGTGATGAAAAGACTCTCTCCTACCTCTGTGTCCTTACCGTAACTCTACTCTCTCCCTGGGAAGTAAAAAACATTATGAATAATATTAAACAAAGCATATGTTTACCTCCCCTGCCCACACACATTTTTATACAAAAGGTAGTATTCTAAATTGTTGTTGACTTTCCTTTTCTCACCTAAATAATGTATTTTGGGAATTGTATCATATTAGTATACAAAGAACTTCCTCTTACTTTTTTAGCTATATAGTGTTATAGCATGCATATACCATGATTTTCATTTAACCAATTTTTCCTAATAAACCATTAAATTATTTTTAATCTTTTGTTATTACAAACAAAGCTGCAATAAATAACTGTGTGCAATGGATGTCTAAGAGAACTGAGTTTTGGTCTAAGCTCTAATACTATGCAGTCAAGTGGCTTTGAGCAATCAGTTAATATTCTGACCTTTTAAAAATGGAAAGAATCTTAATGACCATTTGGTCTAGTATTTTCCCAAACCATGTTCATGAAATGCTAGTCCCAAAGGGTGCACACCCTGGAAATTGATAATACAAACTAGATTCTGAGAAGAACAAAATGAATAAAAATTAATTAATCCAGGGTTTCACAAATTTATTTAATAATGGGTATTTTTTTTTCAGAGACTGATGGTTAATTTTATGCATTAATTTGTGGAGTATTTTTGGATGAGATTAACATTTAAATCAGTGAACTTTGAGTAAGCAGATTGTCTTCCACAATGTGGGTGGACCTCATCCAATCAGTTGAAGGCCTGAGTAGAACAGAATGACTGGCCTTCCCAAGTAAGAGAGAACAAGAGGCACTCTAGAAGATGCCTTTAGACTTCATTGGCATCATCAACTCTCCTGGGTCTTGAGCCTACTGGACCACACTGTAAATTTGACAGTCTCCAAAATTACACGAAGCAATTCCTTATATAAATCTCTTTCTGAATATATACACATCTTATTGGTTTGGTTTCTCTGAAGAATGCTGATTGATACAGGGACCAACTGTTAACATGCTATGGAATTAATGTTCCTTAGAATACACTTTGAGAAAAGGGAGTCTGGTCAGACTTCCTCTTATTTTACAGCTATGAAATCAGAACGGACCAAGGTTTTGTATATCCAGCATCTAACATATGCTTAAACAGTATAGTTCAATAAATGTTTACTTGCTTTAAATAGTAATCTGTCTAGGAAGATAATACAAAGTTGTAAAATAAATTTTAAAACATTCAAGGAACTCTAAAGAAAAAAACTGAAGCGATGAAGATATGATGAGTTATGAAATAAATTTCCCCACACTAACTACCAGCATTTAGAGATAGATGAAGGTCATTATAAAGGAAGTGAGAATTAATATGGGTCACAAAGGATGAGCAAACTCAATGGCAGAGGTGTGAAAGTTAGACATTTCCAAGACTCAAGAAAACACAAGGCATGCTCTGGGCATAATGGAAACAAGTTTGACCAGGCCAATAGTCTTCCCCAATAATACATTAGTTCTATCATTTAATTTATTATTGAGCATCTATTATGTACCAGGGACCATTCTAGGTACTGGGGATACAGCAGGGAGTAAGATGAATAATGCCTCTGCTCTCATGGGACTTACATTCTAAGGGACAGAAAAAAAATAAACTAATAAATGTGTCAGAGTGGGGATTAATGTTATGAAGAAAAAAATAAAGCAGGTTAAAGGGATTATGAAAGAATATTGGGCTGGGGGAAATGGCTCTTTTACAAATGGTGGCTAGGGAAGGCCACTTTAGTTAAGTGATTTTGGAGCCAAGTTCTAAAAAAAATGAGAGCCATGCAGATATCTGGAGGAAAAGCAATCTGGGCAAAGGGAAAAGCAAATGCAAAGGGAAAAGCAAATGAGAGCATGACTGCCATGTTCAGGGAACAGAGAGCAAATGGAAGTAGGGCTAGGCAGGGGATAGGAGGTTAGCTGTAGGAGATGAATTCAGGGAGCCAGTTAACTTTGACCTTATAGGCCAACTTAAGGGTTTTAGTTCTTATTCTAAGTTACATGAAGACACTGAAGGATTTTGAGCATGGTGATGATGGGATCCCTCTAGCTGCTTATTGAAAATAGGCTTTAGGCAGAATGAGGAGATCTTACAATAGTCTGGAGAAAAAATAAAAATTATTTTGAAATTTGATGGTAGTAGTGGAAATGGTTAGAAGCGTTTGGAATCTAGATATATTTTGAAAGTAGAACTAAGAAGATCGGCTGATAGATTGCCTGATGGTAGTGTAGCACGAAGTGTTCTGCACAAGGAGGGAAAAATCCTGGGTTCTGGTCTCTCTTGCTACTATTTGGTCCTGTGACTTTGAGCAGCCCACATAACGTCTTTGGGTCTTATTTTCCCCACTTGTAAAATGGGGTCATTAATTTCTTGCTTGGAGTTAGGGGACCAATTCAAATGGTCTCATGAAGTATCTTCAGTTGTAAGATCTATAAATTTAGTTTAGCTTAGTTTAGTCAAAATTAACACTCCTTTATTTACTCTTTAGTATTGCTCATTATAATTTCATGTAAAGAACTGTATCTTTCCTACTACACTGTAAATTTCTTGTTTGCTGGGACCTTGTCTAATACCCTTATATATCATCCAATGTTTATCAACTGATTGAGAACAAACAATCCACAAATAATAAATATATTGCTGCCTGCTACTCTTTTTTATTTTCCCATGAACTTCAAATTTAGTGCTTAAGAACAAACTCCAGTTTCAAAAAGCAAGGAAGGGAAGGGAACAAGGAAGTTCCAAATCAACAGTTACATGTTGAGGTAGGTAGATTAATCAAGAAAGGCTTAAAGCAGTTGAAAGTTTGACATGGGAACTCAACTACAGAGAGCAAAATGGAGTCTCTCATGTCAAGCAGGAGACTGTGTCAAGCAGCGGCTGTGTCAAGTATGATGCAAGCAGTTAAGGTACTACAGCTAGGAGATACTGCTGGGACCAACGTCAGCTGACATCCCAGAACTGATAACGAGCAGAACCAGAAGAGGTCTGCAAGGACCCAAAACCGATTAAATCCCTTTAAAAGGGAAGGATTTTGGCAGCAAACTGTCAGACTCTTCAGACATGACCCCTGTATGTCTGACCATTTAAAAAAGGCAACTGCCACTGAAGGTTCTGCCCAACTGATCTCTGAACAGACCAAGATCCTTCACTGCTTGAATATAAGCAGCAGTAAGGGCTGAGAGCTGACCCAGACCAGACTGAGGCCTTATCTCAACTGCACACCCACTGACTGACTTCACGTTTGGTTCATTCACTTCCTGCACACTTCTGTTATCTTGTTTGTTGCGTGGCTTGTTTTCTGTCCTGCTTTGTGTGCTGTGTTAGAAGCCAAATTTAATCACACAATGAACTGTCATCAAGATTGGAATCCTGAACCTACTTTTTAATTGATATTTAACTTTGTTTTATGATTGAATAGAGTGGACATTGTGGAAAGACACGAGTTGTGTGTGTGCCTTCATAACATGCTCATGACATCAACTTTATTTTATTTTTTTTTAAAGATTTATGAGAAAGAGAGAGAGAAAGAGAGAGCATGAGCATGGGGAGGGGGCAGGGGCAGAGGGAAAGGGAGAGAGAAAAGCAGACTCCCTATTGAGCAGGAAGCCGAATGTAGGGCTGGATCCTAGGGTCCTGGGATCATGACCTGAGCTGAAGACAGATGCTTAACCAATTGAGCCACCCAGGCGCCCAGGGAAATTAACTTTAAGGAGGGTAAGATTTTGCAAGACAGAAAAGGGAAAGAAAGGCATCCCAAGGAGAAGAATAGCACCACAGGAACGTGCAGGCTCTGGAAAAAGAACCATTGCCCTAACTGGAGTGTGGTATTCCTTGGAGAGGAATGGAGAGGGGTAAATCTGGAAAGTTAAGTGGCATCCAGACTATGGTAAGTTCTGCATGTCATTCTAAATTGTTGACATCATGCAACTAATGAATCATTGAATACTACACCGAAGTGCTCGCTTCGGCAGCACATATACTAAAATTGGAATACTACACCGAAGAGTAATGATATCTATATGTTGGTTAACTGAATTTAAATTTAAAAAAAAAGAAAAAGAAATAAGTAAAAATATACTAAAAAAGAAAAATAAAATAAAACAGTGTTGACATTACCAAGGAGAAAACAAGAAGTTATCTTTAGAATGTAATCACCACGACAGCAAGTCCTTCTGTCTGTCTGTTTTCCATTGTATTCGTAGTGTCTATCACATGTCTGGCACATAGTAAGGGTTCAATAAATAGCTACTAAGTGAATCACTGTTTTTAAATGTAAGAATGATATGATCAAACTGTGTTTTAGAAAAATAACTGGTGATGGCGATGAGAAGGGTTTGGGAAGTAAAACAGACAAGAGTCAGGGAGACCAGTTAGTTAGTAGATTACTGACAGTCTAGATTTGACTCAGTAGGCCAGATACACACTGTTCTTAATTAAAATCAATAGGAATTTTGCTGAATAGAATTTAAATAATTGAATGCTAATAACAACTACATTTTCCTCAAAAATACTAGTATGCAGTGGTGTTCAATAAATATTTATAAATTTAATGTAGAAAAGCCATTAATTCTACATGATCTAATCTGCTTTGTTGACTGAGTGATCAAAATATGCAATGATTATGATATGAAAACTGCTGTAAATGATTAGTTTACTTTGGAGAATAATATTCTCTATGATGTACCCAAAATAGTTATTCCTTTCTTGCAGTGATGGCTGGTTTACATAGTTCTTTATGAGACCCAAGTACCTGGGGATGCTGAGGATGCAAACAAGCAAACAGTTAGATCTAGCTTTAAATCCTAAGCCTTGCCTATCTCATTAGTAAAAAGGGGATAAGAGTACCAACCTTCCTTGGTGGTTATGAGGATTAAATGAGATGATAAACATGAGGACAAGGCATATAATAAAGTATGTGAAAATGCAGCTGTTAATTCCATCAGGAAGAAGGCAAAGGGCTGGTTCTGTAAGTAAAATCAACTTAGGGGGCACCTGGATAGCTTAGTCAATTAGGCATCTGACTCTTGATTTCCATCAGGTCATGATCTCAGGGTTGTGAGATCGAACTCCATATCAGGTTCTGAGCTGGGCATGGATCCTGTTTAAGATTCTCTCTACTCTCATGCACAAACAACAAACAAACTTAGGAAAGGTTAACCTGAAGTAATAGGGGAATTTTAGTGTTTGAAATTTTGGAAGCCGAAGAGATTCACACTAAATCATGCTATTCACATCTTATTCCTTCATGCCCCTTCTTGCACCAGGTTGGAAAGGTATTTGATGATCTTTCCAACAAAGTCAAGCCTTTTAATGAAAATTGTAAAACAGAGTAAAAATGTGGTTGTAAGGATAGGACTGCCTACAGGATTTGTGGAGTCTAGTGCAAAATGAAAATGAAAGACCCCTTGTTTAAAAATCATCAAGGATTGGGGCGCCTGGGTGGCTCAGTGGGTTAAGCCCCTGCCTTCTGCTCAGGTCATGATCTCAGGGTCCTGGGATCGAGCCCCGAGTCGGGCTCTCTGCTCAGCGGGGAGCCTGCTTCCTCCTTTCGCTCTCTCTGCCTGCCTCTCTGTCTACTTGTGATCTCTGTATGTCAAATAAAAAAAAGTAAATAAAAAAAATAAAAATAAAAATCATCAAGGATTTCAACAGTGACACAGAACATTAAACCAAAAGCAAGGCCATCTGAGCCCTGAGTAACTGCATAGGTCACAAAGCAATGAAGCCAAATAAACCATGCTGGCATTCCAGTGGTAAAGTTCACGTCTAAGGCTCAAGAAGCACAAGCATGGGATTCTTGGCAATGAGTATTCAAAAAGTGTGTCAATTGACTGTGAAGGTTCTGGGGTCTTGAGGTACATGGCATTAAGGAGCTGGCCACAATGCCAGCTAGCCCTGAGATGCTGGTTGGCGGCCAAGTGACATTAGAAGAGTTGGCACTAACTGCTTTTGAAAACTGCACGAAATATAATAATTTCCTGCTTCCTTGATTTTTCACATGCTAGTTAATTAAGTTGCCACTTAAGGTCAGAAAGTAAGCCACTGATTGAATTTTTAAAAAACTATCCTAGAACATGTAAAACTTTCATTCTAGACTACCTGAGGTGGGTGCTTTTCTAGCTAAGGTGAAGGAGGTGGAATTTCTCCCCAAATCCAGTATCTCCTAATGTGCATATTAAAGGCAGGCTTAGCCTTGGGAAAGAAAACTGGTCACATTTTAAGGGGTAAGTTTGTTTTTAGCATTCTTACTTTTCATCTCCCTGTCACTGTCCTCCTAGTGAATGCTAACAAAAAGAAAAGTCCTTTTAGAAAACACATTATAAATAGTTTTAAGATTTAAATCTACTAGGGGCACCTGGGTGGCTCAGTGGGTTAAAGCCTCTGCCTTCAGCTCAGGTCATGATCCCAGGGTCCTGGGATTGAGCCTGGGATCAAGCCCCCATGGGGTTCTCTGCTCAGCAGGGAGCCTGCTTCCTCCTCTCTCTGTCTGTCAAATAAACAAATAAAATCTTTAAAAAAAAAAAAAAGATTTAAATCTACTAGAGACAAAAGATGCAGACAGCAAGCACCCTTGGACATTGTTACTTCCCTATTGTTTCCATTTTCCTATTTTTGTCCTGTTCTTGTTCTGCTCCCTTCTCTTGTACGTCACCTCCTTATTTACTTCAATCCACTGTAAATGTAATACCTGATTCAAAGTACCTCATTGTGTCACCACAGAACTGATTAGACAGTGGACCAATCTTATTTCCAATCCACTTACAGATGCTTATTTTACCCCTTTGGGTGGAATACAAAAAAGCAGCATCATTATTATATTGACATTTGACAATTACTTATCTTGTTTCTATTTAGAATTGTATCTAGAACTAAATGAAGTCTAGAGATGACTCTGCTTAAGCACTTAATTTTGCAGGTTAATAACAACCTCAGAGAGATAGATCTGTCCAGGGTAAACCCATGCACCGGTGGAGAGCAGGACTCACAGTGTAAACCAGTAAACTGTACCATGGGACTAAACAGAAAGAGCAAGAGCTGTCAACTAGCAGGTACTCAATAAGTATGTTGTCCAATTGAGTAAAAAAATGCAGGAAGACGTGAAATTCTAGAAATCTAGGTTCTCATAAAGCCTCCACTATTAACTAAATATACGACCTGATTAATTATTGTAATTAATAATAAATATGAATCATAGTAAAAATAATAGAGATATAATAAATTATAATAAAGATACAAAAAGAATTATAAGAAAGATAATAAAAATAAATTAACTATAGTAAAAGTAAAGATAAGCTGATTTAATGACTTAACTTTTTACAAACTCTTTTTTCATCATCCTCAAAATAAAATAATACTGTTTTGACCAAAAGCATAGTTCCAGGAATAATACTCAATATATGTGCTATAACATAATTCTTATTAATTATATAACAATTTTAACTTTGGCCAGACTGTTGAAAAGTTTAAAAGTATTGTATTTAAGGTTATTCTTTTCCAGAGAACCTGAAAATCATCTTGTTATCTAACACTGTGGCCTTGAAATGGCATATTTTACCCTCAGGGGCAAGTTGTGATATAGAACAGACCTGAACTGTCTCCCCACAGTCCTCTATAAGGATGTGCTTCAAGAATAAAGCATGTATTTTATGGTGTAATCAGGGAAGGTCTCTGAAAAGCAGCCCTGTATTATCATTGTACCACTTTTTCCCTAGTGGAGACAGATTCACATTCAAAATTTATCAAATGTCTTCCATTTACAATGGTCTGTGTTTGGTATTAGGTTGAACCACATAAAATTGTCTTTCTGGTGGGTAAAGAACAGTCGAATGTTGACAATTTCATATGGCTCAGCCTAATACTTTTACATGTTATCTCCCTTTTCTCTGACAATTATCCTACAAGGTAGATGATGTTACCCTCATTTTACAGGTGAAGAAATGAAGCCTCAGAAAAATTAAATTGATTTGCCTAAGGCTCTACAACTTGTCAACAGCAGATCATAGAAGCCTAATGTCTCTGGAGGTCAAGTAGGATGCTATTTTTTCCATACTACAAAACAATACATACATTTAAAAAACAGTGATTCAGCAATGTAATAAAAGCAGGTAGGCCACTGGGAAGACTGAGTGGGCTGAGAAGCTCTAAAAGTCTCCAAAGAAGTTGAGAAGTAGAGAAGTGAAGTAAAATAACAATTACTTACAAAAATGTATCAATTCCCTTCCTCTTGGAGACAATGAAATTGTAGCTTTAATAGTGTGTGTGCCTTGGGCAGAGAGCACAGTAGGCAAGCAACAGCTACCATGTGACTTGTTCCAGGAGGCAGTAAGTGACTATAATCTGACTAAATGGAGGTAGAGATAGTACCGAGGAGAGAGGAGGGGGCATGATGAGAATGGGCTAGAGTCAAGAGGATTTTCCTATCTGCTAAACTCACTCACAGTTATAGTTCTTGGAAAGCTGAAGTTGAACACAAAAGAACTAAGCAGAAAGCAATTATTAATTGAATAGATTCTGAGGTTGTGTCACATTAATCAGCAGCTTTTTGTAATTTGTCTACTAAACGTCTGATATATGGGTTATGCATGTTCTGTTAATTAAAATTTTTAGTACAATTGTAGTAAAAATGCTTTGTCCTCACAGATGCTCCCAGAAGTATTAGAAGGAGAATGTGCCAGTCAGAAATATCCCATGAATCTATGAGGGAGAAATTCATAAAACTGTATGGATCATGATCTTTTACAAATATTTCACTGCCTTTTTTTTTTCTCTCACACCCAAATAACAGTCCAGGAAAAATGAAATAAGATAAAACAAAATGTCTTCAGACAGCCATGTGTGTCTTTTCTGTGTGCCTTCTTCATTTCTCTACAGTGATTTAATGAATGCTAATCACATTAAAAAAATTACATGAAGTAATGGAGGAGAGACTAAGAAAGACTTCTCTCTCCTGGTACCCATACCCTTTCTGTCTCTTGTTACACAAGAATAAGTTAATTTACATTATGATTGTTGGGCCTTTACATGTTCTACTTCAGAAGCTTTTAAAGGAGGACTTGGGGGCATGAGAGTCAGTAGTGTGGTATGAGGGCAGGAGAAAGCCATGCTCAAGCCTAGTTCTTAACATAGGGTCTTTGGATTCCTTATGAGATCCATGGATGGGCTTCAAGGGATCCATAAAAAAACCTTGAAATCTTATGTAAAATTGTGTGTGTTTCTGCATATACACATCCATTTTTTCTAAGAAAAGCAATAGTTTTCATCAGAATTGTAAAAGGATTGATTACTTTAAAAGGAAACTTAAACCCAAAGAAATAGCACTAGAGATTTGGTGCCTCTGATTAAGTGGATAAGGATCTGTGAAAGCTCTTAAAATCTGGAGGTTGTTCCTGGGATTTCGAGTTCCACAAGCCCATAGACTGCCTACTCACTAGCTTGGTTTTCTTAAGTGAAGAAAGATTGCTGCTGCTGGTGATGCTACCAATTTTGCCCTGCCTGGAACAGAGGCTTTATGCTCTCTTTATGGCAAGCCTTGGCTCTTAATGAAATAAAAGTGTCCCCCATGCCACTGAGAAATCACCATCTCTTCACTCAGGGCTTGTCAAATATCCAGAAGGGCATTTTCCAAACTCAGATGCCATCTTCCTTTTCACTCCCCTCCTAGCCTGTTAGGCTAAGACCAAGTTTACAAAATTACCCACACAGAAGAGGAAATGCAAATGTTAAAGTGCTCATAATGTTTGGCTATATTTTTCATGTGATTCGCATTAAAGCATCTTATGTAAAAGCTGAGCAAGCACTGAAACAAGTATACTAATTACAATGTAAAGGAATTTTTAAGAATTATAGAATATGTGAATTCCTTGACTTCTATAGGCCAAGTTTGGAACTCTAACAGAAGTGTTTGTTGGTGGCGGTGCTTTTGTTACTCTTTGTTTCCTTTTATTTATATGAAATGAAGTGGGAATAGAGTGGGGTTGGGGGGAGGAAAAATGACAGGAAACAGCCATCCACCTCCGCACCAAAATACCAGCAGAAAACCACAGTTATGTCGCCATCTAACAATATATTCTGTTTAAGAAACTCCCTAATCCCAGAAACAGCCATGTAACTCTAGACAATAATGAAATTACATCCTGCACATGCTCAAAACCATCCTCCATAGTTTCCAATGACATAAATTTTTTTGTTGATGTTCTTTGCTTTCTTGAATTCTCTGAGGAGATTTTGTTTTAGAAAAGAGCCCAACTTTGGCTTTCAGAGAAGGTGGGGATGGTGATAATGGGGGGCACAGATGCGGTAATATAAGTTTATTAGGACCTCTAGTTTCAGCACCATTAATTGGGAACTGGGATAGACGTGCCTGACCATTCCTTATCAAAGAGAGGAGAAAGCAGCTGCTTTTCTTAAGGAGAACAAATGTCGTTAGGGTGAATGATTCATGCAGAACAGTGAACATTTCCTGTGTGACAGTAACTGGCCTCATTGTTAATGTGTCATCAAGCAACCAGTCATTTCTAAACTTAAGAGAAAGGGTTTAAGCTGCTCTTGGAATCACAAAAGTGCATTCAATTCTACTTTGCAAACCTACAAACGGTGAGTGTCCCCTGTTTGATTTTTCCAAGAAAAAGGTAAATACTAAATAATGATAGTAACAATAACTTTTGTACTGACATTGTTTCAAAAGTGTGGCTCACAAAGATCATCTGAGATGAGAATATAGAATAGATTACCAGAAATTGAAAATTAGAGATGACGTAGACTATCTCCATGATTTTCCCAGATGCTATTAAGGTAGGTTTTGCCCCTGGAAATGAGAGATCTGATGGTGGTAAACATAATGATGGTTCTATGAGATTCTAGGATCCAGTCACCTGTGAGGTTGCCATGTTCTGTAATCCTAGAATCCAAATTCTCAAGGGAATATAACCAACACTCCATGTAATCTGAGGAATACAATCAAACAGATGTGATTACTGAACAAAGTAAGCCTGAAAGTCAAACATTCACATTGAGGTAATACAGCTCTCAAAGAGATCAAATGACACCAGAGACAAATGTATCAAGTTGTTGTGGCAACTGATCCAAAGTGTGGTCCAGCTGTTCCCAGTCTGTTTTCCCAACATCAGAGACTATTCACTCAAGGCAAACCATAAAAATACCTCCTTGCTCATAAAAAAAGACATTCTCTGACTTTCACGCCAGATTGTTCATCTCCTCAGGCCATGGTCTGCCTTTCCCCATTCTTCTGTTCATCAGTTCAGGATTTGGGAAGAATCCTGCCAACAATTACTCTTGGGTTCCCTAATTCGATAGAAAGGCAGGTTACCTCAGAAGGGCAGGGAGGCATGCGACTCATCCATCCACAGCCTCACACAAACTCAGTTCTCCTTTTCTAGGCCCACTTCTTTGAACCAGGTGTTTACACTTATCCTGTCTGGGCAAATGCTTTCAAAGTACCTTCAAGGGGAAGATGATTTATTTTTTTTCTCTATAAAATATATTATGAAATACACCTATTAAAAAAAACTAGTGAGGGAAACAGTATAGTGATAGAGTTAGAACTCTTCTCTGTGAACAGACCCGTGTTAAATCCTGGATCACCATTTATTAGCTGTGAGTACTTAGACAAGTTGCCTGCTCTCTCGTTGTCTTGTCAGGGCAATACTCAGACTTCAATGTGCATATGAAACACCTGGGACCTTATTAGAATGCAGATTCCCATTCAGTAACAGGCCTGTGTTGAGGCCCAAGAGTCTAAATTTCTAACAACTCCCTGTAGATGCTAATGCTGCTGATCTGGACCACACTTTGAATAGCAAGGTAGTCAGGTCTTTCGGCATTTAATTTTATATAAAGCAGCTAAAACAATGTTTGGCAGATGGAAGACTTTCAGTTAGTGTTCTTCCTTTTCATTTTCATCATCCTCACCCCACACAATATATCACATAAAACACTATATATACAGCTTTAGTTTCTCTAAGGATTTGCAGTTTGAGACAGCCAAAACAGAATTCTAATAACATAAAATCTTTCATTCATTTCTTCTAAAATGAAAAGACACATGGAAAGGAAAAATGGTCAGGTTGGTTGTGAGTCTTGGAAAGTCCTGACCAGATGGTTGCTGTACTTTGGGTCATAGCGGCCTTTCTGACAACAGACACTGAGAAGATGAGGAAACACAGGAAAATGTGGGAATGACAATCACATCTCCCATTTAGCTTCAGAACATTGTAATATAACACAATTTAAAGCTTTTTCATGTCTCTTGCCAAGGAAGGAAGTTCTTTGGAGATAATACATACATATATATATATGTATATATATATTTTTTCATCTCAAGTAGTATGCATTAAAGTCAAGAATATGTATGGAGGGAAATAGCAATTTCAAAAAGTCTCCGTTCCACTCACGTGCTATGTGGATGAATCATCTTGAAAGATTCTACAACATACTAAACATTTAGAAATGTGACTTCTATAAAAATAATAAGTGATAATCATGATTCAAACTTACTAAACACTCGTGATTATAAGTATTAACACTAAATGCTTTACGTGCAGCATCGCATCTATCTTCACAGCAATCCTACGTGGTAGGGAAAACTACATGACATCTCTGACATCTCAGACCCATCCCCATCTTGGAGACATTGATCTAGCTGTTCCCTCTACCTGGAACATACTTCCTCAGGGTATCCGCTTAGCTGGCTCCCTCACTTCTTTCACATCTTTGCTCTAATGTCACTTTCTCAAAGATCACCCTATTGAATACTGTGGCCAGTCCTCCTCCCTCCAGCGCTTCCTTTGTTCCTTTAAATCTACTTAAGACTCAGTGTAGTCACATGATAAATAAGTGCTGGAAGCTGAATTTAAAACCAGAGATTCTGACTCCATGCTAGTGCAAAACTTGTTTAACAGAGGAGTAAAGATAGCGAGGGTCAGGAATTCCTAAGTCTAAGCTGGCATCATCCACACCCTTCCATTTCCCATGAAGTTGCCCACTAGCACTTCCCCAGGGTGGGCTCCAGGGTGACTGAGACAAGGATGATTAGGATGTGGCACAAAGAATAAAGGGGGTGATCTTGGGATTTCAAGCCCAGCAAGTCTCTAAAAGCAGACTATTTAATACACATACATTTAGCGGATGCCCTTGATGTAATGCATATAATGTGCCAGGGCAGCTTTAATGAATGGCAGATGTTATTAGCTACGCACGGGGGCCTGGACCAGTGTTTCCCCAACTTTTCATCCTCAGGCAAAGGAGATACCCATGGGAACCTGAAGATAATGCCATAGCAAACCCTCTTTGGGGTTTTGTGTATGTGCGTATACTCCGATGAGACAGGAATAGCCCAAATCAATAGTAGCCACTTGAGGCATCTTCTCTAGGAGGGACTGAGGTAAAAGGAACCACTAATGGAGACTACACAGACTTCCAGAATTAGGTTGAGAGAAAAGCTACAAGCATCCCTTTGGCTGATGGTAGGGAGCCTACCACCTGCATTATAGGTACCATGCCTGATTTACAAAAGAAGGCACTGATGTTCAGTAAGGTGCTGACCAACTTGCCTAAGTTCACACAGACAGTAGGCGCTAAGGATTTGAATTCAGTCTGTTAGACAGCAAAATCCATGCTCTGGATCAATTCTATAAAGCACAAAGCTTGACCCCAGAAAATGCTCAATTAAAATTAAATAAGTACACACACACACACACACACACACACACACAAAACCACACACACACAAAGGTTTATGTATATACTTTTTCTTAACACAAAGAGCTCTTTGATTCCTCAATTTACTTTTAGAAAGTTCTCTTATCCCTTTTCCTTTTCTCCCTTTCATCCTTACTTCCTCCACCTGGAGCACCTCTCCTTTCCCACCTCCTCTTCTGGAAGAAGGAGAATAAGCATGGTTTCCAAAAGTATCACAAGAAGGACAAACTCTTTGCTAACTAGAATCCCAGGGGGCAGGATCTTGTCTCTTTTTTTTTTCTCTCTAATCTAGAACATCTAGAACAGTACCTGGACCTAGCAGGTATTTAATAAACATCTTTTGAATGGATTAACCAATAAAACACAACAGGGTTACCCTCACAAACCACCCAGTGTCCTCCTTTGGCTGAAAAGACCAAAGGGAAAAGTCTTGAAGCATTGGCAGAGTTCTATAAAAATGCTCAGTAATAGCATATGTGCTAAGCATCTGTATACTCAATAGTGAGACACTTTCATAAACACAAGGAGATGGAGAGGGATCAGAGAAAGACAGTAGGGCAAGGAGGAAGAGAAGTCCCATTTTGTGAGAGCTCAACATACCGTGTGTGCTGTGCAAAGAGCTTTCATTTCTCACCTCACTTAGCCTTCTCAATAGTCCTGTGAGATGGGCATTAACTCTACTTAATAGATGAGAAAACTAAAGGATCCTTCTGAAGGATTTACTTCTTTCTCAAGGCTTCAAGTCTACTAAGGGTCAGAGGGATTCTGTCCAGGCCTGTTTGACTTCAAAGCCCTCGTTCTTTCTAACAGAGCATAATGTACAGCTCCGTAAATTCTTTGCTTCCAAAGTAGTGTCTTAAATAAGTTTTAACACTCTTATAATTCACTTACATTGTTAAATCTTGCTTCTATTTTTTTTTCTAAGTAGGGTCCACATTTCAATAGCACTCTTTTCTCTAAAATTGAGTGTTGATGTGATGGATTCCCTCAGCTTTTCCTTTTAAGCAGAATCTTTGCTTAACAAGTCATTCTAATGTCCCATTACCCCTGGAAATGCCCATGAATTTCCAATAGCTGCTATTCTCAGAGTCATTTTCCTCACATTTACTTATATCGTAGGCAAATCCATAGTTGCACTTGCAATGACTTCTTTTTTAAATGTTCATTTTTATGCTTTTAAATGTAACTAAAAAATCTAAATTATAGAATTGATCCGTTAAAGTTGATCTCTTTAAGCCTACAGCTGTAGTAGACTCACCATATTTCGTTTTTCTGCAACAGCAGAAGAGAGGAGTGATGTATATAAGTGCAGACTAAGACCAAAGAGAGAAAAAGGCTGACTTTTGTATGACAGAAAAACTTTTTGAAAATTAGATGACTCGAAGTTCTGACTCTGCCTACAGGGGCAGGAATTTTCTAAAGGCCAATTCCCAGACAATTTTTCTTATACCATTTCTCCTATCCACATGTGAGAAAAGAAGGAGAAAGCTTTATGCCAAAAACTCTGGTGATAAATGTATCCTTAGAAATCAGATCCAGACAGTCATCTTCTATGGCAGTGGTCTCCAACTTTAGAGTGTGGCCAGCATCACCCAGAGGGTGTGTCACAGCACAGATTGTTGGGTTTTGGTTCAGTGGATCTGGGGGCTTGAGAATCTGCATTTCTAATAAGGTCCCAAGTGTTCCTGCTGCTGGTGGTCTAGGCGACACACTGAGTGCATTCGCTGCCGTTTAAATGCCCAGTGGTGACTGATGCTCAGTCAGAAGGCTCCAGGGTAGTAGTTCTCAATCCTCATTAAATGTCAGAATCAACTAACCAACTTCTTAAAAGTACTGATGTCTGGGCAACATAGCCATAGAATTTTATCTTGTTGGTCTCTGGTAGAGCTTAGACATTGAAAACACCTGGGATTGCCCAACTTGACAAATACTAAGGAAAGAAAAAAAAGGATTTCATATCTTTTTAGAAATTATTTTTAAAATTTTATCTCATTTAAATAATCTGAGAGATTACTTACTTGTAAAATGGGAATGTTATTTTTTTCCCCAAGATGACTGCGAGAATGAAACAAAGTAAAATATATACAATACCCTGACACAGTGTGGACCATTATAGGCATGCGACATTATTTAGTAATGTTTTCCCTTCATGGCTCAGCACACTCTTCATGACTGCCAATAAAAGGTTCACTTAGAAAAAAAAATCTGAGAGAAACAAAAAAAGCAGACAGCAGAATTTTAGGTTAAATATGGTGATTTAAAAATTGGCATTTACTAAGCTCTCTCCTAAAACTACGGCAATGGGACCAAACAAAAAGGTGGGGGGGGGGGTGTTCACCTACATGGTCTCAGAAAATAGGACAGAAAAACACCACAAGATGTTATTAGCAAGAAGAAGGAAGAGTGTTATCTTAGCTGATCAGAAGACACTGGATTCCACATCAGTCTCAGGAGCTGGAAGTACCAGGTACCACTGAGAATAGGAGGGATAAATGCAGCGAAACAGGGCAACTGAGAAAAAACTAGATGTTCAGATCCCTACCCTCTGGTATATCAGTGGTTAATTGAGTGTGGTCTAGGGACTCCTGGGGAACCCCAAGACACTTTCGGGTGTCCATAAAATCAAAACTGCTTTCATAATTATACTAAGACAATTACTTGCCATTTTCACTCTCATTCTTTCACGAGTGTGTAGTGGGGTTTTCCACAGTCCATTTGACATGACAATGTTATTGTTCTGACAATCAATGAAACGTATAACTCCTATTTTCTTGTTTTCCAAACTTTTCTAAGGCACGGTTTTGGGGAATTAAGTATGTATGTTTTCAAGTTAACTTAGTTGGTTCTCAAGACTACAACCGTGTTTTTACAATCTATTTCCCATCATACCTGCCCTAATTGGTGTAACCCCATGATCATTCAGTAAGTTATTTAGAAATTCTAATGTTCTACTTATGCCAATATGGAAATAAAAATACTTTGTTGTCTTGGTTTGCAATAATATTTTAAAATCATTCTGAACCCCTCTCTAAATTTTAAATTTGGAAAAGCATCTTAAAGAGCAGGTTATCATACTACATTGTGCATCTAGAAAGATGGGACTGATAGAGCTTGTACAAATGTTATCATTAAATGCCTGCTGAATGAAAAGTCAGTAAGTTAGCAAAAGAAATCACCCCAGTGCCTTTTCTCAACAATACAGTAATTTGTTAAAGATTTAGTGACAAACATGAAGACAAAGTTAATATATCAGAATATTAATATCTGGATAAGTCTACAGATAAAACTTTTTTTTCTTGTATCCATCTAATGTCAACACCAACTAATCACTGATAAGATCTTTTATGTGAATGACACTAAAATGTACTTAGTGTATTAGCCCTAAATACAAATAGATGAGATAAAGTTTTAGATAATTATTTAATTCTCATTTGTTTTAGAAAAATTATATTGACATTTGAACTGATGGTACAAAAGCAACAGTGGATAAAACTACTGGCAGCTTCATATAAATCAAGTCAGGGGCATCAAACTGCTGGTGATTACTGTCACATACTTGCAATAAAACAAAAATGCCAGTTTCACTTAATAATTTCATTGATAAAATAATAAAATTATTAATTTTTTTTAATTTTATTTTTCATAAACATATAATATCTTTTTATCCCCAGGGGTACAGGTCTTTGAATCGCCAGGTTTACACACTTCACAGCACTCACCATAGCACATACCCTCCCCAATGTCCATAATCCCACCCCCGCCCCCCCACCCCCCTCCCCCCATCAACCCTCAGTTTGTTTTGTGAGATTAAGAGTCACTTATGGTTTGTCTCCCTCCCAATCCCATCTTGTTAAAATTATTAATTTTTTAAATGTAATCCCTAACTACACATTTTAAAAAATATTCTATATGACTAAATGAGAAATATACATAAAAGACTACTTCCTCAGTAAAACATGATGTTTGTCTCGAAGATAAACACAGGTATGATTGAGTTGCAAACTGAATTGCTCATTTTTTTCCCATATGATAATATTTTTACTTAAAAGAAATATGGATAAATTATAGATATTCAGTGTTGGGTGTTTGGAAGACATTTTTTAAAAAAATGCACAAAGTAAGCCTGTCATCAAGGAAAACATCAGAACTTGTTGCTGATTATAAATTTTGAACTGTTAGGTGAAAATTAGAATTTTAGAATTTTAAAAAGCTCATGGTACCATGAGCTTATCAGTTTCCCAAAATTTAAAGACTTTTCTGATTAGGTCAGTTGTGATATTAATAAATATGCTTTTTTTTGATGTTTCATAACAAAATGTGTTGACATTTGGGAGATATGCATAACTAACAACCCAATAAAACAATATTTTCCAAATAATAGATGCATGATGTTATACAATCATGCATGGGTAAAAGATATATTCAAAACATAAGACCAATAGATTTTTATACATCAGAGTATGAAAAGTTCACTGATATGGCTTCATATTTCACACTTCAACTAACCTTTAGAAAACTACTGCTTATTGATTTTTAGTGTAGAGTCTGAAAAAAATAGCCATAATAATCTGGAAAAGGCTATTCAGATACTCTTACCTTTTCTAGATACATATCTTTGGGAGGGCAAATTTTCTTCATATTCTTAAACTAAAACAAAATATTGTCATAGAACAAATAAGAAAATATGAGTTTTATCTTCAATTAAGCTAGGTATTAAAGAGATCTGTGTGAACATAAAATAATGCCACTCTCCTCATTAAATTTTTTGTTTTTGAGAAAATATAGTTATTTTATAAAATACATTATTTATGGTAAAATGTAATGGGTCTACTATTTTAAAATAAGCATTTAAAAAATTCTACTTTAATTCTAATGTGGTAAGTATTTATAAATATGATCTGCATAAAAATTATTTGGGGCATTCAGTAGTCTTCGAGAGTGAAAGTAGTCCTGAAACAAAAAGTTGGAGGACCACTGCCATGCACAGTTAAGAAACTGCTCCATTTCCGATAAAGTAGAACACTAGAGGTGAGCCAGTGTCAGAGCCACTATGCATAGTTGAGGTGCACTCAACCATATTGCAAACAAGAGAATTAAATGAAAGGCTACATAGTAAACAATAAGATACCTAGCCCCTTTCCTCAAATGTGAGAATGCCTGCTGATTTATACTTCTAAGATGAGAGGAGATAGAATTCTTTTCTGGAAAAACTAAATTACAACAGAAAAGACCAACAGATATGGACAGTTAGGAGTCACCTAATGTGATAACCCAGCCAGCCCACCTGGCACAGACCTCTACTAGTTAAGGAAAAATATCCATGAACAAAAAAATGTCTGAGCGACTTTTCATGCCTCTATCTTAAGTAAGAGTAGAGTTCCAAGTATCATTTGACATTTGAGGAAAATCTATAATGTGAAAGACAGAAACAAAATTTAAAAATGGCAGAAGGAGGGAAAAACATGGAGGAAAAAAATTTAATGAAAATGACATAAAAAATTATTGGAGAAAGAAAGGAAAGAGGGAAGGGAGGGAGGGAAGAAGGGAACAGAAAAGAAGAAAAGGAACAAAAGAAACAAACAACAAAAGTTGATATCCTCAGAGAGAAAACAGAAGATATTGCATCCCAAAACAAGTAAAGGAGCTATAAGAATAAAAGAAAGGTTTGAGGAACAAAAAGAACTTCTGGAAATTAGAAATATGATAACAGAAATGAAAATTTATTATTTTTTTAAACGTTTTTAAAATTTATTTGACAGACAAAGATCACAAGTAGACAGGGGCAGGCAGAGAGAGAGAGAGGGGGAAGTAGGCTTCTCACTGAGCAGAGAGCCCGACACAGGGCTTGATGCCTGGACCCTGAGATCATGACCTGAGCTGAAGGCAGAGGCTTAACCCACTGAACCACCCAGGTTCCCCCCAGAAATGAAAACTTAGATGGTTAAGGACATTTATCAGAAAACAGAAGAAAAAGTGAGGGAGAGAAAATACACAATGAGAGCACTATTTGAAGAGTCCTGACATCTGAGCAGTAGAAATTCCAGAAACAAAAAGCACTAAATAAATAAATAAATAAATAGAAGGAAATTATCAAAGAAAAAAAAATCCAAGAAAATTTCCCAAACTGAAGAGTATGAATTTCAGATTGAGATGGTCTACTGTATACCTTGTAAACAGAACAGAAGAAAGTCACATAAAGGATAACTGGGGACAAGGAAAAGATCTTAAATATACCAAGAGAGTAAAAACAGGGCAAATAAAAGGACTGGAGATTAAAAAGGCATTGAATTTCTCAATAGTTACAGGAAAGCTAGAATAAAATGGAACCAAAGCATCAAAATCTGAGGGAAATTTCCATGTATCCAAAATATAAATCAAACTCTAATACAAGGTCTCAACATGTTTACCTCTCATTTATCTTCTCTCAGGAAGTTCTTAGGAAAAAAATGTTCCACCAAAATAAGGGAGTAAACCTCAAAAAAAGGCATGGATCCAATAAATAAGAGAGTAAAAAGGAATCCCTAAGATGATGGTGAAGGGAGGTCCCAGGACAACAGCTGTGCAGGAAGCACGGAGATCAACCAGTCCAGATGGGACCAGAGGAGGGACGGCTTCAGGAAAGCAGGACAAGGACAAGATGAAACTAATGGCTACCTGGGGTGTTTGCATAGAAAGAGAGGATATTTACCCCTCTGGTACAGAGTTGAGGGATGAATTGGGGATAGATTAATAGGAAACTAGGCAAATGAAAAAAGAGACATTATTAACTCCAGGGAAAACAGAAAGTTGTGAAGGAAAGAAAATGTACGCATAGTACACCACATTCTTGCTGTGAGTCATATTTACATAGTAATAAAAATGTGAATACTGAATTCTGATCTAGCCAATACTTAGATATAAAATACTGGAATATGGGGAAAGGTAAATATGTTTCAGTATGTGAAGAGTTAGAGAGGTATGAGAGCTAAATTCTTATCTTCCATGGTAGGAAAGTAATAGATAATATTTGAATTGGGAAAATATCAAGAAGCAGCAGCATCAGACTGTTTAGAAATATGGAAACAAATAGAAGTGGCTTGAATTGTGATGATTCCTTGTGGAGAGGTGGATATGGGGGTGAGAAGGGTAGAGCTGGGTACTGATGGTTTGTATTATGAACAAAAATGCAATACATGCTTATTACAGAAAAATGGGAAACTATAGAAAAGTGAAAATGAGAATGAAAGAGTCTCATTACTCCCTTTATCTAAAGATTAACACTTTGACATATTAGTGTCTTTTAGGTTTATGTACATTTTTTATATTACTGAAGTATGATTTATATACTTTATATTTTACTTTATACTTTATATTTAACTTAACAAAAGCATTTTCCATTTATTATATTTCATAAATATTTTTATACCAATTTGTTATATTATATAATAGTTAACATTATTTAGCTGTTAACAATTTAGGCTTTTCCTGAATATTTTACCATAAAAAAGTTCAAACAGAGACAAGTGGAAAAAACTGTATAGTGAAAACCATAAAGCTACCACCTAGGTTCTACAATTAACATTTTACTATACTCGCTCTATCTCCCTTTTTTCAATCTATTGCTCTATCCATCCATTGATCCATTTTATGTTTTGAAACATTTCAAAGTAAATTGCAGACTTTACACTTCATCCTAAACTTTAGGCACAACTAGAGTTCAACAGCTGTTTATGGTTCTTTTTCTTAAGTAAATTTTACATATATAATGATATGTACAAATTTTAAGTATATCATTTGATGAATTTTAACAAATGTATCCCCCTTTGTAACCCAAATCCTCTATCAAGATGCAGAACATTATAATCACCCCAGAAAATTCTCTCATGTGTCTTTGCCTCTCTATCCATATCCTTGCCCTTATAACCACAAAGGTAATGTTCTAATTTTTAAAACTTCATATAATTGCAACATATGCAATTTTTTATATAAGCCTTTTTCCACTTAGCATAATGACTTTGAGACAACAACCGTGTTGTGGAGTGTATCATTAGTTTGTTCTTTTATCTTGCTGAGTATCATTCCTTTGTATGAGTAAACAACTCTTTGTTTCATTTATTCTCATGCCAATGGGCACCTGGGCTGCTTTTAGTTTTTGCCTGGTATGAGTATTCTTGTAAAAGTTTTTGTGTGACATTTTCATTTCCTTTGGGTAAATACCTAGCAATGGAATTGCTCTGTCACAGGACAGGTATGTATTTAGTCATATAAGAAATTGCCAGATTCTCCAAAACGAGACATTATATAAGGACATTAAGAATTTTTAATCTGTGTCATTTTTGGTAAATTGTATTTTCAAGAAACTTGTTCAATTGTCAAATTTGTTGGCATAAAGTTGTTCATAATATTCCCTTATTATACTTTTAATGTCTATGGGACCTACAGTAAGAATCCCTTTCTTTCCTGATAACGACAATTTCCTCTCTCTCTCTCTCTCTCTCTCTCTAGTTTTCAAATTTCTTGACCTACTCAAAGAAATACTTTTGGTCTTGTGAGTTTTCTCTCCTGTTTGTTTTATGTTTTATTGCTTTCTGCTTTTATCTTTGTTACTTTCTTCATTTTACTTCTTTTGGATTTAGGTTGTTCTTTTTCTAGCTTAATATAGAAACGAAGGTGATTATTTTTAAGTGTTTCTTCTTTTCTAATTACACATGTTAAATAATAAATTTCCCTCCAAGCTCTGCTTTTGCTGAATCCCAGAAATTCTGATAAAACATCTTTATATTCATTTCAAAATATTTCTTACTTTCTCTCATGATTTCTTCTTTGATCCATAGATTATTTTAAAATGTATAATTTAATTTCCAAATATTTATGGGTTTGACAGATATTTTTGTTACTAATATCTAACTTAATTTCTTTGTCATCAAAAAACATTCTGTATCATCTCAATACTTTCAAATTTATTGAAACTTGTTTTATAGCTGAGCACATGGTTTATCTTGATCAGTGTTCCATGTGAATTTGAAAGGAATGTGTATTCAGTTGTAGTCTACAAATGTCAATTAAGTCAAGCTGATTCATAGTGTTATTCAAATCTTTGATATCCTTCCTTTAATCTAACTGTCCTATTAATTACTGAAAGAGATGTCTTTAAATCTTTGGCTATGACAGTGCGTTTGTCTATTTTTTACCCCTGTGGTTCTTTTAGTTTTTCCTTTGTGTATTTGGATCTCTGTTATTAGGTACTGCATTAGTTTTCTGCTGCTGCTCTAAACAAATTAATAGGTAGTGGCTTAAAACGATCCAAATTTATTATCTTACAGTTTTATAGCTTAGACATTATCATAGGTCTCACTGGGTTAAAATCAAATATTGGGAGGACTGTCTTCCTTCTAGAAGTGCTAGGGAAGAATCCATTTTCCAGCTTCTAAAGGCTACCCACGTTCCTTGGTTCATGGCCCCTTTCTTCCATCTTCAATCCAGCAATGATGGATCAAGTCCTTCTCATGTCACATTAACATAACTTTCTCTTCTGTAGTTAAGTTTTCCTCCCTTACACTGGGTTCTTCTGGATAATCCAGGAAAACGTGGATTTACTTTATTTTAGATCAGCAGCCTTAGTTCCATGTGAAACCTTAATTCTAGGAATTGCAGTCTTCTTAGAGTGAATGTTGTATTACCTTACATAAAAGAACTTCACAATAGTGTAATTCCATTTGGTCCTCCTCCTTTCTTCCTCCTTTGTGGTAAGATTGTCATATGTTTTACATTTCTATATGTTATAAACCCCATAATATAATGTTGTATTTTTGCATTACCCAGTATATTTTTTTAAGAAGCAAAGAGAAAAAATAGTCTTTTATATTTATCTACAAATTTACCATTTCCAATGTGTTTCATTATTTTTTGAAATCCAGGTTTTCCTTCAGGTGTTACTATTGCTTTTCTATCTGAAAAAAATTGTTTTAGTATTTCTTGTAGCACAGGCCTACTGGTTTTCATTTATAAAAAACATCTTTATTTCACTTTCATTTTTAAAGAATATTTTTGCTAGATATAGAATCCTGGCTTTTTTTTCCTTTAGCACTTTAAAGATGTTGTTCCATTGTCTTCTATGCTCCATTGCTTCTAATGTCCAGGTAGCCAAAGTTTGCGTCTTTGTTCACTATATGTAAAGTACGATTTTATCTGAATACTTGGAAGATTTTTTTCCTCACCCCTTGCTCTCAGCAGTTTGACTATGATATCCCAGGCAAGATTTACCTTGTATTTATCCTTCTTAGGGTTTTCTTTTGCCTTTCTTACTTCCTTCCTCCCTTCCTTTCTTTTTTAAGATAGATAGATTGATTTTGTGAGAGGGGGAGAGAGAGAGAGAGAGCGAGAGCAAGCAAGCTAATCTCAAGCTAACTCTGTGCTGAGTGCAGAGCCCAACACAGGGCTTGATCTCAGGACCCTGACATTGCGACCTGAGATGAAACTAAGAGTCGGAACCGTAATTGACTGTTGCACCCAGGAGCCCCTATCCTTCGTAGGGTTTTCTTGGGTTCTTGGTTCTATAAGTTAATGTTTTTTGCCAAATTTGAGAGGAGTTCTGCTTTAGTTTCTTCAAAACAGTTTTCTGCTTTATTATCTGTTTCTTGCCTTCTGGTCTGTAATTATACAAATTATACATCTTTTTTTAAAAAGATTTTATTTATTTATTTGACAGAGAGAGAGTAGGCAGAGAGACAGGCAGAGAGAGAGAGGAGGAAGCAGGCTCCCCAGTGAGCAGAGAGCCCGATGTGGGGCTCCATCCCAGGACCCTGGGATCATGACCTGAGCCTAAGGCAGAGCCTTTAACCCACTGAGCCACCCAGGTGCCCCCAAATGTTAGACATCTTAATATTGGCAATGAGATTGTTGAAACTTTGAACATTTTCTTCCCAGTAGTTTTGCTCTGTTCTTTAATTGTATAATTTCTAATGATCTATTTGCAAGTTCACTAACCCTTTTTTTCTGTAGTTTCCAATTTCTTCTTAAGTGCACCCAGTGAGTTTTTCGTTTCAGTTTCTTCTTTTCTTTAAACATTTCATTTGGTTCTTTTATATATATATATTGTTTCCATTTCACTGCTGATCTTTCCCTATGTTTCCACTCAATACAAACATTTTCCCTAGTTATTTGAATATATTTACAATAGTTGTTTAAAATCCTTGTCAACTGATTCTTTTTAAAAATTTTTTTATTTTGTTTAGCATATGATGTATTATTTGTTTCAGAGGTACAGGTCTGTGAATCATCAGTCTTACACAATTCACAGCGCTCATCATAGCACATACCCTCCTCAGTGTCCATCACTCAACCACCCTATCCCTCCACTCTGCCAGCAACCCTCAGTTTGTTTCCTGAGATTAAAAGTCTCTTATGGTTTGTCTCCCTCAATACCTAGGTCATCTCTGGGTTTCTATTTATTGCTCATTCTTTTGGCCAAGACTCAGAATTTCCCATTTCTCTGCATATCTAGTATTTTTTTAATTGTGTACTTCAAAGTGTGCGTGATATTTTATAGAGACAGAAGAGTGTTGGTTTGGCTATATCAGGAAATTGGATAAATGACTGATCATCTTGTTCTTATGGCATCTTCAGTTTACATGTTGTTAGGATGAATCTGTTTTATTTATACATTGGATTCAGGACAAATCCTTAGACCCAGGACAAGACTTTACTCCTGAGGCATAACTCTTAGTTTTCACTGGAAAGCACAAGGTACTTACAAAGTCCCTCTAAATTTGTGAAATTCAAGTTCTAATCTCTGTCCCTCATGTGACAGCAGCTGAAATTGCTGTTCAACTTTTTCAGATTTCCAGCTGTTATTTTCTAGCAGGCTCTTTGGGGTCTCCCTTGAATATGCACAATTGCAGGGATCAGGCAAGGATTTGAAGGAAGTTTATGAGCATGTTCTGTGTTTTGCCCATAGCTCCTTCTTTCTGAGATTTCTACCTTCTGACTCCTTCTAAGACTTTACACCAATATACAACCATGTATTTTGTTTGAGTTCTAACCACATCATACTGCATAGATTCTTAAGTGAACACAGATCTTACTAGCATCATTCAATTCTTTCAAGGATTGAATAACTTTCTCTAGATTTTGCCGCCTTTTGGTCATTCTCCTCTGTGTGTGTGTGTGTGTGTGTGTGTGTGTATTATTTTTTTGTTCTAGATTTATCATTGATAACTGATACAAACTAGTGTACTACTTACTCATGTAATTGGAACTTCATCTCACTAACTTTTCTTTTTATTAGTTTTGTTAACATATAATGTATTATTTGCCCCAGGGGTACAGATCTGTGAATCATCAGGCTTACACATTTCACAGCACTCACCATTATCACATACCCTCCCCAATGTCCATAACCCAACCACCCTCTCTATTCTCCCCTCCCCCAGAAACCCTCAGTTTTTTTTTTGTGAGATTAAGAGTCTCTAATTGTTTGTCTCCCTCCTGATCCCATCTTGTTTAATTTTTTCCTTCCCTACCCACCAAACCTCCCACCCTGCCTCTCAAATTCCTCATATCAGGGAGTTCATATGAGAATTAATTGTCTTTCTCTGATTGACTTATTTCTCTCAGCACAATACCCTCTAGTTCCATCCACATCATTGCAAATGGCAAGATTTCATTCCTTTTGATGGCTGCATAGTATTCCATTGTCTACATATACACTAGATCTTCTTTATCCATTCATCTGTTGATGGACATCTAGGTTCTTTCCATAGTTTGGCTATTGTGGACATTGCTGCCATAAAAATTTGGGCGTGTCCCTTTGGATCACTACATTTTTATCTTTAGGATAAATACCCAGCAGTGCGATTGTTGGGTCATAGGGTAGCTCTATTTTTCAACTTTTTGAAGAACCTCCATGCTGGCTTTTCTGCATGGATTGGGAAGGACCAATCATTAAGTCATGTATCTTGGTCCTCAAAACCCAAGAGCATGAATTTCAAATCAAAATAGTCCAACTATATAGACATCTTTATTTTTTACTTCAAACTCAGAGTTCTTGTTCAAGTTCCAAGTTCAGTACTCCAGTACTGAATTGATTCTTTTGGCTACCTGTATATAGATATTTACTGACAAATTCAGTGTTCTTTTTTTTTTTTTTTTTTTTTTTCTGACTTTGACTCTTGATTTCTTTACATTAAGTAGTTCACCTCAGCATTTCTCAGGGTTAGGGAAACATGGTATTTGGCTTTAATTTTCACTAAATCCTCCTGGACTCCTGGCCAGGATCTCCTGGAATTGTTCCATCACTACTCCAAGTCTTGATTGAAAACTGTGGGTGGAAGGGATAAATGGTAGATTCCAGGTGCTACTGGTTGTCCCCAAATGAGTGCTGGTCCTGGAGCCAAAAGAAACACAATCCCTTGCCTGCTTTAAGGGGTATTTTTATAGTAGTTGTAAACACATGACATTTATCTTGAGAGGTGGCCAATATTTTAAAAATAACTAATAAAATATATTTATAAAAGTCTTATTTCTCCATTATAAAAAAAGACTGGGCTCACTTCATTCCATTTGTGTTATGGAGAGAGTTTGAATATGGAAGAAAAACTTTTTCTGATCCCTCCTTGTCAGTCACAATAACTGAGCATGTCTTACATTCTTACTCAATAATTTTCATACACTGATCTCTTTATTTCTCCTTACAAACAGTATAAATTCTTCAAGCTTCAGCCTTTATGCTACATTATCAAGATAGTTTTTGATGAAAGACACTGAAGAGGATTTGAATTGCTCTAGTAGAATGTAATATTTTCAGCAAAAAATCATTGTCTTATTATTAAAGTAATAACTTTATTACTAGTTAAGAGACTAGCCCTTGGAGTGAGACACACTCAACCATAAGTCCCAAATCTACCACTTTCTGTGCAATGTTTGGAGTTTCTACAACTTCCTTTAAGTTATGCAAGAGATAAAACTAGTTCCAAACTCATTTGGTTGTTGTGAGAATCAGATACAGTAAGGCATAAAAGGTTTGCAACATTTCCTGCACAGTTTTCATCATTGTTGTCATTTTCCCCCATAGTAAAGGCTCCGTAAACAATTGCCTAAATAAGTACTTACTGAACTAAGTGCCATTCTGGTGGAAGAGAAAAACACACAAATTACAAAGACAAGTTAAGAGAAAAAAATAATTATAAGTTTGGTAAAGTAATTATAAGTTATGTAAGGTAGCATGGAAAGAAAAGAGCTAAGAAAGAGAATTAAAGGGGGTCTGTGTTAGATAGGATCATCTGGGAAGCCCTCTCAAAGGAGATAACATGAAAGTTGAGCTTTTAGAGATGAGAAGGAACTAGCCACACAAAAAATGAGGATAATAGCATTCTAGGCAGAGACAAAAGCACTTACAAAGATCCTGAGGCAGACATGCATGTGAACCTTCTAAACAGTGAAAGACCACTAGTGTATTGGGACAGAATGAATTAGGTCAGGGTAGCACTAGAAATAATCATACAGTAGCAGAGGCAACACAAAGTACCTTCCTTATAGGCCAGAGTATAGTTTAAGTACAAAGGGAAGGCACTGGGGGGTTTTAAGAATGGGAATGACAAGATCTTTAGATCTACTCATCTATGACTCACAAAACAAACTGAAGAAGGAAGGATAAGAATTCCTGGAAACATTTAAAATGATGCTTACAGAAAATAAGTATAAATGCATAATAAAATATTTTCCATTATGAGTGAAGTTATTGATTGCCAACAATCAAAAATCCTTTTGGGATAGTTAATAAAGATTTCACTCACTGCTCTTGCTTCCTTCTCAACTGTTACGAATCCTAAGGAATTCTGTGACCCACTTAAAATGGAGGATAGAGAAGAGAAGTAACTGTGCTGGGAAGGCAGGGTTAGATTTACTAAGTGAGGTGGTCATAGTTGACAGTTTCAGGGGCCCAGAATAGAAGCACATGTCTGAACTGTGAGAACCACATTAGATGAAAGAGGACTTAGAAGATGCTGTGGTATAGATTTCTTCACTCCTATGTGGAACATATGGCTTATGTTATATGTTATGTTATAGAGGACCATAATGGAAAGGAGGGAAATCTGAAGGGAGAGAAATCAGAGAGGGGGAAGAACCATGAGAGACTATAGACCATAGGAAACAAACTGAGGGTTTCAGGGATGGGGAGGGGGTAACAGGTTGATGGGTATTGAGGAGGGCACGTGTTGTGATGAGCACTGGGTATTATATGTAACTAATGAATCATTGAACACTACATCAAAAACTAATGATGTATTATACAAGGGGTAACTGAATATAAAAAAAAAAAAGAAAGAAAGGGCAGGATTCTGGTAAAAAATTGGTGAGACATTGTGAGATGCTGAAATTCCAGCACCAATATCATAAGGAAACTTAAAGAAAATCAATTTATATGTCAGATAATGATCTTTACAAATCAAGCTACCATAGGGTAAAAAGCCTTTGCCACTATAAGCTTCTTGGAATACTGAGGTTTGTCTTCTCTTGAGGCTGCTTCATTGCCTTCATATTCTTTTTTTTTTTTAATTGTTTCATATTAGTTACACTCTTGGCATTAATTAGGACCACTGCCATTGCTATAATAAAGTGTTGTTATTTTAACGTGATATATTGAGTAATTAAAACTATTTCCTCTCTTAAGGAAATTTATTCCCAAGGAAAAGCTTATGGGTAAATGATGGCATGCTCACATTCCCATTACCTGTTCACCAATGACAGATTAATTTGAAAGTATATATAATAGCTGAGCTTTCATTGTCTTTGTGTTTTGGGTTTTTTTGTTTGTTTGTTTTTGGGTTTTTTTAAACAACAAAACAAAATCATATTACTAGGAGATAGTATGATATCTCATACTGTGAGATAGTATGCATCACAAGAACAGTTTTGGAATTAGTTTTGACTTTTTCTCTTGGAGGATAAAGGGTAGCTTATTAGATGTCAGCTATAAAGTTCATAACAGCTAATTATCTTTCATTTCACCAAAGCTATAATAAGTAAGAGCAAAAAATGGTGAATACCTACTGTTGCCAGGTAACTGCATCCACTGTGCTTCCTGCCACCTTCATGAATCTGTACAGAACAGAAAGAACAAATAAAATAAGCTGAGGCATAGATTAGGCCAGTCCTTGGGCTAAGAGTCCACAGCCACAATTAAGGTCTATCCAGAGCTACTGGAAGTTAAACTATACAGAAGGTTAAAGTAAGGATACTTTCAGCTCTTCACACATCCTTTACCATCTGGAAATCAAGACCCCAATACAGCATGCTGTCTCTCTCTGTCTTCCCAAGCCCATGCCTGATGGTTCCCACATCACTTTCCCCGTGCTCAAAACTTCTCTCTCTCATTTCTTATTCTCTAAGGATTCTGAAATCTGCTAGGAAACAAATAAACTATAACATTTCCCAAGGATGGCAACTCAATAGAGCCTTTGAAAACGTCAGGCCTTTCCTTCTGAAAAGAGCTCAGGAAAACCCAATTTAGTTATATAAGCATAAAGCACTTTCAAGTATACTCCAGTGATGGGCTGCCATACCTGAGTGTAGAAACCTGAGCACCACACAGAGAAATCTTTTTTTTAAAGTTTTGAGTTTTATTTAAATTCTAGTTAGTTAACATATAGTGTAATATTAGTTTTAGGAATAGAATTTAGTGATTCATCACTTACATATAACATAGACAAATCTATTTCTGAAGCAGCTATGGAGTGTCACCTAACATTTGTTCAGCTCAAAAGAGAAACCACACCTGTTTACTTTCAAAACACACAGCAAAGCCTTGCTACTAATTTCCCAGCCTCCTGTGCTCCTGGAGGTTCTGCCAGAACCAAAGAGCTGGGAGGAAGGATCTAAGGGCCCACAGATGCTGCCAAGTATCATAAATTTCAAGTCTGTGAATAACTCAATTATCTACTAACCTCCATTTTCCCCATCCACAAGTTCTGAGGCCATGTGCTGTCATGGCTATTGTTACTATTTGAAAGAGTTACCATCCAGACACAGGAAATCAAAAGGAGTATTTCTGTTCATTAAGATTTTCCTTCCAACCCTGAGACCCTGGAAGGGAACTTTTCTACAGACAGAATCTTCCATCAGTATTTCATAACCAAAGAACTCTTCCATTAGGAAGGGAGACAGTGTTTTGTCAAGAAGGTCCTATCCTACCCCATTCCAGCATAATCTTGCAGGCAGACACATGGCAAAGGGGTTGCTATGTGTTGCCCAAACAGAGGCTCTGTTTTGCCAAGATGTGGAAGAATACCTAGTTTTTGCAGGATTGGAAGTGACAGAGGGTGCCAGGACTGCTGCTTAACATTGGAGTGAATTTTATAAAAAAGATGAAGAGGAACAAGAGGAGGGAAATGGAGGTGGGATAGAAGAAAGAACAGGAGAAGAGAACAAAGAAGAAAAGGAGGATATGGAAGATAGGAGAAGAAGGAGATGAGGAAGAAGAGGCAGGTTGGTTCTTGTCTATATGGTCTTGCCTTCTTTTCTCCAGGAGCAAGAATATGGAAAATGGAACATAAGGGTGATTAGAAATGGAACTGGTTTGATGGGCAAGACTAAAACGTAAATGGAGATTGGAGGGAATATAACACATGTTGAGTACCTACTTAGTACCAGTCATTCATGTGTTATTTCTTATAATTCTCAAAGCTATTTTGCTTAGTAGGATGGATATTATTGATTCCATTATGCAGATTACTAACTTCCCTACTGGCTAGAGAAGTAGTGGCTCTAGACATTGCAAACAGCCATTTTTATGGAGTCAGGTCACCCCTCCTAGTAGCACTCCTGGGGAAGCAGGGCAAGACCAGGCAAAGCAATAAATACCAGCTGGAGTATTTCCAAAATGGAAATATTTTATGTAACACTGTCTTCATTTACATATAAAATAACCATAATAAAAATTACACTGACATTTATAGTGCTTTATCATTATAAAATGCTTTTCAGCTTCTTATATGTATAATTTCACATAGTCCTCAAAACAACCTGGTAGGTAGTAAATATTCCTAATTTATACTTGAGGAGGCTATGCTTCCTGGAGGTTCTATGACTTTCTCAAATTCATAGAGTTAGTTTGGACTAAACCCAGGTTCTCTGACTCCAAACCCAACCCTCCTTCCAGGATTCTATGCTGCCTCCAAGCTGCTTTCACTGAGACTCAGAAGTACAAAAGAGACTCAGAAGTGCAAAAAATAAGTTGAACTTTTGCCTTGAGAAAATACTACCAATTTATCCGAAAAAAGAAAAAAAAAAAAAAGAAAAGAAAAAAGAAAAAACAAAACCTGAGCACCTTCTTTGCTTATTGGCTTCCTCTCAGACTTGAGAATTATAGTGCCTACTTGTAAGAGAATAGGAGGAGTATCAAAGGAGACTGACCCAGGGCTTCTGCTACAAGATAAAAACCATAAAGCCAGAAGACAGAACTGGAGACAATCAGCTATCAGACTTTCTATCAGAGTACAAACTAACTGCTGAGGGACAGCTGTCAAGGAAGCAGTTAGCTCTACCCTGTCTGGTGTTAGAAGTGAGAGAAACATTGAGGAAAGCTTCACATCGCAGATGACATTGAATTTGGCATCGAAAGAAGAGTACGATTTTTGCCATGAAGAACAGGCAAAACAAGGTAGAGTCAAGGTGAATGTATTCTCAGGAGTCCTTCTTGGCTGATGTCAAGAGACAGGTAAGGGAATGGCAGGAACTCAATCTGTTCCGGTCACTAGTTGCTAGGCTGTGATGCTACCAAGTCTGGCCTTTATCCCTTAATAACTAGGTATAAGTCCAGCTCCTATTTATCTTTGTATAACTAGTACCCAACATAACATTGCAAAATACAGCTGGCTCTTTTCATGTATATTTTTTGGGTTTATCCTGTGTTTAAACAAATGAGGGGAATTAGATTTGAGTGTCAGGAAGATGACTCTGGCTGGGTAAATGTGAAATGTACTCGTGTGGACAAACTGATAGGAGATGACTTCAGAGAGAGGGGATGCTTGGAAATGTGAGAATGAAAAGAGATCCATTGAGTAACACTGGTGGAGTACTCAAGAGGACTGGATGGGTGAGCCTAGTTGGGCAGGAAACAAAAGAGAGGAGCCCAAAGTTTTAATTGTAGTAATGCCATTGCCCAAGATGGGCAACCCAGGAACAGACTTTTGATGCTGATATCACTGAATGTATTCCAATCCTCTTGAATATGCCTTAAAGAACTTGAAGTAAATAGTCACTGATGATAACAGCTATGCATTTACAAGAAAATAAGGAGGGAAAAAAATCATCAACGCCCTGCTTGGCTAAAAGGCTCTGGATAGGCAATTAAGAACACATCTAATTTGGTGTCTTAAAAGTTAGAAATTGGTTCTTTGTGGTATTATAATCTGGAGATCCTCATATGTATTGGGTAGTTTGTTCTGCTATAAGTTGATGATTAACTTCGTAACTAACTTTCCATTATTAAAAGTAGCATTATAAAAAGAATGGGAAAACTGAGTTAGGAAAATTTAGAGTAAGTCTAATGTTTTCTCTGCCCTAACCTATCCCACATCCCTCAAAAAAAATACATAAAATCTGTAATTAAATATAAAATAGACTGGACCTTTATATAGAATATTATAGTTTACAGAGAAATACTTTACAATTGAATAAAGGAAAAAGACTTACTGTGATCCTGGATAGGAAAATCAATTATTCTCCCTAAACTAATTTATGGGTTTAATGAAATTCTAATTTTAAAAATCCCAGTAGATATTTTTGAAACTTCACAAAATCATTCTAACATTCACATAGAAGAAGCCAAGAATATTCTTTAAAATTGGAATAATGAAGGGACATTTGTTTGATCTACCGTATATTAAAATATACCATAAAACCCACAATTATTAAAACATTCCTAGGAATTAGAAAGGAGATCTTAGGAACTAGTACAGAGATTAGGAATTGGTAAGGAGATCTATGGAATAGACTTTTAAAAAAGTTATATAGACGAATTTATTACATGGAAAAGAATTTAGTATTTGAAAAACTGAAGCATTTCTTTAATGATGCTATGTGATTTGTGGCTATTTGGGGAAAAAAAATTAAAGTCAGATCCTCACCTAAAATTCTATTTCATATAAGAAATCAAATAGTAAAATATAGTTTAGTTTCATTATATTAAAAATATCTCAATTACAATTTAATACTTTGAAACAAATGATGTTATCTTCTTAACTTTGGTAGCATATTGAAGCAGGAGAAAAGCTGCTTTAGCTTTGAGGAAACAGCATTATTAAATATGTATTCACATGAAAATTGCTATAAACTACATTCTTCTTTTTTTCTTCTTAATAAAATGAGGAAACCAACTTCAAACATATGGAAGCATTTCTACACTTATTCTGAGGAGGAAAAATCTAATTCACAAATAATGTCAAACAAAATATGCATTTCAAATTCTACCAAGATGACCAAAGATACCCTTGTTTTTTGAGAAGTGTAAAGAACTCATCTCAAATGAGCAAATGTTCTGTTTTCAGAAGTCTTTGACATGATTTTTTTTTTAATACAGAGAAAGAGAAAACAACCACAGAAATAACACATAAAGGAAAACAATTAGACAACACCCCAAGGAAGAGACATTTTAAGTCAATGAGTTTGGGGAATTCTCCCCATTCCCATGCCCCTTCCCTGAAAATTAGGACTCTCTATAACTACCCTGTAATCTGTATCATTTCTATCCTTTATTTTTATATCTCTATTGGCAATGTGGAAGACAACAAGTCCAAAAATATCATAATTTTCTTTGTTCAAATCTAACATTGATGGATTCTTCTGCTCTCTCATTCTGCCTGTTTCTCAGAAACTGGCCCAAACCACATAAATGAGTAACTTCAACACAGCTGCAGAATGCTCCACAACAGTAATTTTAAAGGTGGAATAACATGCATACAGACTAGTGCTGTCAGGAGTGAAATACCTCTGGGAAAGTGAAATTCCGTTTAGTGTCTTGTATTATCCAAGGATTTTCAGCCATCCACTTCCATTCTAATCCCTAGATTTAGGTCTATGAATGTACAAGTAAAAGATGACCCAGGATGTGAATAACAAAAAGGGCAAGACCTTGGTTTTCCAAGGTTGGAGGTCTCCATACCTGAATTATGAAGACAGAAATCCCGGATGATTATCCCAGAGAACAGAAGATGTCTGCTCTGATGCTGACATCCAGTCATGCAAAGAAGGGTAAGAGAGTTAAAGGGCAGAGACTTATATCAAAGGAAATTAACCAGTGCCAGGCAGACCTCTCAGTATTGGGGGATCTTTCCCATTTGAGACAATCTGCTGCTATGGAAAAGAACAAAATATCCCCTTTCATTGTAAGTTCCTTTTCCTCCCCCAAGAGATCCCAAATCTGGGAGAATTTCTTTCCTTTGTTATCCACCTGCACATATGACGTATCTGAAATATTGTTGAACCTTCTCTCCCAGGGCATATCACAGCTCTCTCTTATAATAAGGCACATCTTTATTCATGGTCTTTGGGGTTTGATTTCTACTTCTGGACCACAGAATGCAACCCTAAAATCTGGAGTCTGAATTTTGCTCCCAGGAAGGAGGATAAATCCTTCACAAGGAACTGGATTTCTAAATGAGTAAAACCTTCAATAAGAGAGTGGTAGTTGATCTTTTTTTCCCTTGTCCACAAAGAGAACTTTGGTTATGTAACTAGCATGAATAAGATGTGACAGCCATTCTACACAAAGCCTAGGAAAAACCTGTGAGGAAATTATTCACCTTGAGTTATGGCAAACCAGGCATCATCCATTTGGTCCAAAGCCACTTGCTCTTCCATGGCTAATTCTATATTGAGCTATACATACTAGGTACTGCATAGAACAAATGATATATTAATCTCTCTCTCTCTTTCTCTCTCTTTCTCTCTTTCTTTTTCCCTCATTCCCTTCCTCTCCTTTCACTCCCTTCCTTCCCTTTTCCTCCCCACCCCTATTTATATATAATACTACATTGGTAGTAAGCTGATAAATAGCATGGCTATATGTTCATTGACTTTAATTGCTAGTGCAGCTCTCTATTTAGGCTTTCCTTCTACCTTATTATTCCATCAATTTGATAGATTTACAGAGCTTTTAATATAATGGAATTTGAGATGGATGAGATTCTTCAAACAATCTTTCTTGCCAATAAAATTTATATCCATGAGATTTAATTTAAGGGCAATCTTGAATGAAGAAAGAAAAGAATAAGTTAGCTACTGTATACTGATCGACATTTGGTAAGTGGTTTATATAATGTAGAACACTCTAAGGTTGTATTATCACTTTCATTTTATAGATAAAGAAACTGTGCTCAAGATCACCCAGGTTATAAGTTGCAGAGCTGAAATTCAAACCCAGTTCTGAATCTAAAGCCCTTGTTTTAACTATGCAGAGATAGCAAATTAGTGATGTGCGTAGTGCTGACCTCTTTTTCGAAGCCCATGGTAGATATTGGTAATTGATCTCAATATTGTCTCATTAACCTTAGAATTGACATACAAATCAGGGTACCAGACACTATTACCTGGAACTGGCCCCCAGGATGAAGCCTATTTACTACTAATGGGGAGTTAAAAGGAGGGAGGCTATAACAAAATGTTTGGAACAAAATGGAGGCAGATGGGAGGTAATAATACATAAAGGACAAAACAAGTTTGTTTGATTAAAATGAAGGCAAATGGCAGGGGGTGGGGGATGATGAGAGATGATGTTGAAACAGATCTGGAAGGCTATGGCTGGAGCTGGAAGGCGCTGGTTAGGGGAATATTATTATAGACATGTCTTGACAGTCTAAAATGCTGCTAAGGAAGTCCTAAAGAGTTGGATTCAAGCAAAGAAGGGTATAACTGACCTGATATGATTTGCCCTGGCTGTGGAGCCGGATGGGAAGGAGGAAAAATGCATCAAGATGTCATGATAAATTTCACATGTAAAACTAAACTTTCCAAAAGCTCAAGCCTTGGTATGAATCTGAGTCTAGGAGCGTGAACACAGTGGAACTAAGGTAGAAAAGGATTGTATATATTTCTCCTAGTATGTCAGACCATGTGGCTTTGTTAAAAAACAAAGATTCAAGAAAATAGCACCACACAGTAGAAAGATCACAGGCCTAGGAGTCAGAAAGATACCTGATTTAGGACTTGGCTCCACAGCTTATTAGCTATGTGGCCTTGGGTGCCTTGTTTAATCTCTCTAAACCATTTCAAATGGAGGGAACAGCACCTACTTCTCAAGGCCTTGTGAAGATTAACAAGATAACATGCATGAAGAAGTGAGGCTACTGCCTGGCATACTATTGGCACTGAAAAAATGTGATTCTGGTAAAAATTTAATATCTGTGCATCTCCATTCCTTGATCTGTAAAATAAAAATAAAACCTGTTCTGCCTATATTATAGGGCAGTGGTTCTTATGCTTTGGTGTGCAAAGAACTCCTTGGAGTTCCTGTTCAAAATCCAAAATCTAGGTCTCATCTCACCATATTCTGGTTTGGTAGGTCTAGGCTGGAGCTTAAGAATCATGCTGCATTTTTAAGAAACTCTCCAGGTTCTTCTAATGCAGGAGGAGGACCATGGGCCACACCTTCAACAGATTTTGATTTAGTAGTGCCTGTTAGGGTAGGCCATTCTTGGAGGAGAGAGTAGGGTTCTAAGGGAAAGTAGAAGAAAAAAAAAAAAGAGAGAAAATAAATGGAAAAAAAAGAAAGTGAGGAAGAATATCTGTGTCAAATCTAGTCTATATCCCAGGACTCCAGCCTCCTCCAATATTCTTTCTAACCCCATCTGTCTTCTCTGACATTGGAGGAAGAGAGAAACATCTTCATCATAATGGGAATAATTGATGACCGTGGATTTGGGGAAAGAATTAGGTTGTTTCTCTAATCAGTAAAGAATTCCTTTCCTGGGTCGGCGGGTGGGGCGGGAAGAAAGCAAGTTTAAAAGTTGTAGTCACTCACCCAGTGCTTAGCTAAGGAGCAGACTCTTGCAGTAGCCAATGCTTCCTTGTTAATGAGTACTAAACAGCTGCTGAGGGCCTTTCCTCTCTAGAGGCAGAGATGAAAACTCTTTTCTTATGAACTAAGAGAAATAAACTGTTCTCTCCTCCTATAGTTTGGTCAAGTCATATAACTCTTTCACAGTTGAAATAAAACAGAACAATTATTAGGAATAACATTGTAATAATTACTCTGTACACCAAATTGTCCCCAGCTGTGCATTTTTCCCACTCCAAATGAGAATGTGGTGGTTTCTACACAGGAGGTAGAGCTGTGATTCTGCTCATTATCCTGGCATGTTATTGTAGCTAATCTCTAGTTCCTATATGCACTCAATTCTCTAAACTTCTTGCAAAGCTACATAAAGTTATGTGCAAAAACAAACAAAAAAAAAGGGAAAAAACCTGCCTTTTCAACTTTGAAATATACTTGTTCTTCTTTTTTTTTTTTAATTTTTTTTTATAAACATATATTTTTATCCCCAGGGGTACAGGTCTGTGAATCGCCAGGTTTACACATTTCACAGCACTCACCATTATACTTGTTCTTCTTAACAATAGTGGTTGATATTCTTTTATGTGTCAACCACGCCAGGAACTGTGCTGAGCACTTTATTTCATTTAACTCTACAATAAACCTAAAAAATAGGTAATTTAATGTCCCACTTGACAGATGAAAAGATAAATTTTACAGACATTAAACAATTCCTCAAGATGACCTAGTGAGTCACTGTCCTGGATCTCATCTAGTTGCAAAGTGCATGCTCTTCACCATCCCACTATTTTTTCCCCCAATCCTACTCCTGTAATAGAAAACAGGTTGTTGTTTTAATGTCTTTATGGAGGAGGGGACTCATGAAATAAAAAATACTTACGGCCCATAAAAGTCATAATGGGAGCCCAGTAATAGGAACATAGAGAAGCTTTTATCCTTATCCACCCATACAGCCTTCATTCTATCTATGCTTTAAGTACAAGTGGAGTCTAAAAATCAGTCTTCCACTTAGAAGAAGAATTAGTCACAACTAAAGACAGAAATTCTGGATATAAGAATGATGAATCACAGACCTGTATCCCTGAAACAAATAATATATTATATGTTAATTAATTGAATTTAAAATTTAAAAAACTGAAAAGATAAATAAATAAATAAATTTGCTTGGGGCACCTGGGTGGCTCAGTTGGTTAAGCGTCCGACTCTTGATTTTAGTTCAGGTCATGATCTCAGGGCTTTGAGAATGAGCCCTATGTCAGGCTTCACACTGGTCGTGAAGCCTGCTCAGATTCTCTCTCCCTTTTTGCCCCTCCTCCCCAACTCCCACCCCCAGCTCCCACAAGCACATTCTTTTGCTCTAAATAATGATATTGATAATAATAAAATAAAATAAATTTGCTTATAAAAAAAAGAAATTCTGGATATAAAAAGGAAATTTTTCTGTTTCTGGTTGGTAGACCATTGAGCATATAACATAAATCACGTGGTCTGTTGTGATAGAGGAGGCCATTTTTTGCTGCCTAATTGTCTTTTGCTTTTATCCTCATTGCCCAGATTAGAATACTTTCCACAGCTCTTTGGGCTGCCATGGGAGCTAAGGGCCCTGTCTAGCTTTCTGTTCTAACACAGGTTCAGGTTAGAATATTCCACTAGCACCTCTGTAGAATGTTAGAATAACTTCCATTTTTCCTTCATTCAACACATTTGAGTACCTGCTATGCATTAGACTTATTGCCGGCACTGCTTATACACTGGTAAATACAACAGACATACTTTCCACCCTCACGGAGTTTGTAGTCTTTAACCAACAAATAAACATACAATAAATATGTAGTTTTATACTGTGATAAATGCTAAAAAGAGAACCAACAGAGTGTGTTGATAAAGAATTACTTAGATCAATTACTCAAGGAAGGTCTCTGATAGATGAGGAGAAACTAGCCATGTGGCAAGCAGGGAGAACACTCTAGAAGGAAGAACATATGTGAAGGCCCCCAAGTAAAGAGAAGCCTAGCACATACTAAGCCAATGAGGCATGAGTGAAGTGAGAAAAAGAAAAAACTGAAGAAGATAAGAATGAAGAGCTAGGCAGCAGTCAGATTATTCACGGCAGAGCCTTGTAGACATGGTAGGGAGATTGAATTTTATTCTAAAAGTAATAAAAAGTCATTAAGAGTCTTTAGCAAGAGACTTAGGTTGTGCGAATTATATGTTTGCAGAAGATTTTCTGATACCTGAGTAGTGAATAGAATAGAGAAGGCAAGAATGGAAGCAAGTGCACTGATAACAAGACTGTTAATGCAATCCAGGTTCCAAACTCTCCAAATGATAATTCTTTTGTTATTGTCTGCTCTATCACCATCCCTCCCCCAAAGCAGGTTTCACATTCCAAGTTGTCCAGACATGCTCGTGGAACACTAGTCTCTCAAGATGGTTCTGAAAATAAGACTCTGGTCAAATAAATGTAAGAAATTCTGCATGCTAACTCTCCTTCTTGGAGATTCAGAATGTAAACTAATGTAGTAAATGTGTCAGGAAGTGTTTCAGAACATTTGTGTATCCCAGTATTTCTCCGAATTATTGGACCATGGAACGTTTTCTCTCTCCTCCCCCAACATAATGTTAATATTCTGCAAAACTGATAATCTCCAGAGCACATTTAAGGAAATGGTACCATAAGTCCTTCTAACCAAGAGTTAACTCATTGTTCTTGGTTAACTGAGACCCCATTTCTCCACTTCCCTATCAATTATTTCAATGGTTTAGACAGTATTGTCTGACTCCACATACATTATATGATTTCTTCTCTCCATTTCTACCATCTATTTTCTGTCACTTGTCTCTTTAGTTTTACATTGTAAAGGTTGATAAAGTTTTCCTTCCTTTCAGTAACCATAATTTTCTTTATTTCTGGATCTGGATCTTCTGTGAGACAGCTGTTGAGTATATTGAAATGATCCTCTATATTAGTAACATTTTATCTCAAATTTTCTATGTCTGTCTAAAGCTCTGTGTATGGGAGATTTTCTCTTCCAATTATTTTATTGGACTCTTTTAAGAGCTTTTTGGAGATATGATTTGATACAAATTTATTTAAATGTACACTTGAAGTGTACAACTCAATAGTTATTTACAGAGTTGTGGAAGCACTAATACAATCTAATTCTAGAATATTTAATTTCAGAAAGAAACCCTGTACCTATGAAGACTCACTTTCCATTTCCCCACAATCTCCACCAGCCCTGACCCACCACTAATCTACTTTTCGTCTCTATTGATTGCCTATTCTGTTCATTTCATATAAAGGAAATCATACAATGTTGGTCCTTTTGCGACTGGCTTCTTTCTGCTAGCATGTTTTCAAGCTTCATCCATGTTGTAACCGGTATTAGTATTTCATTTCTTTTTATTGTCAAATAATAGTCCAATGTATGGATATGCCACTTTTTATTTATCCATTCATCAGTTATGGATATTTGGGTTGTTCCTACATTTTGGCTATTATGAATAATGCCACGATGAATATTTATACATGTTTTTATGAGCATACATTTTCATTTCTCTTGTGTATATAGCTAGGAGTCAAATTGCTAATCATAATGGTAACTCTGTGTTCAACTTTCTGAGTAACTACCAGACTGTTTTCTGAAGCAGCTGCACCATATTATAGTCCCACCAGCAGTGAATGAAATTTCCAATTTCTCCAAGTCTTCTCCACTTTGTATTCTTTTTCTTTCCTCCAATATTTATTCTTGCTTATATTTTTTTATTTTGACCCTCCCAATGGATATGAAGTGGTATCTCATTGTGATTTTGATTTCCATTTCCCTAATGACTAATGATACTAAGCATACATTCTTGTATTTACTGGACATTTGCATAGCTTCACTGGAGAAATGTCTGTTCAAGTCCCTTTTGCTCATTTTTAAAATGGGGTATGTGTCTTTTTATTGTTAATTTGTAAGAGTTCTTACTATATATCTTGGCTACAAGTCACTTATCAGATATATGACTTGCAAATATTTTCTCCCATTCTGTGTGTTCATATTCTTGATAGTATCATTTGATATATAAAACTTCCTAATTTTGGTGAGGTCCAATTAATCAATGCTTTTTTTTTTTTTTTTACTTATGTTTTCAGTGATGTACTTAAGAAATCACTGTCTAAACTTCACTGGACTTAATTTTAGTAATTGTAAGTTTAGTTTTAAAAAACATCTTTTTATTCTCTTTGTACCTTTTTTTCCATAGAAATGTGTTTTTATTTGGTAAGTACAATATCTTCCCATATCTTTATAAGAATACTAATTTCAAATTTTTATTTTTAAAATTCTGATCTTGAATTATAATTCTTCTGGGTCAGTTTTTTAATTTATTTATCTTAGGTTTTCTTTTTCATGCTACTGGTTTCCTTCTTATGTCTTGTGATCTTTGGCTATCCATATTTAACAAGTGAGGACTAAGTAGATTCTTCTAGGTAGCAGGTACAGATTTTTCTCAGCTGTTGAATATTTAGGCTTTTTAGATAAGTCTTTCCTTTCACTGGGATCCTTATTTTGTGGTCAGAGCTTGTTCACCACACACTTCACTTTAGAGAGGGAGTAAGGTAGGGCACAGACAGCATTTGGGCTAGGGTATATGCTTTATCTCAGTGATTTACTATGCAGGATCAACTCCATTTTAGCGAAACTAGCTTATCCCTAGGCAATCCCTTCAATTTCTTTGGTGAAGGCTTCTAAATCTTGGGTTGGAGAGATTGATCTGTCTTTACTCTGTATGGGCAGTGTAGAGGACTTAAAATGATGGAGGGGAAAGCTGAGCTATAAGTATAGTTCCACTGCAGACAGACTTTTATATAAACCCCTTGGCTTGGTCCCCCTTTCTCACCCCAACCCTTCTTGACTCTGAGGCTATCTGCTAGGTGGACTAGCTATCTTTTCCCAGAGCCTATGTTCTCTGGGTTGCTACTTCCTCACTCTGCTTAATCCGTCAAAGGCCTTCCATCTGCTTACTGTCTTAGAGAAATCTGTCAAAAATCTCTCATCTGCTTATGATCCCTCTATTGTGTGTTATTATGGATTTATTCTTTATCAATTTTTAATAGGAGTTGGGATGGTAGTTCCAAGAGGAAATGGAGCTTGTGCTCAGGTCACTCTCCTGAAGTTGAAGCACACCCAATATTTCTTAAAGCCATCTTTTGTTGCTCCAGGTATAGTATTCCCTGAATATGAAAGTATGTTCATCTTGGCGTCACTTCTTTTGAAAAGCTCCCTTTTCTGCATGTGATGGCCCTTGAAAGAGAGAGATTAACTGTCCAAAAGGAGGAAGTCATCCTTTATTAACTCTCTCACCTCCACTTTACTGAGATATCCATCAATAAATCATATCTACCCTAATTTCTCTCTATCTTCTCTGCCATTACCTTAACCCAGTCTACCATCATCTTGTAATGAAATGGAATTCTTACTGAGCTCTTTTGACCCCTTACTTTTGTACCTTGAAACCTATTTGGCACAGAGAATAGAGCAGACTTTAGTGTATGTCACTGCTCTTACAAAAACTCTGTAGTGGCTTTCCATTGCTTATAGAATAAAATACACAACTTCTTTACCATGGTATACATAGTCCAGTAATGATCCTGTCCTAGCCCATCTGTGTGTTCTCACCTTCTACCACTCTCTTTTTGCTCACTATACTCCCCATCCTTCTATTCCTCAAATGCTTTACCCTTAGTTCTGATTCAGGACATTGACAAACATGACCTAGAATCTCTACCTACAGTTTTCTTCTCTCTACTCAAATACAAAGTAGGTGTTCAATAAATATTTATTGAGAGGAAATTTAGTAGTCATTTCACTAGGATGTAAAGGTCTCAAAAAAGGCCCAATAAACACACTTTCCATGAATTTCTGTTTTTCTTGACATGCCACATCGGCAAAAATAGATTAGCTCCTTACTCTATAGCAGATACAGCAACAAACTCGAAATAACTTAAATGAGCCTAACACTGAAAATTTAAACTTTAGGAAGCCTAGATGGAAATGAAATGTGTAAGGGAAGAAACAGAAAAGACTATCAATAAGAACGCAGACAAGAACAATTTTAATAAAAATGAACTTCTGAAACAATAAAAACATGTTTCAAAGTAATAAGAAAAGCAACAGATTAAGATAAAATTGTCATTATATAGATGATGTGTACAAGATTACAAAAGAAAAACAGAAAACTGATATAACACTAAAAACCAGTTCTTACCCTTTTAGATTAAAAAAACCTCACTGACTACTGAGCCAGGCATGGCTCAGGTCATTAAGTATCTGCCTTCAGCTCAGGTCATGCTCCCAGTGTCCTGGGATGGAGTCCTATATTGGGCTCCTTGCTCATCGGGGAGCCTGCTTCTCCCTCTGCTGCTGCTTTCCTGCTTGCACACACACACTCTCTCTCAAAATCTTTAAAAAAATCACTGACTAAAATGGCCAGTTCACAAACGAGGAAATGAAAATAATAAAACAAGCATTTTATTAGGTACTTCCCATATGCTAGTCCTGAAGAAATAAACATGAAGATTCTATCTCTGTCAAACTGGAGTTATATCCTAATTGGGAAGGTAATTCTGTTTAGTCCTATAACTACCTAAGTAAAAAAGCTTAGTTTTCTAAAACTGAAGCTAAATATAATGATTTACATAAATCACCACAATTTACTTAAATCACTACATAATGATTTTCAATGCTTCACAATCACATTTGTGCATACTGATCACATTCAAATTGAGGAATTTAGACCATCTGTTGAATAAGACAGTATTCATTCAACAAGCATTTATAAGACACCTACTATATTCATAGGTTCTGAGGCTAAATGAGTAAAACAGACTAGGTCCTGGTCCTAGTCCACAGTCTACCAGGGAAGGAAGATATGTAAATAAATATTTTATCAATACTTTGATAAGTGCTAACGAAAAAAAATACACAAAAAACAAAATGCTATTATAAGGACAGAGGAGGTGATAAAAAGTCCTGCCTGAGAATGTCAGAGAACACTTATTGGAAGGAGGAAAAATGAGAGGAGAGTGATATTGCAAAGAAAATGACACAAAATAAAAAGGGGCAAAGGTAAAAAGTGTCTAACCTCTCCCAAAATTTACATATACTTTGACGTAGCTAAGGGCAGGCTGTGCACAGAGGTATAGCTGATTACTAGCTGCAAAGTGAGGCAGTCACTGGACCCTATAGGCCAGGGGTGCTTGTGAAAGCATCTGGACTTCAAGCAAGAGAGATCTGACCACATGTTGTATTTTTTTTAAAAAACTACTCAGAAAAAAAAAAAAAACTACTCAGAAAATCTATATGGAGAAATTATTAGAGTCTGGCACTAGACATAGAGAAACCATTCAGGAAGAAGAAGGATAAGGTTTAAAATAAAATTGAAAAGAAGATGGGATGTGAGTGATACTAAGAAGTCAGAAATAACAGAAGTTAATAATTAACTAATGGACATGTGAAAAAAGAGAGGAATGAATGTAAAATGGCCTCCTGGTCTGCACCTCAGGCAAAATGGTTATAGTGTTATTAACCAAACCTAGGATGGGGGAAAGAAGACAACATAACGTTTTGGAAGATGTTCAATTCCTTTCATAGTTAACAGAATTCAAATTTAAATAGTCATGAGGCACAGTCTTGCATTAATTAAAATAGAGTAAATTTTAAAAAATGGCTATAAACACTGCTGTGGGGTATTGGGGAAAAGATGTACTAATACATTGCTGCCCTACAACCTGGTGAAGTTGTTCTGAAAAGAAATTTGGCAACAAATAAAAAAGCCATAAAAATTACCATGTTCTTTGACCCAGAAACTTTTTGGAATATAGCCCAAGGATATAATTCAAAAGAAATACAAAACCTATTTGTATAAAGATGTTTATAGCTGTGCTATATATGACAGACAAAAACTGGAAACAGCCCAAATGCCAACAGTGAGGGAACGTTTAAGCAGACTTCGGTACATTAATGCAATGGGATATCTTATTGCTATTAAGAATGACAAATATGAGAACTATGTAGAAACAAAAAAGGGCAAAATAAAGCAATGAGTTAAAAATGCAGAACTCAAAATGATGCATGTAGAATGATTGTAACTATGTAAAATTATATCTGTATAACCAGGAGTACTGGAAAATACTACAGAGCTGGTAATTTAGAGTGCTGACATTTTTGTTATTGTTGGTTGAGTTGCTGGGAATGTTTATGTGTTTCAAGTTAGAATTCACTATATATTTAGTACAATCACATTAAGAAAGATAAATCTCCATTTTTTTCTAACACATAAAATTTTAAAAAGTGCTCATCAGTACCTTCCCTTTCCCTAAGTGATTTTCTCTAGTCTCTTGAGTCCTATTAGTTTTTGGATGTATGAGGAAGTGGACCCCACACATACTCCATGACCTCTTAACTTAATCAAATGCCACCCCTTATAGTCATTCATAGAACCATGTAACTTTCCTTGGTATTGTTCTAGTTTTAAGATCAGTTAATTAATGTCTATGTCTCCCCCATCATTTTGCATACTCCATGAGGGCAGAGAAAGTATCTGTTTTTGTTTATTATTACAATCCTAGTTCCTAATGTAATACCCAGAACATTGCAGTTAACTCAAGAAACATTTGTAGGATGAATAAATGATTAACCCTGTAGGTCATGTTACTGAGAGGGCATTGTCAGTTCCATGACAATACACTGATCAAATCATTAAAGAAAAAGGACAATCCAAAAGAATAACTACATGGGTTAAAAAGATAGTTACTGGCCTTGCTTTATTACGTATTATGAACTATGTATTAATAAAGTTCTATACATGCGGTTCTTATCCCTTAATTGTAACACATAAAATGAAATCAGCCTCTCCTCCATCACACACACACACACACACACACACACACACACACACACACACACAGTAACTTCAAAGATCAGTGAAAGTATGCAAAAGGAAACTAAGAGCTGCATTTGTGGATAGGGACCAAGGTCATGAAATTGTTGTGTTAAAAAAAGGGGAAGTTGCTCCTGAGAGAGAAGGGAAGAAATGAAAAAGGTGGGGGGAAAGGACTGGAGCTGAACTAAGGGCTTAGGGATACTTTGTAAAAAGGAAAATGCCTACGATTAAATTTTGGATTGTTAATGTTGTTACAGTGTTAATCCATGTGCCTTCCCAAACCTTTAGTGATGTCTGCTATGTTCATTGCCTTAGATTAAGACTAAGCCACCACAAAAGGGAGGGTAGAATTAAAGAGCCATCAAATCACAAGGGCCATCTTAGAGGTTGGCCAAGGTTTCCCTCCTCTGATAATTTCTGTTTGTACTTGTATAACATTTATCTAACCTCATTTGGAATGTGCACTTCATTGGTACTCATCTTTCAATTTTTCAGGAATAACTATAGCTATCTCAGAGTATGATAGGATTGCACATCATAGGTGCACCTTGGTGCATACTCTGTGCTCCAGGGGAACTTCTGACTCTCCCAACATCATAGTTTCGACCCTTTCTGCTCCAGTCACATCTCCACTTTAGGTCCTGGATTCAACATACAATTTCAGCCTACCTCCTACCATTCCCTCAGATGTTCCCTCCCATCCTGTATAACTGAATCTAACTTACTTGGATTCGATCTGGGCTGGCCCAGCAATAGGACTGGGCACAGAACATTTAACATAGTGACTCATCCATAACTAGTGCTTAAAGATGATTATTAGATTCAGTCAAAATCAATTAAACATGGTAACAATTCTCTAGGATATCTTCTAATGAATCTATCAGTTAAGTAATGCTTTCATCTACAAGTAGCATTAGTTTTTCCAAACTTTTTAGTCCAGCTATATTGGCCAGGGTTTTGTCAAGCTTTACTTTCTATAAGTGGTCATAAGAAAAAAGTAATAATATTTTGACTTTTTAAAAATAAAAATGTGATGAAATGCTATAATATTACATGCGCTTTTTAAGACAATGTAATCCCCTCCCACCTGCCCAGGAGATTGTGATATCCTTCCCCAGTCCCATTACCTTCTGCTGACTAAGGAAAGCCTGGAGAGATGCAAAATTCTTCTGCTGTTTGATGGAGAATCGCTGATTTAAAGCTGGGGAAGTTACTATGAAAAAGTCTCTCCATCCTTCTTAAGACCACAAATAACTTGGAAAAGTACAAATACATTAATTCATTATATTTATGAATAGTCTTACAAGAACTGCTAAAAAATATGACCTACCCATCTAGGAGGGCAATGACGTTCTTCCTGGGCCGCCCAATATTAGGGCCATACAAACTGGCTCTGGAGTAAATCCGGATGGGTTGCAACAGGCTCTTCAGCTGGATGTAATCCTTTCCCAACTGGCTGCCATTTACCGCCCGGCCATGCATGGTTCGATAGTTATTTGGCTCTAGATTAAAAGCAGACATGCAAGTCAGAGTTGAGAAGGGTAAGACTCTGCCAACCCTTTCCTGTCCACAGACTTTCTTCTTTTTTCTTAACAATGTGAATAAAATAACCAAAAAGAGAGTGTAAGCTAGTTTAACTTGAAGAACTATCATAACAAAAAGTTAAATGCCATTTTAGCATTCTACTCATTTTCAAACAATCTTCACATAAGATCACCTAATCCACAAGACAGAGATGTGCTGATTTTTGGGTGATACTTTATAAGGAATGGTTTACTGGACTGAATAGTGTCCCCCAAAGTTCACATCTACCTGTAACTTCAGAATGTGACCTTATTTGGAAATAGAGTCTTTGAAGATATAGTTAAGATGAGGTCATATGGGATTAGGACATGCCCTAAATCCAGTGACTGGTGTCTTTATAAAAGAATGAATGGCAAGGGGTGCTTGGGTGGCTCAGTGGATTAAGCCTCTGCCTTTGGCTCAGGTCATGATCTCAGGGTCCTAGGATAGAGCCCCGTGTCAGGCTCTCTGCTCAGCAGGGAGCCTGCTTCTCGCTTTCCCTCTGCCTGGCTCTCTGCCTACCTGTCTCTCTCTCTCTCTCTCTCTGTGTGTGTGTGTGTGTGTGTGTGTCAAATAAATAAATAAATAAAATCTTTAAAAAAAAAAAGAATGAATGGAGAGGGAAATTCAGGTACACAGACACACTGGGAAGAGGGCCATGTGTCGACAGATGCAAAGATTGGAGGGTTGCTGCTATGCCAAGGATTGCTGGCAGCAGCTACTAAAAGCTAAGAAAGAGACAGAATAGATTCTCCCTTAGAGTCTCCAGAAGGAATCAACACTGGCAATGCTCTGATTTCTGGCTTCTGGTTCCCTGAACTGTGAGAGAATACATTTCTGTTGTTTTACACCACCGAGCTTACAGTAATTTTTTATGAACAGGCTTAGGAAACTGATACAAATGGTAACAAAGACAGCTTTATAAAGATGGCCATTGTATCAAAAAGAAAAAAGTCTTCATGTTCAATAACAAAGTGGCTGGGTGAAATAATTTAGAGCACAACACCCTCCCTCAGTTTCTATTAACTTGGTACTTCTAAAAGAACAAAGAAAGTCCTAAAAACCAGCAACTCCACTGCTGGAGGGAGCTAACTTGATTTGGAATTAAGCACATGCTCCAGTAAGGCCAATACCTTGGATACCTTAAGATTTTGATACTGGTAGTGCAGCAGACTTTCAGGAAATTTAACAGGGAGATTTAGGGAATAAGTCAGTCTCAGTGGGCCTTGATAAGCTCACACATATGATATCGCTTTTACCACTGTGTCTCCTGACTTAAAAATAGTTTATCTGGAGTTAATGTTACTCCCTTCACCATATTCTACATGGTTTCCTCAATGTAAAATATCCAGCACATGCAGGAACACATCTCTGCATGTGACCAGACCCACTAATTAAGTATAAGTAACTCAGTTACTGCAGTCTCAGATGGACAGCCTCACTATTGCAGATCTGTAATTTAAATGCATACCCCTTGTAGTCTGGAAGGCTGTGTATGCTCTGGAGAGACTGGAGAGGGCACTAACTATCCATGTACTTGCAGATGATTGTGAAACAGCACATTTATAAAGGAGACATGAGAAGGCATGCCAGAAAGGAGAAGCCCGTGAGAATTAGAAACTGTTTGAATTTGGAATATGTTCTCCAAATCACACACAGATCCATTTGCAAAAGATGGAAGCCTTACTGGTGCAAGGTAAGCACAACCTCTAATCAAACATTGTCTCACTGTTAAGCTATGCTGACTCAGGGACAACCTTTAGGAAGCTGGTCTTAAGAAATGATTTAAAAAAAATAGAAAAACTTAAGATACATCAGCAGCTACACAATGCAAGAGAGACAGACTTTACAGAGTTATTCCATGTAAATTGCTAAACAAACAAAAAAGAAACAACAAAACAACTTCTGGGATGGAGGATTCAGAATCCAGAGTTGTTCCAACATATTAGAATGTATAGTTTTCAACAAACTATACAAATGGCCAAAATTTGTTAGAATGTATAGTTTTCAACAAGAACAAAAATCACAGCATGAAAAGAAATAAGATAGTGTGATCCATAAACAAATAAAAAAGCGGTCAATAGAAACTATCTCCTAAGGGACCCAAATGTTAGACTTCATGGGTAAGGAATTAAAAACTACTATTATAAAGATGTTCAAAGAACTAACAGGAATAATACAAAATTAAAGGAAAGTATGATTGAAGAGACAGAGTTTATAAAAAAAGTTTTCAAATGGAAATCTTGGAACTAAAATGACTTTTCACATATAGAGGAACACAAGGAAATTATCAGCTGAATTTTTACCAGAAATAATGGAGGCCAGAAGACTGTAGGATGACATACTCAAAATGCTAAATTAAAAAAAAAAAAGTCAGCCAAGAACTCTATATGTAGCAATCTATCCTTCAAAACTGAAAGCACAATTTAAACCTTAACCAGAAAAACAAAGGACAGAATTTGATGTGAGAAAATCTGCCTTACAAGAAATGAGAAATGGACACTTTCAGGTTGAAAGGAAATGACACCAGATGGTGACTCAAAATGACACAAAGGAATAGAGAACACCAGTAATGGCAATTGCACAGGTAAATATAAAAGACAGTTGAAAATATCCATTACTCTTTTCTTAACTAATTTAAATAACAGTTACATAAAACAGAAATTATAAAACTGTGTTACTGGGCTTATGATACATGAAAACATAATATTTAGAATAATAAAGGCACAAAGGAGGGGGAAATTGAGTTCTATCAGAGCAAAGTTTCTGTAGTTACCTGGAATTAAGTTAGTATTATTCTAAAGTAGATTGTAATGAGTTCTGATGTGTTACAATAAGAAACTACTATGAAAATAAAAAAAATGAAATAAAAACAAAGAAATTAAAATAATATTTTAGACAGTATCTTCTCTGAATAAAAAGGTAGTACAGGAGAAACAGGAACAAAAAATGAAATAAATGGAAAAACACCAAGATGGCAAATATAAATTCAACCATATCAACAATTACATTAAATGTAAATGGATTGAACACTCCAATTAAAAGCAGAAATTTTCAGGTTGAATAAAAATCTAAGATCCAATTAAAGAGAAAGACTTTAAAATAAAAGACACAAATAGGTTGAAAGCAAAGGATGAAGAAAATATGCTATTGAAACATGTAACCATAAGAGAGTTGGAATGACTATACTAATACCAGATAAAATAGACTTTTTAAGGCAACAATGTTTAAAACAACAATGTTACTAGGATAATGCAGGGCATTTTATAATGATAAAGGGACAATTTTTAGGAAGATATAACAACTATAAACATAGACATACCAACAACAGAATACCTGAAGCATAATTAAAGAGAAAAATAGAAAATCCAGCAATAATTGGAGACTTCAATACCACATTCTCAGTAACTAATAGAGCAACTAGACAGAAAATTAGCATTGATATAGAAAACATGAAAAACACTATCAGCTAAACTGACCTAATTGATATCTATACAACACTCCACCCAAAACAGTAGAGTATTCATTACTTTTTTTTTTTTTTTTTTTGACAGAGAGAGAGAGAGAGAGAGAGAGATCACAAGTAGGCAGAGAGAGAGGAAGGGAAGCAGGCTCCCTGCCCAGCAGAGAGCCCGATGTGGGGCTCGATCCCAGGACCCTGGGATCATGACCCGAGCTGAAGGCAGAGGCTTTAACCCACTGAGCCACCCAGGTGCCCGAGTATTCATTACTTTTTTTAGTGCATATAGAATGTCCTTCAGGTCACACCATATGGTAAGACATAAAACAAGTCTCATCTATTTAAAAGGATTAAATTATATAATGTATGTGCCCTGACTACAACAGAATTAAAAGAGAATTCAACAGAAAGAAATTTGAGAATCTATAAATATTTGGAAGTTAAACAAATAATCCATGAGTCAAAGAAGAAATCACAAGGGGAATTAGAAAATATTTTTAATGAAATTAAAATGAAAGTATAATGTGTAAAAACATATGGGATGACACCAAAGGCACAATCCATGAAAGAAATAATTGATGAACTGGACTTCATTAAAATTAAAAGCATTTGCTCTGCAAAAGACAATGTTATGAGAATGAGAAGACAAGACACAAACTGGGAGAAAATACTTGTGAAAGATATATCTGATAAACAACTGTTACCCAAAATACACAAAGAACTCTTAAAATTTAGAAACAAGCAACCTGATTTAAAAATGGGACAAAGATTTCAGTAGATACCTCACCAAAGGAGATACACAAATGGCAAATAAAAATATGAAAAGATACAAAAAATGAGAGAAGATGTTCCACATATGTTATCAGGGAAATGCAAATTAAAACAACAATTAAGGATGCCTGGGTGGCTGTTTGGGCATCTGCCTTCAGCTCAGATCATGATCCCTGGGTCCTGGGATCAAGTAACCACATCGGGCTCTCAGCTAAGTAGAGTCTGTTTCTCCCTCTACACATCCCCCTCTGCTCATGCTCTTTCTCTCTCACTTACTCTCTCTGTCTCAAGTAAATAAATTTTTTAAAAATCCTAAAAAAATAACAAAAACAACAACAATTAAGCACCATACATGCCTATATGAATGGCCAAAATTTGTTAACATTGGCAGCACCAAAAGCTAGGTAGAATGTGGGGCAAGAGGAATGCTCATTCATTGCTGGCAGGAATGAAAAATGATATGGTCACTTTGGAAGAATTTGGTGGTTTCTTACAAAACAAAACATATTCTTACTATATGATGCAGCAATTGTACTCCCTGTTATTTATGCAAAGGAGCTGAAATCTTATGTCCTCACTTTTGACTACACATGAATTTACAGCAGCTGTATTCATAATTGCCACAACGTGGAAGAATGAAGATGTCCTTCAGTAGATGAGTGGATAAATGAACTGTGGTACATCTACACAATGGATAATTATTTAGCACTAAAAAGAAAGGAGGTAACAAGCCATGAAAAGGTATGGAAGAACTTTAAATGTATACCAGTAAGTGAAAGAAGCTAATCTATAAAGGCTACATACTGTATAATTCCAACTATTTGACATTCTAGGAAAAACAAAATTAGGGACAGAGTGAAAGAGTAACGGTTGGCAAAGTTTAGGGACAGGAAGGAGGGATAAACAGATGGATCACAGAGGATTTTTAGGACAGTAAAAACACTTTTATAACACCATAGTGCTGGATATATATCATTGTACATTTGTCCAAATCCACAGTACATTCACACTAAAGTGAACCATAATATAAACTACAGACTTAGGGTGATTACAATGTATTATTGTAGGTTCACGAATTATAAAAAATGTCTACCTTTCTTTCACATTTTCTGTAAACCTAAAACTGTTCCCAAAAAGTGTTTTAAAAAATTAGAGAAACAAAGAGTGAAAATTTGGCCATCTGAAAACCAAGAAGAGAAGCCTCAGAAGAAACCAGATCTGCTTATACTTGCTGATCCTGGACTTTGGACTTCCAGAACAGTGAGAAAATAATTTTTTTTTGTTTAGGAGAAAAAAAGACTCCCATATTAGAAAAAAAAATGATCTCAAATTAATAATCTAAGCTTCTATCTTAAGAAAGCAGAAAAAGAAGAGAAAACTAAACCCAAACCAAGAAGGAACAAGACAATAAAAATTAGAGTAGAGATTAATGATATTAAAAAGATAAGAGAAAATCAATAAGAGCAAAAGTTGGTTCTTTGAAAAGATCAACACAACTGACATACTATTTTCTAGACTGACCAAGAAACAAAAGGAGAGAAGTCACAGACTACCAAAATTAGGAATGAAAGAAGGAACGAAGGACCTCACAGTAAATAAAAAGATTAGGAACTACTATGAACAACTTAATGCTGTTAATTTAGACAACTTACATAAAATGAAAGATTTTCAAGAAAGATATAAATTACTAAAACCAACCCAAAAAGAAACAGAAAACCTGTATAGGCTTATAACAACAGAAGACTTTGAGTTAATCATTAATAATATTTCCATGAAGAAAGCCCAGATCTCGATGGATTAATTGGTGAATTCTATCAAATATTTGAGGAAGAAATAATACCAATCCTTCATAAACTCTTCCAGAAAATGGAGGAAAAGGAAACACTTCTGAATTCATTTTATGAGGCCAATATTCCCCTGATACAAAAGTCAGACAAAGATATCATAAGAAAAGAAAATTAAAGATGAATGTTTCTATAAATATAAATTCAAAAATTCCCAGCAAAATAGTTACAGATTGAATTCAGCAATATATAAGAAGTATTACAATACAATGGCCAAAGGGGATACGCAAGACTGATTTAATATAAAAAACCCAACTAATGTAAAATATCATATTAATGTCTGACCTAAAATACAGTATCACCTCAATAGGTGCAAAAAAAGAGGCATTTGACAAAATCCAACACTCATTTCTGATAAATATTCTCAACAACTGTGAATAAAAGGGAAATTTTTCAATCTGATAAATAGTATCCTAGAAAAACCCACATATTTAATGATGAAATACTGAAAGCTTAATGGTAAAACATTATACGTTGTAGTGAAATATTTAATGTTTTCTCCCCAAGACTGTGAACAAGCAGGAATGTGCACTCTTGCACTTATCTTCAACATTTGTATTAGAGATTCTAGCCAGTGTAGTCAAACAAGGAAATAAATAAAAAATATCTAAATTGGATAGAAAGAAGTAAAACAGTCTTTATTCTCAGACAATATATCCTGTATATAGAAAACCTTAAACAACTCACACACATGGGATGAAAAAACACAAGAACTAAAAAACATGTTCAGCTAGTCTGAAGGATAAAAGATCAATATATAAAATTAACCGTATTTCTAAATACCAGCAATGCACAATACATAAATGAAATTAATAAAATAATTCCATTCATAATTGCATGAAAAAGAAAAAATACTTAAGATTAAATTTCATTAAAAAATTGCAAAACTTGTTCACTAAACTACAAAACATTGTTGAAATTAAAAGTTGAATAAATGGGGAGATAATCTATGTTCGTGGACAGGAAGACTTAATATTCTTAAGATGGCAATTCCCTCCAAAATGATCTATAGATTCAATGTTATCTCTATTAAAATTCCAGCAGGTTTTGTTGAGGAAATTAAATGCTGTGTGGAAATGCAAACACCTAGGATAGCCAAAACAATTTTTAAAAAGAACAAAGTTGGAGGATTTATATTTCCCAATTTCAAAACTCATTACAAAGCTATTATACTCAAGACAAGGTAGTGCTAGTATAAGGACAGATGTACTGATCAGTGGCACAGAATTAGGAGTCCAGAGATAAATCCAGTTTTGGTTTACTTTGACAAAAGTGTTAAGAGAATACAATAGGGATATTGTATAGTCTTTTTTAATATTGTATAGTCTTTTAAATAGTGCTGAGACAATTTGATATCCACATGCTAAAAGATGAATTTAGACTCAAACTTCGTAACATATTCAAAATTAACTTGTAATGGATCTTATACCCAAATGTGAAAGCAAAAACTATAAAACTTTAACAGGAAAATATAGGAAAAAAAATTTTGTGGTTTAGAGTTAAGCAAAGAAATGATACCAACAGTATGATCCATAAAATGAAAAACTGATAAATTGAACTTTATCAAAATTTAAAACCTCTGTGCTTCAAAAGATGCCATAAAGAAAATGCAAAGAGAAGTTACAGACTGGAGAAAATCTTTGCAAATCATATATTTGACAAAGAACTTGTATCCAGAATATATTTAAAACTTTTATAACTCAATAATAAGGTAACTCAATCAAAAGGGCAGAAGATTTGAGTGGACATTTCACCAAAGAAGATGTAAGAATGGCTGATAAGCACATGAAAAGACACACAACATTATTTGTCATTAAGGAAGTGCTAATTAAAGCCATATTAAGATACTACTTCAAACTCACTATAATGGTTATAATCAGCAGACATTAACAAGTGTTTCCAGAGATGTAGAAAAACTAGAATCCTTATACATTTCTAGTGAAAATGTAAAATGGTAGAGCTACTTAGGAAAATATTTGGCAGTTGTTAAAAAATAAACATAAACTTACCGTATGAATTAGCAACTCTACTCCCCTCCTAGGTATCTTCCTAGGAGGAAAAAAAAGCAAATATCCACACAAAGACTTATATGTGAATGTTTATAGCAGTATTATTTATCAAAGCCCAAAAGTAGAAACAATCCAGGTGTCCATCATCTGGTAAATGGAAAAGCAAAATGGGATATATAGCCATACACTGGAATACTATTCAGCAATAAAAAGGAATGAGCTACTTTTATATGCTACAACATGGATAAACTTCAAAAACATGCTAGGTGAAAGAAGTCAGATGCAAAAGACTATTATATAATCCAATTAAAGAAAGTGTCCATAAAAGACAAACCTATAGATGGGAAACAGATTAAGATTTCCTGAGACTGGGCATGGTTACAGGGATTGATGGCAAATGCGTATGAGGGAACTTTTTGGAGTGATGGAAATGTTCTAAAATTGGACTTCCAAGATGTTTGTTTAAGTATATAAATTTGAAAACTGAATTGTGAAATGAAGAGGAAGGAAGGGAGAGAAAGAAGGTGAGAGAGGGGAAAAGGAGAAAGTGAGAGGATAGGAGGGACTGAAGGCAGGGGTACATTAATTCATTGCCACAAAAAGAATAGGGTCAAGTTGAATACTTCAATTTGAATTACTAAAGGGCAAAAATGTATGAGAGAACATAATGATGAACTGTTTTCAAATCTTATTTATTACCTATCTTCTCTACTAGAATGTAGGCAGGGTTATTTATCTGTTATTTACTCTGATATCTCTCAAAATATAAAAATATTTTATATCTCTACAAAATATTGTACCTTTGGTACAATACTAGGAAGTTAATAAATATTTGTTGAATGAAAGTTGAAGGAAGTGAAGAAAACGAAGTTTTAGTACCATTAAAAAACCCTCATAGGGTAATAAAATAGATTACCTCCTTTTCTGTTAGAAGTCCCAAATGCATCACATTGCCTGATTTCAAGCTATATTACAAAGCTGTTATCACCAAGACAGCATGGTATTGGCACAAAAACAGACACATAGACCAATGGAACAAAATAGAGACTCCAGAAATGGACCCTCAACTCTATAGTCAATTAATCTTTGATAAATCAGGAAAAAAATATCCAATGGATAAAAGACAGTCTCTTCAATAAGTGGTGCTGGGAAAATTGGACTGCTACATATAGAAGGATGAAACTGGACCACTCCCTTACACCATACACAAAGATAAACTCAAAATGGTTGAAAGACCTCAATGTGAGATAGGAATCCATCAAAATCCTAGAGAAGAAGATAGGGAGTTGCCTCTTCAACATTGGCCACAGTAACTTCTTTCAAGACATGTCTCCAAAGGCAAGTGAAACAAAAATAAAAATGAACTTTTGGAACTTCATCAAGATAAAAAGTTTCTGCACAGCAAAGGAAACAGTCAACAAAACTAAGAGGCAGCTCACAGAATGGGAGAAAATATTTGCAAATCCCATTACAGATAAAGGGCTGATATCCAAGATCTATAAAGAACTTCTCAAACTCAACACTCAAAAAACTAATAACCCAGTCCAAAAATGGGCAGAAGACATGAATACTTCTCCATAAAAGACATACAAATGGTTAACAGACACATGAGAAAATGCTCAACATCACCAGCAATCGGGGAAATACAAACCAAAATCACAATGAGATACCACCTTATACCAGTTAGAATGGCCAAAATTAACAAAACAGGAAAAAACAAATGTTGGTGAGGATGTGGAGGAAGGGGAACCCTCTTAAACTGTTGGTGGGAATGCAAGTTGGTACAGCCACTCTGGAAAACAGTATAGAGGTTCCTCAAGATGTTAAGAATAAACCTATTCTACGACCCAGCAATTACACTACTGGATATATACCCCAAAGATACAGACATAGTGGAAAGAAGGGGCATGAGCACCCCAATGTTCATAGCAGCAATGTCCACAATAGCCAAACTGTGGAAGGCGCGAGATGCCCTTCAGCAGATGGATGGGTAAAGAAGATGTGATACATATATACAATGGAATATTATTCAGCCATCAGAAACAATGAATAACCACCATTTGCATCCACATGGATGGAACTGGAGGTGATTATGTTAAGTGTAGTAAGTCAAGCAGAGAAAGACAATTATGATATGGTTTCACTCATGTGGAACATAAGCAATAGCATGAAGGACCATAGGGGAAGGGAAGGAAATCTAAAGGGGTAGAAATTAGAGATTGAACCATGAGAGACTATGGATCCCGAGAAACAATCTGGGGGTTTCAGAAGGAAGGAGGGTTGGGGGAGAGGGTAACAGGGTGATGGGTATTAAGGAGGGCATATGTTGTGATGAGCACTGGGTGTTATACTTAACTAATGAATCTTTGAACACTGTATCAAAAACTAATGATGGGGGCGCCTGGGTGGCTCAGTGGGTTAAAACCTCTGCCTTCCGCTTGGGTCATGATCCCAGGGACCTGGGATCAAGCCCCACATCAGGCTCTCTGCTCTGCGGGGAGCCTGCTTCCTCCTCTATCTCTGAGACTGCCTGTCTCTCTGCCTACTTGTGATCTCTGTCTGTCAAATAAATAAATAAAATCTTTAAAAAAAAAAAAAACTAATGGCTAACTGAACATAATAAAAATTTTTTTTAGTTTTTTATAATAAAAATTTTTTTTAAATGCTCCAAGTTCCTGACATAGATCTAGCATTTACTGCTGTCTTTACCAATTCTCTTTACCTTTTTCAATATATTTCCTCACCTAGGAAGTGAGGAAATACTTAAAGGGCTCTTCATTTAGCACTTTAAGATCCAAATAGAAGAGTATTTGGACTTGCTATGTAAACTAAATACTATGTAAAAATAGGATGACAAAATTGTTAACAATTACAAATAAACTCCTAAGGAGGTAACTCAAAGGTTTTTGTCACCAACTGGTGGCAGAAAATATGCATTGTATGTCCTTTAAAATAGAAAAGACAAACACAGTATTTTTCTTTCTTTTTTTTTTTTTTTTTAGTAACAGCAGTACTGAGGTAAAATTTACATCCATATAATTCACCAAATTAATGTATTTAATTCAATGGTTTTAAGCATATTTACACAGTTGTGCAATCATCACAACAAATTTTAGAACATTTTTTTCACCCCCAAAAGAAACCTCAGACCCTTTAGCAGTTACCTCTCATCTCAGCCACCCCTAGCTGTAGGCAACCACTAATCTACTGTCTCTTTAGATTAACCTATTTTAGACCTTTTATATAAATATGTGACTGGGTTTTTTCATTTAGCATAATCTTTTCAAGGTTCATCCATGTTCTAGTGTGTATCAGCGCTTCATTCCTTTTTTGTGGTCAAATAATATTCCATCATATGGCTATACCACAGTTTATTTATCCATTTATCAGTTGATGGACATTTGGGTTGTTTCCACTTTCTGGCTCATATGAATAATGCTACCACATATAAGTTTTTCTGTGGACATATGCTTTCATTTCTCTTAAATATATACCTAGGAGTAGAATGGCTAGGTCATTTGGAACTCTATATTTAACTTTTGAGGAACTGTCTGTATTCCAAAGTGGCTACACTGTTTAACATTCCCACCAGCAGTGTATGAGGGTTCTGATTTCACCACATCCCTGCCAACAGTTGTTATCCTTTTTTTATCATGGGCATCCTAGTGGATGTGAAATACTATCTTATTGTGGTTTTGATTTGCTTTTCCCTGATGGCTAAAGATGTTGAACATCTTTTCATGTGTTTTTTTGGCCTTTTACATTTTTCTTTGGAGAAATGTCTATTCAGATCTTTTGGCCAATAGTATTCTTTCAACCGTTTCTTTCATTGTCCTTAATATGAAGTGAAACAACACAGCAAATGATACCACAGTTCCAAGTAGGTGTAGATTCACTAAATCTACTGTACGTCACTATTTGGTCTTTTCCTATTTAGAAGGTCAATTCAGTGGCCAAATATTCGAAGTGTTTTCTGGGCTAGTACTCTACAGATAGTCTAACTGAGGCTATACTCCAGACTAACTTATTTTTTTATCTTGTCAATTCAGAGGAAATAACATCCTTACTCACCATTTCCCAGTTCCCAAGAAATGTTGTACTTTTTGCTGGCGCTGTACTTCAACAGACTCAGGGCACTAGAACTGTTCCAGGAGTTATTGGGATTACGACGCAGTGCATTTAGAGCAAATATCAGGTGGAGTCCAGAGCAATCAGCAAAGTTATAAAGTTTGTCTAGAGACCTGGCTGGGAAGAAGCAGGAAAAGAGTTGTAACTTTAAAATCAACATTCCAACAAAAGGAAAATATTAGCTACTATAAAAACCCTTTCTATGAGCTTCCTGCTAATTAATTCCTGCTAGGAATTATGCAGAGAGGCTTCAAAAGCATTATGTTACCTCTTGGTTCAGGGTATATTTTGAAGTGATTTTAGAAAGCAGCACACAGAATTCTAGAAACAGGTTGCAAATTAGCAACCAAGTCTAGTCCATAGAAGGTTTTACTTGTTAACAACAACAACAACAACAACAACAACAACGAAATGGAATTGTTAACGTTTAAAAATGGAAGGTATCACAAAGTAGCTCGATTTCTAACTTCTCTTGAAAAATAAGACAATCTGATACTGCTGCGTCTGTATTCCTTTGTGAAATGATAGGAATAGTGCTGGGAGGCAAGGCCAAGAGAGACGACTTGCAGGTAAGTCTTGAATATAGCTCAGCCTAGCTGCACTTCAAAAAAAGTTTACTCAATTCCACATTTCTAATATTTTTGAGAATGGAAACACCATTAGTATAAATATATTCATTGTCTTTTTGATCCCTGATACCATCAACTCTACTCACCATGTGTCCCATACCCTTCCCATTCCTTCATATCTATTGTCGCCATTCTGGTTCTGGCTCTCATTTCCACTTGCATGAATTATCACAACAATATCTGTGCTTGCCTGTCTAGATTCATCTTCCTTCCAATCTCTTTCATCAGTTTCACTCACCTGTGAAAACCTTAGTGGATTTTTAAGACTTTCCTTCCTTAGTTCAAGGACTGTACAACTCAATCATAATTTCCCCCCAACTTCAAGTCTTTCTATTATCGTCTATGAGTTCTTTATTGGTATCACCCAGTTCTATCTATTATAGAATCCCTTGCTCCACTAGCATTTGCTCTAATTATTCTCCTCATTTGACATGCCCTTTCCCTCTTTTAAACATATCCAGATCTTACTTGTCCTTTTAGACAGTGTTTTACAAGGTATGGATGATGTGACTTTAAGTGCTAAGTAGATTGAAAAAACAATTTAGGTTAATAATTATGTATAGGGGTTCGCATTACCCTAGTATTCATTATCCAAATCCTTAGAGCAGGGTTCCTCAAATGGGGTTCTGTGGAACACTAGGGGGTTCTACAAAAAATGACAGAGTGTCCAAGGTGCCTTATTAACAATTGTTGTAAGTCCTTCAGTCTTGGAAAGCAGAAGCACGATCACTTGGTTGAGTCCATTATCAGTTTTTGATGCGGGGTATGGGGAGGTGCCGTTTTTTTCTTCTTACATATATGAGAAAGTATTTTTTAAGAAGCACCAAGAACAAGGACAGAAGTTCTCTCATTTCAGCTGAAAATAAAAATCCATAGGAACTTATCTGACATTCAACCCAGAGTCTAGTAACTATGCAACAGCAAAAGGCATAGGTTTCACATTAAAGAAATAAGCTTATTTATTTTTAGCTCCAAAGTAGAAATTAAAATTAAAATGTGTTTATAAGCCTATTAAAGTGGGAAATTGGAGGGGGAGAAGAACCATGAGAGACTGTGGACTCTGAGGAACTAACTGAGGGTTTTGGAGGGGAGGGTGGTGGGAGGTTGGGTGAGCCTGGTGGTGGGTATTATGGAGGGCACGTATTGCATGGAGCACTGGGTGTGGTGCATAAACAATGAATTCTGGAACACTGAAAAGAAATTTAAAAAATAAATAAAAATGTTTTTAAAAAGCCTATTAAAGTGATCATGAAACCAACAGATGTGTATATTAATTTTATAATTATCTTGCATGAGCTTGACCAAGACACTCATTAAGAAAATAGCTTCTTTCAAAGTCTTATATAAAATTGTGTCTCAGGCTATAAATTTATTCATATTGCTTTGACATAAAGTTTTATTAACTCTACTACTCAACATTGTTAATTTATTTTCACATTGAGAACAACATTAATTATATTCATAAACTTTATTTAAGCAAGTCTAACAAGTCTGCCTTTAGAAAAATTATATCCCATTTTGGCTTAAACCAGTTATTTAATAAAAACATATGTTTGCCTGTAAGTTTTCAAATTCATGAAAAGGAAAGAAAGGGACTAATTTCAATAAAGAAAGTTAATGACTTGTTTTTTCTTTTTCTTTTTAAGAAAGGTTGTCTAAGAAGTTATTGTTAATTTTGTCTTAAATCTGGATCTGATTTTATTTTTTTTTAAGGTCGGCTTTATTGGGGTCCAATTTACATAGAGTAAAATTCACTCTTTTTTTCCCCTCCTTAATGTCCATCACCCAGTTACTCCATCCCCCCACCTCCACTCCTCCAGCAACTCTCAGTTTGTTTCTATGATTAAGAGTCTTATGGTTTGTCTGCCTCTCTGATTTCATCTTGTTTTATCGTTTTCTCTCTTCCTCTATGATCTTCTGTTTTGTTTCTTAAGTTCCCAAATGAGTGAGATCATATGATAATTGTCTTTCTCTAGCTGACTTATTCTGCTTAGCATAATACCCTCTAGTTCCAACCACATCATTGCAAATTGTAAGATTTCATTCTTTCTTATGGCTACTATTCCATTGTACATATATACCACATATTCTTTATTGATTCATCTGTCAATGGACATCTCAGCTCTTTCCATAGTTCGGCTATTGTGGACATGGCTGCTATAAACATTGGGATGCCGGTACCCCTTCAAATCACTACATATGTAGGTAAATGGAGTAAGACTTCATTGGGGTAAATACCCAGTAGTGCAATTGCTGGGTCATAGGGTAGCTCTATTTTCAACTTTTTGAGACACCTCCACACTATTTTCCAGAGTGGCTGCACCAGCTTGCACTCCCACCAAGAGCATAAGAGGGTTCCCCTTTCTCTGCATCCTTGCCAACATCTGTCATTTCCTGACTTGTTAATTGTAACCATTCTGACTGGTGTGAGGTGATAGCTCACTGTGGTTTTGATTTGTATTTCCTTGATGCCGAGTGATGTAGAGCTTTTTTAAATGTGTCTGTTGGCTATTTGTGTTTCTTTGCAGAAATGTCTGTTCATGTCTTCTGCCCATTTTTTTAAATCTTTCTTTGTAACTTTAAAAAAAATTAATATATAATGTATTATTTGACCCAGGGGTACAGGTCTGTGAATCATCAGGCTTACACATTTCACAGCACTCGCCATAGCACATAACCTCCCCAATGTCCATAATGTAGCACCCTATCCCTACCTCCCCACCCTCCAGCAATCCTCAGTTTCCTGAGATTAAGAGTCTCTTATGGTTTGTCTCCCTCCCGATCCCATTTTGTTTCATTTTCTTCCTCCCTAGCCTTCATGACTTGTCACTCTGCCTCTCAAATTCCTCATATTAGGGAGATCATATGATAATTGTCTTTCTCTGATTGACTTATTTCACTCAGCATAATACCTTGTTCCACCCACGTCATTGCAAATGGTAAGATTTCAGGTTTTTTTATAGCTGCATAGTATTCCACTGTATATACATACCACTTCTTCTTTATCCATTCATCTGTTGATGGACATCTAGTTTCCTTCCATAATTTGGCTATTGTGGACATTGCTGCTGTAAACATTCAGGTGCCTGTGCCCCTTTGGACTACTACATTTGTATCTTTAGGCTAAATACCCAGTACTGCGATTGCTGGGTCGTAGGGTAGCTCTATTTTCAACTTTTTGAGGAACCTCCATGCTGTTTTCCAGAGTGGCTGCACCAGCTTGCATTCCCACCAACAGTGTAGGAGGGTTCCCCTTTCTGCACATCCTTGCCAACATCTGTCATTTCTGACTTGTTAATTTTAGCCATTCTGACTGGTGTGAGATGGGATCTCACTGTGGTTTTGATTTGTATTTCCCTGATGGCTGGTGACGTTGAGCACTTTTTCATGTGTCTGTTGGACATCTGGATGTCTTCTTTGCAGAAATGTCTATTTATGTCTTCTGCCCATTTTTTGATTAGATTATTTGTTATTTGAGTGTTGAGTTTGAGAAGTTCTCACATTTAGATCTTTCAACGATTTTGAGTCTATTTTTGTGTATGGTGTAAGGAAATGGTCCAGTTTCATTCTTCTGCATGTAGCTGTCCAATTTTCCCAACACCATTTGTTGAAGAAACTCTCTTTTTTCCACTGGATATTTTTTCCTGCTTTGTCGAAGATTAGTTGACCATAGAGTTGTCCATTTCTGGGTTCTCTATTCTGTGCCATTGATCTATGTGTCTGTTTTTGTGCCAAAACCATACTGTCTTGATGATAACAGTTTTGTAATAGAGCTTGAAATCCAGAATTGTGCTGCCACCAGCTCTGGTTTTCATTTTCAACATGCCTTTGGCTATTTGGGGTCTTTTCTGGTTCCATACAAATTTTAGGATTATTTGTTCCAGCTCTATGAAAAAAATTGATGGTATTTTGATAGCAATTGCTTTAAATGTATAGATTACTCTACGTAGCATAGACATTGCAACAGTATCTGTTCTTCCAAACCATGAGCATGAAACATTTTCCATTTCTTTTTGTCTTCTTCATTTTCTTTCATGAGTGTTCTATAGTTTCCTGGGTACAGATCCCATGCCTCTTTGGTTAGGTTTATTCCTAGGTATCTTATGATTTTGGATGCAATTGTAAATGAGAATGACTCTTTAATTTCCCTTTCTTCTGTCTCATTGTTAAAGTATAGAAATGCAACTGATTTCTGTGCATTGATGTTATATCTTGATTTTACTGAATTTCTGTATGAGCAATTTTGGGGTGGAGTCTTTTGGGTTTTCCCCATAGAGTATCATGTCATCTACAAAGAGTGAGACTTTTTGACTTCTTTGCAGATTCATATGCCTTTTTTTTTTTTTAACATATAATATATTTTTATCCCCAGGGGTACAGGTCTGTGAATCGCCAGGTTTACACACTTCACAGCACTCACCTTAGCACATACCCTCCCCAATATCCATAATCCCACCCCCTTCTCCCAACCCCCCTCCCCCCAGCAACCCTCAGTTTGTTTTGTGAGATTAAGAGTCACTTATGGTTTGTCTCCCTCCCAATCCCATCTTGTTTCATTTATTCTTCTCCTACCCCCTTAACCCCCCATGTTGCATCTCCACTTCCTCATATCAGAAAGATCATATGATAGTTGTCTTTCTCTGATTGACTTATTTCGCTAAGCATGATACCCTCTAGTTCCATCCATGTCGTCGCAAATGGCAAGATTTCATTTCTTTTGACGGCTGCATAGTATTCCATTGTGTATATATACCACATCTTCTTTATCCATTCGTCTGTTGATGGACATCTAGGTTCTTTCCATAGTTTGGCTATTGTAGACATTGCTGCTATAAACATTTGGGTGCACGTGCCCCTTCAGATCACTACGTTTGTATCTTCAGGGTAAATACCCAGCAGTGCAATTGCTGGGTCATAGGGTAGTTCTATTTTCAACATTTTGAGGAACCTCCATGCTGTTTTCCAGAGTGGTTGCACCAGCTTGCATTCCCCCCAACAGTGTAGGAGGGCTCCCCTTTCTCTGCATCCTCCCCAGCATCTGTCAATTCCCAACATGTTAATTTTAGCCATTCTGACTGGTGTGAGGTGATATCTCATTGTGGTTTTGATTTGTATTTCCCTGATGCCGAGTGATGTGGAGCACTTTTTCATGTGTCTGTTGGCCATCTGGATGTCTTCTTTGCAGAAATGTCTGTTCATGTCTTCTGCCCATTTCTTGATTGGATTATTTGTTCTTTGGGTGTTGAGTTTGCTAAGCTCTTTATAGATTTTGGACACTAGCCCTTTATCTGATATGTCGTTTGCAAATATCTTCTCCCATTCTGTCAGTTGTCTTTTGGTTTTGTTAACTGTTTCCTTTGCTGTGCAAAAGCTTTTGATCTTGATAAAATCCCAATAGTTCATTTTTGCCCTTGCTTCCCTTGCCTTTGGCAATGTTCCTAGGAAGATGTTGCTGCGGCTGAGGTTGAAAAGGTTGCTGCCTGTGTTCTCCTCAAGGATTTTGATGGATTCCTTTCTCACATTGAGGTCCTTCATCCATTTTGAGTCTATTTTCATGTGTGGTGTAAGCAAATGATCCAATTTCATTTTTCTGCATGTGGCTGTCCAATTTTCCCAACACCATTTGTTGAAGAAGCTGTCTTTTTTCTATTGGACATTCTTTCCTGCTTTGTCGAAGATTAGTTGACCATAGAGTTGAGGGTCTATTTCTGGGCTCTCTATTCTGTTCCATTGATCTATGTGTCTGTTTTTGTGCCAGTACCATGCTGTCTTGATGATGACAGCTTTGTAACAGAGCTTGAAGTCCGGAATTGTGATGCCACCAACTTTGGCTTTCTTTTTCAATATTCCTTTGGCTATTCGAGGTCTTTTCTGGTTCCATATAAATTTTAGGATTATTTGTTCCATTTCTTTGAAAAAAATGGATGGTATTTTGATAGGAATTGCATTAAATGTGTAGATTGCTTTAGGTAGCATAGACATTTTCACAATATTTATTCTTCCAATCCAGTCGCATGGAACATTTTTCCATTTCTTTGTGTCTTCCTCAATTTCTTTCATGAGTACTTTATAGTTTTCTGAGTATAAATTCTTAGCCTTTTGGTTAGGTTTATTCCTAGGTATCTTATAGTTTTGGGTGCAATTGTAAATGGGATCGACTCCTTAATTTCTCTTTCTTCTGTTTTGTTGTTGGTGTAGAGAAATGCAACTGATTTCTGTGCATTGATTTTATATCCTGACACTTTACTAAATTCCTGTACAAGTTCTAGCAGTTTTGGAGTGGAGTCTTTTGGGTTTTCCACATATAGTATCATATCATCTGCGAAGAGTGATAGTTTGACTTCTTCTTTGCCGATTTGGATGCCTTTAATTTCCTTTTGTTGTCTGATTGCTGAGGCTAGGACTTCTAGTACTATGTTGAATAGCAGTGGTGATAATGGACATCCCTGCCATGTTCCTGACCTTAGCGGAAAAGCTTTCAGTTTTTCTCCATTGAGAATGATATTCGCAGTGGGTTTTTCATAGATGGCTTTGATAATATTGAGGTATGTGCCCTCTATCCCTACACTTTGAAGAGTTTTGATCAGGAAGGGATGCTGTACTTTGTCAAATGCTTTTTCAGCATCTATGGAGAGTATCATATGGTTCTTGTTCTTTCTTTTATTAATGTGTTGTATCACATTGATTGATTTGCAGAGGTTGAACCAACCTTGTAGCCCTGGAATAAATCCCACTTGGTCGTGGTGAGTAATCTTTTTAATGTACTGTTGAATCCTATTGGCTAGTATTTTGGTGAGAATTTTCGCATCTGTGTTCATCAAGGATATTGGTCTGTAGTTCTCTTTTTTGATGGGATCCTTGTCTGGTTTTGGGATCAAGGTGATGCTGGCCTCATAAAATGAGTTTGGAAGTTTTCTTTCCATTTCTAGTTTTTGGAACAGTTTCAGGAGAATAGGAATTAGTTCTTCTTTAAATGTTTGGTAGAATTCCCCCGGGAAGCCGTCTGGCCCTGGGCTTTTGTTTGTTTGGAGATTTTTGATAACTGTTTTAATCTCCCTACTGGTTATGGGTCTGTTCAGGTCTATCTCTTCCTGGTTCAGTTGTGGTAGTTTATATGTCTCTAGGAATGCATCCATTTCTTCCAGATTGTCAAATTTGTTGGCGTAGAGTTGCTCATAGTATGTTCTTATAATTGTCTGTATTTCTTTGGTGTTAGTTGTGATCTCTCCTCTTTCGTTCATGATTTTATTTATTTGGGTCCTTTCTCTTTTCTTTTTGATAAGTCTGGCCAGCGGTTTATCAATCTTATTAATTCTTTGAAAGAACCAGCTCCTAGTTTCGTTGATTTGTTCTACTGTTTTTTTTGGTTTCTATTTCATTGATTTCTGTTCTGATCTTTATGATTTCTCTTCTCCTGCTGGGTTTAGGCTTTCTTTCTTGTTCTTTCTCCAGCTCCTTTAGGTGTAGGGTTAGGTTGTGTATTTGAGATCTTTCTTGTTTCTTGAGAAAGGCTTGTATTGCTATATATTTTCCTCTCAGGACTGCCTTTGTTGTGTCCCACAGATTTTGAACCGTTGTGTTTTCATTATCATTTGTTTCCATGAATTTTTTCAATTCTTCTTTAATTTCCTGGTTGACCCATTCATTCTTTAGAAGGATGCTGTTTAGTCTCCATGTATTTGGGTTCTTTCCAAATTTCCTCTTGTGATTGAGTTCTAGCTTCAGAGCATTGTGGTCTGAAAATATGCAGGGAATGATTCCAATCTTTTGATAACGGTTGAGACCTGATTTAGGACCAAGAATGTGATCTATTCTGGAGAATGTTCCATGTGCACTAGAGAAGAATGTGTATTCTGTTGCTTTGGGATGAAATGTTCTGAATATATCTGTGATGTCCATCTGGTCCAGTGTGTCATTTAAGGCCTTTATTTCCTTGTTGATCTTTTGCTTGGATGATCTGTCCATTTCAGTGAGGGGAGTGTTAAAGTCCCCTACTATTATTGTATTATTGTCGATGTGTTTCTTTGATTTTGTTATTAATTGGTTTATATAGTTGGCTGCTCCCACGTTAGGGGCATAGATATTTAAAATTGTTAGATCTTGTTGGACAGATCCTTTGAGTATGATATAGTGTCCTTCCTCATCTCTTATTATAGTCTTTGGCTTAAAATCTAATTGATCTGATATAAGGATTGCCACTCCTGCTTTCTTCTGATGTCCATTAGCATGGTAAATTCTTTTCCACCCCCTCACTTTAAATCTGGAGGTGTCTTCAGGTTTAAGATGAGTTTCTTGTAGGCAACATATAGATGGGTTTTGTTTTTTTATCCATTCTGATACCCTGTGTCTTTTGATTGGGGCATTTAGCCCATTAACATTCAGGGTAACTATTGGGAGATATGAATTCAGTGCCATTGTATTGCCTGTAAGGTGACTATTACTGTATATTGTCTCTGTTCGTTTCTGATCTACTACTTTTAGGCTCTCTCTTTGCTTAGAGGACCCCTTTCAATATTTCCTGTAGAGCTGGTTTGGTGTTTGCAAATTCTTTCAGTTTTTGTTTGTCCTGGAAGCTTTTAATCTCTCCTTCTATTTTCAATGATAGCCTAGCTGGATATAGTATTCTTGGCTGCATATTTTTCTCGTTTAGTGCTCTGAATATATCATGCCAGCCCTTTCTGGCCTGGCAGGTCTCTGTGGATAAGTCTGCTGCCAATCTAATATTTTTACCATTGTATGTTACAGACTTCTTTTCCCAGGCTGCTTTCAGGATTTTATCTTTGTCACTAAGACTTGTAAATTTTACTATTAGGTGACAGGGTGTAGACCTATTCTCATTGATTTTGAGGGGGGTTCTCTGAACCTCCTGGATTTTGATGCTTGTTCCCTTTGCCATATTGGGGAAATTCTCTCCAATATACCTTCTGCTCCCCTCTCTCTTTCTTCTTCTTCTGGAATCCCAATTATTCTAATGTTGTTTCATCTTATGGTGTCACTTATCTCTCGAATTCTGCCCTCGTGGTCCAGTAGCTGTTTGTCTCTCTTTTGCTCAGCTTCTTTATTCTCTGTCATTTGGTCTTCTATATCACAAATTCTTTCTTCTGCCTCATTTATCCTAGCAGTCAGAGTCTCCATTTTTGATTGCACCTCATTAATAGCTTTTTTGATTTCAACTTGGTTAGATTTTAGTTCTTTTATTTCTCCAGAAAGGGCTTTTATATCTCCTGAGAGGGTTTCTCTAATATCTTCCATGCCTTTTTCGAGCCCGGCTAGAACCTTGAGAATCGTCTTTCTGAACTCTAGATCTGACATATTACCAATGTCTGTATTGATTAGGTCCCTAGCCTTCGGTACTACCTCTGAAGCAATCTCCCTCAGTGGAGCAGACTTTTAAAAGTCCTGATTTTGTGCTCTGTTGTCCCGCCTCTTGCCAGGAGCCGGCCCTTCCTCCCATGGTCTATCTTTCCGTCGCTTTGGATTCACTTCTCTGCCAGTCCTACCTTTCAGAAAGTGGTTGATTTTCTGTTTCTAGAATTGCTGTTCTTCTTCTGTTCAATCTCCCGTTGGATTTGTAGGTGTTTGCAATTCTTTAGATAAGCTATCTAGCTGATCTCCTGCTACCTGAAGTAGTCTCAGCCTGCCACTTCTCCACCATCTTGACTCCTCTCCCCTGCAGATTCATATGCCTTTTAACTTTTGTTGTCTGATTGCTGAGGCTAGGACTTCTAGTACAATGTTGAACAGCAGTGGCGATAGTGGACATGTCTGCCATGTTCCTGACCTTAGGGAAAAGGCCTCAGTTTTAGTTTTAAATAGAGAGGGGAAAAAAACTATCTTTATACTTACCACATATCACATATCATACTCAGTAGCACTGTATACTCAATAGTATGATAGAAATTTGTGGTAAGACTTTTACCCCTACTTGGGTAAGGTATAAAAAAAATCAAGTATTAAATCTTAAAAAAGAAAAATTGAAGTATCTTCTATCTATACCACTGACATACATTGGAGTTGGTATCCTTTGTGGGAAAGGGGAACATACAAAAGAATAGGCTAAGAAGTTGGCTGAACAGATTCTGAGGAAACTATCACTGCCTGTTTAAATGAGCATTGGCAATTATTATTGGATAACAATATCTACAACTAAATGATCTCTTTAACATATTATGAGATTTAGAAATTTAATCCAGAGGTTCCCTGAAACTTGAGAGTTATTTCAAGTGTTCCGCTGGTATAAAAAGTTTAAGAGAAAGCACTCCTAGAATTAAAGAATGCATAGGAAAACAAATCACCTGAACACCAAAATATTCACTCTTGAACTGAGAATTGACTTAAACATTCTTTTCAAATGACAAAATCCTCACTAAACAAATCAATAATGTTTTTAATTTCTCCAATATAATGCAAAACCATTATAAATCTATTGGAAAGCCAAGCTACAAGTCTGAGCTAAAGAGCCAGGATTTCATGAAATCAATAAAAATAGCACCTGATAACTGCTCAAATCACATGCAAATCCACTAATAAATAAGGATCTAGAAAAATTAGATCAGCTAGCTGAACAAGAGAAAACTCACAGGGATAAAAATAGGTTGCTCAAAAATAATTTTGAATATTAAAAGATAAAGAGAGGTCTATTTTGAAGTCTTTTAATATTTATGCTCATGCCACAAAAGTTAAATTATTTTCTCAGAAAAATACTCAATATTTCAATTAAATAATGTTCTATTCATTGAAATTGTTCATAGTTGCAATGAGAGCTTATAATTTGTTACACTAATTTTCATAATTTTAGTGTCATTTAGAAATCACACTTTTGCATCAAAATTGAATATGAATGACTAATATTCTTTTTAGGTAGACTGATTCCCTTAAGTGGCCGATATCTAGAATTAATTACCTTTATATGATGAGAATTTCCTGTGTAGTTTTCATGTATATTAGAAAAACACACAAACACACACACACACACATACACACACACACACACACAGAAAAAAGAAAAACAAATAATATATACATATATATCAAACACAAAAGCACATCAAACCAGTGATTTCATGGAGTTTATGGTTTAAGACAAGGCAAAGGGATTTATACCCCCAAAAGATGTTAATACAGAAAAAAGTATGGGGAAATAAAAATATAGATGGTTTGTTAACATGACAAAAATTGAGAACTAGAGCACTAGAAGTTTGGGAAATACCTCCTTAAGGATAAGTTTAAGTTCCACCTCCTTATGAAGCCATTCCTGAACACATCAATCTCCCTACAGTGACCACAACTTTCTCTAAACACAGGTTCTATAACATATGTAGCATGTGGGTGTCTTGTGGCATCTATGGCATTATCTTATTTTGGGATTTACCTCTTGATTTAGTCACTTTTCCAGAGTGAATGGCTTGTTTTCTGTTAACCTGCTAAATTCCTTAAGGATTGTTCTGTAATTCATTATAACGTAATGTTCTGTAATGCTTCATAGTATCTATCTGAGAACAATTTCCTGCCTTAAATGCTAAAGTATTCTCACAACCCAAATCTTTTCTGTTGCACATAAGTGGTCTAGTAAGAAATTGAAAGGACCCAAAGAAAGATTTGTGAAGTAATTATTATTGCTAGCTCACATATGTACTCTAAAGTTTATTAGAAGATTACATATATTTAAAAGAAGATTATATACATTTGAATATAGAGCATTTAGTAGATGCTCAACAAATGTAATCTTCCTATCTGCTGTCAGGGTCCATCCAAGCAAGCAGATACTTAAATATGACTTTGTACTCTCTCCACCAGAGGGTGCCAATGCCTCTATGTCCTCTGGACATGTTCCCTGGCATCTCATATGAATAGATTTCTAAGCAGCCTTGTCGCAAAGGCAGATGAAAATGAGCTGGGGCTTAACATGAAAAGGAGAATAGATTTGGGAGTCAACTATATAGTGCTGACAGCTGATGCTATGAAAGTTCTTGAGGCTTCTGAAGAACAAAATGGTTGAGGATGAAATCTTAAATGTTTACATAAAAAGTTCAGGAAAAAAGGCAGAGAAGAAGGAGGACACAGAAATGTTATCTAAAGGAACCCCAAAGAAGATAGTTTCAAGGATGTGCTAGTCAATGACATTACATGTTAGTGAGAAATTGAGAAGCAAATGGACTGAGAAAAAAAGTCATCACAGTTAATCAAACAGTGAGGTTAGAAACAAAATTTAGGTTGGGGTATAGACTTAAGGAATGAATGGTACAGAACAAGGAATAGACTCTGGACATTCACCTTATTTGTTGAAGTTCTGTGGCAGTAACAGGAAGAAAAAAAAAAGCCACAAAAGTTACTGGAGAAGTACCAACAATAAGTTTAAGAAAAAAAAATCAACATCAAGACTTTGTTTTGTCAAAAAGCCATTTCTTCAATAAGGGTAACCTCAGCTTTATATTATAAACACGTAAGATCAATGAATTCACACTAAGATATGCATGATGGTCATTTTCCTTCGTTTCCTCAAGACTGTACTTTAAAAACAAAGTAAATAACAAAGTTGACAAACTGCAAACCAACAAACACAAAAAAATAAGATTCTTATTAAAATCTAAGCAACTGGTGGCTGAAATTGCTAGTAGGATTCCTTCATTTGGTAAAGACTGACTGAGCACCAAGTAGTATCATACACTTGAAGTTTATAGCAATGAACCAAACAGAAAACAGGTCCTACCCTTGTGAAGTTTATGTTTAGTGTAGTTGTCATGAGGTACAAAGGCGGAAGTAAAGCAGGGGGAGGGAATTGTAGAACCAATGGAAGAGGCATGCTATTCTAAAAAAGCCTCACTGATAAGGTAACATTTAAGCAAAGACCCTATGGTAGTATGAGAGAAAATCAAATGGACTTAAAGGCAAAGGTCCAAGACAGGTATGAGACTGATGAATGTGAAGAACAACAAAGAGCCCAGCATGGCTGCATTCAGAATGAATGACAGGGAAAGCAGTAGGAGATAAGGTCAGAGCAGTAGGACTTTCTTTTCTTTCTTTCTTTTTTTTTTTTTAACCCCAAATGACAGGAAAGCACTGGCTGGTTTTGAATATGACCCAATTCTCATTTTAAAAGCACTAGTCTGGCTTTTGAGCTAAAAAGAGACTAGAAGAGGAGGAGAGGGAAAAGGTGAAAGCAAATAAAGTAGGTAAGAGTCTATGGTAATAATTCAGGCAAGGGATAACTGTGTTGGACTAGGGTGGTAGCAGCAGTGTGGTTAAAGTGGCTGGATTCCTGGGATATTTTAAAGGTAGAGCTGATAATATTTGCTGAAGGATTAAATGTGGAATATGCAGAAAAACAAGAGGTCAAGGAAAACTCTAAAGTTTTTGGCTAGAGCAACCGCAAATAAACTTGACATTGAAGAAGGAAGTGTGGAAGATTAGGAGAAGAAAAGAGGGGAAGACAAAAGTTAGTCAGCTCCCATTATAGCAAGAGCCAACTATGCCTTCACTGTTCAAGTCTGCTCCCACCCTCTAAAAGCATACTAGACCATTTGCCAAAGAGAAGGTACCATGTCTGCCTTTTAAGCATCCATTTCAATGTCTGATACATGATAAGCCTTAATAAATCTCTAACTCATGCAGGTATTATTTAGGTCCATTCAATGTCACTTGTACTCTGTACCATAAATACCCAATCTCAGTAATCATTATTCACTATAGCAAGATCACTCTTGATTATGTCTATTACTCCATGTTGTTAAATCCACTCACATAATATACTTATTGCTAAGTGTTCAGTTTGGACTGAATAATATGGGGGAGGTATAGGAGACTATTCACCAGTTGCTGGAAAAACAAAGGAAGTTCTAATGGAAGCCAGAAAGAGATGTGAGAGTGAAAGCAGAGTGAGGTGAAGTCTTTACCAACTCTGTCTCTTGTAATTTAGAGAGAAACCATCATTTAATGGGGAACCATTTGAATTAGTGAGTACAACCAATAAAAAGGGGCACATTTTAATTGTAGCTATTAAAAGAGAACAGTTTGAAAATTGTCTGGGAGGAAAACACAGCCATTTCACAAAGACTGAAGATATCTTTTTAAGCTAAGAGCTAATTTTAATATGAAGAGAAATATCTCGAGTTTAGTCAGGACAATGAAACCTTAACTAGGTTATAAAGAAATCATACTAAATGTCTATAATGACTGAAGCTGTTGAAGGAGAATGAGATTTGGGAAATATCTGTGACTAAAAATCACAACACTCTCAAAGACTGTAGGACAGAAACTAATTATTGTATTAATCAATTTAACTAGATTTAAAGGAAAAATTAAATGCCAGTGAGCATAATGGGACCCCTGGGTCCCATCAGAAGTCCATCTAAATCATGACAGGAAAAGAATAAAAAAGACACTGGCATTATTTTTTTTTTAAAGATTTTATTTATTGATTTGACAGAGAGAGATCACAAGTAGACAGAGAGGCAGGCAGAGAGAGAGAGAGAGAGAGAGAGAGAAGCAGGCTCCCTGCCGAGCAGAGAGCCCGATGCGGGACTCGAACCCAGGACCCTGAGATCACGACCTGAGCCGAAGGCAGCGGCTTAACCCACTGAGCCACCCAGGCGCCCGACACTGGCATTATTAAAGAGGCTAGGATTGTTTTTTAGAAGTTGCTTTTGGATTGTTTTTAAGAAAGGTGCCCTGAAGTAAATTATTTTAAAAGATGCAAATATTTGTAGAAGATGGTTAGAAGTATTTGTCAAAATTTACATGTGCATTCCCTTAGACCAAGCAAGTCCACCACTGACATTTTTCCTATATATACATATACTTTCATAGTTTCCCCAAGATATACAAAGATTATCCTTACACCTCTCCTTTTAATAGCAAGTAACTGAAAACAATCCAAATGCCTATGAAATCGAGACTGTTCAACAAAAGATAAAGAATCTATGTTACAGAAAGAGATTTTAAATAAGGAAAAGAAGGCTAGAATAAACTGTGGAGTTGAATTGGAATTGGAGGTATCAGTGTAACTCATGGTTTTTAATATATATGTGTGTGTATATATATATATATGCACACACACACACATACATACACATAGATAGATGCAGAAATATAGATGTGTACATGGGTGAGATATCCATATCTATATCTGTATCTACATCTATATATATCTATCTATAATTTCCTGTCCACTGAGCAAGCCTGGAAGCAACAACATTCCAGTATCAATGAGCACACTTAGGACCCAGATCTTGGTTTCTAAATACCATTCTCTCATAAAAAGAATCAAGGCTCCTTAAAGAAATGGCTGATGCCAGAGCAAGGTAAGAGAAGATACAAAATAAGCCTAGAATATTTTGTGGTACCATAAATTAAGGGAGTGCTCAAAAAGTAATGAAGGTATGTCAAAAGGACATAGGAGCTAACCTGAATGAGCCTCCAATGGCTAAAGCTGAGAGAATTTGAACAAAATGAATAATGATAGCCCTGGATTATAACCCCCAGAATAAAAATAAAGACCCCAAAGTCATCTGGTATAAATAAATGACTAAATATATAAAACAGAGAGGAGAAATAGCTCTTCCTCACAGAATACCTATAAATAAATGTAGGAGAATGGACACAGAAAACTGCCATCAGGCAACACCTCAGTAGTAATTGCCATAGTCAAGGACCATTGATGGATGCTAAAATTAGTATGTTAGAGTATGATGACAAAAAAGATTTGGATTGTTTTGAAGTACCCTCTCTAAGATAAAAGATAAAAAAAGTAACTTTACAGAGGAAAAACCTGACAGACACCATCTTAACCTTGTGATCAAGATTAATCTTAGTAGACATATTGACATAAGGTACCCTGATATAAAGCCTTGAGACAGGTAGAGCATCATTTTAGTTGTATTTTGATTAAAAATGCAAAACCTGAGTTTAATCATTAGAAAACATCAGACAAAACCAATTTAAGGGACATTCTACAAATATACGTCCTGGACTCTTCAAAAGTTAAAGAAAACAAAAAACTAAAGAATGATCACAGATTGAAAGGGACATGACAACTAAATGCAATGTAATGTCCTAAATGGAATTCTAGAATGAATTAAAAAAGGACAATAGTGGGAAAATTGGCCAAATTTGAAAAAGGCCTATAGGTTAGTTAACAGTATTGTATCAATGTTAAATTTCCTTATTTCTATAATTGTACTATAGTTATGTCAAATGTTAACATTAGGGGAAGCTAGATAAAGAGTATATAAAAACTCTATGAACTACATATGAATTGTGATTTCATAAAATTTGATGAACTTTCTCATAAGGCTAAAAGTAATTCAATGTAAAATGTGAAAAAAAGAACAAAGTAGATCTGTATACATTTATATGAAAAAAATATCAAGATGTATTACTGCTTTAAAAAAATCAAAAAGAAAAAAAGCAATGATCAGAATGGTGTAATATGATCTCTTCTAAGGGATATATTCATGTACTCATATACACAAATATATATACAATCATATATGTATATACATATTGGGTATATACATAACAATTTTTGTAAGGAAACAAAACTATTAAAACTCATAACTGGGGAGGAGGGGAAATGAAGGTAAGAGAAGCAAGTGAGAGTTTTATTTTTGTTTCAACAAGTCTGCATTTCTACACAAAAAAGGACTATCTTGGGGCACCTGGGTGGCTCAGTCGGTTGAGCCTCTGCCTTTGGCTCGGGTCATGATCTCGGGGTCCTGGGATCGAGTCCCACATCGTGCTCTCTGCTCTTCAGGGAGCCTGCTTCCTCCTCTCTCTCTCTCTCTGCTTGCCTCTCTGCCCACTTGTGATCTCTGTCAAATAAATAAAATCTTTAAAAAAAAAAAGACTATCTTTTTTTAGTCCTTTTCTTAATTTCTTTTCTACACCTCCCTATATTAAAATAAAGGAATAAAAGAAAACTTGAAAATATTTAATTGTAATATTTATCATATAATTTAAGGGTTTGCTTTTGTGGGAAAAAAAGTCATTAAGTCTTCAGTGCCATTGCTTAAATCTTCTAAATAAACTATATTCTTTTGCATATAATCTCTAATATTCTGAGTCTGGTTCACATTAATTCTGGAATTAAAAGTTTTCCCACTCACTTCTAGTAGACAATACAACCTAGCATTTTGTTGTAGTGAAACAAAAAGCATGTAGATTATTCTTAGGTATTATGAAAGTTTAGCTAAGAATAACATCACTTTTTCTGTGAAGGACCACATAGTAAATATTTTGCTTTGTGGGCTACATATCATCTCTGTCACATATTCTTTTGCTTTTTCTAAATAGCAATTTAAAAATATAAAATCCATTCTTAGTTTGTACTGGGTTCCCAACCTGAGGGACATGGACAACTTACTGCAGGATTCCAGACATTATTCCACCTCTAAGCTGAATAAATAATATATGTCATACATATATGTAATGATATTTCTTGAGTAGCTATAGATATACCTAGGATTAACACAAAACAAATTATTTTAAGAAGCGTTATTGAATTCATATAAACTTCCTATCCTTATTAATTTTCTTAATCAGTGAATACCGAAATTGTAACTGGTCTTCTATGGGGGGTTCATTAGATGTCTTAATATTAAAAAGGACGTCTCACACAAGGACTCAGAAAATGTAACTTCCATATACTTACTTAAAATAATTACTTAAGGTTGAAATTCAGTCAAACAAGAGAAGAAGCCATGAGATCCAGAGAGGACAGATCAAATTCAGAGAGTAATAACGGAAAGTCCACAAATGAGACTTATAGGGATGACCAAGAAAGGAATGAGCTTACACTTACTGAAAGGAATAGAAAAATGTGCAAATGTGATAAATACATATTTTGTAAGGGGAAAAAAGCAATGTAAAAACTTGGGAAGAAAAACGATGAGTAAGAAACTTAAGTCCAAATATGAAATAATCTAAAATGTGATATGGTCTTAAGCAGTTAAAGGAGTATAAAGGAAAGAAAGATTGTTTGACCTTGATGGTGGGAAAATTCTTTGAGTGGCTCAGGAATTGTGACATTAGACTATCAAAGCAGAAAATGTCAATTGAACTAGAACTTGTCCCAGAAATAAAGGACTTTTATGTCATAATTCTGTAGATCCTCTTTATTGCTTTTCAATATTTGGAAACTTTCTAGAGCAAAGCATAGAGAATTTGGTTAGGATTGCAGAACAAAATGAAAATAACATCAATGATAAGGTAAAAATGGCACAGTCCTGAAAGGAAAAGGAAATAAAAGGGAAGCAGTATTAATATTTTATCTTACAGAACAGAGTATCAAAAAACACAAAAGTTGACAGAACAAAAAGTATAAGTTAAAATGTTATTTAAAGTAACAATGATAATCAATAGATATTCTAAAATATTTATATATTTAAATATACTCATTAATATATTATAGATTTATATAATTGATATAATACATATCTTTTTATCAAATATATTTCTATCACAAAGCTGTCAAATATTGGGAAGAAAAGAGGAAGTAAGAGAACATAGTTAACTATGTTCTATAGTTCTATAGTCTAACTATCAGTAGAACTAAAGTAATTCATTAAATAAAAGGAGGGATGAGCATATTATTTGATCACAAAGAGATAAATATTGAAAGATTAAAAAATAGTAGAGGGGTACCTGGGTGGCTCAGTTGGTTAAAGCCTCTGCCTTTGGCTCAGGTCATGATCCCAGGGTCCTGGGATCAAGCCCCACATTGGGCTCTCTGCTCAGCAGGGAGCCTGCTCCCCCCCACCACCACCTGCCTCTCTGCCTAGTTATGATCTCTGTCTGTCAGATAAATAAATAAAGTGTTTTTAAAAAGTAGTAGAAAATCCCATGGTATCATAAGCTAATTCTTTGAAAGACTAATAAAAAATGTTAAAATCCCTAGCAAGTTTGATGAGAGGGAAGAGAAAGAAAAAATGAAGAAAAGGCATAGAACAATAATTTTAGAAAAGAAAAAGGAAATATAACCATTATAAATATTTTTACATGATAGAGATACATATAAATAATATTATGTCACTAAAGTTGAGATGGACAATCTTACATGTCAATAATAACTAACTAGAAAAATATAAAACATCAAAAAATTACCATTCATGATAACATATTATGGATGTATTATAATATATAAATATAAATATCTATAAAATAACACGGTATATGCCCCAAAAATGTATATTACCCTTATGGAGAAAATTAGAAAACCTTATTGATAAAAGAAGGTTTTAATAAATGGAAAATTATGTTTTATTTGGGGGTAAGAATTGTTGATATTTTTTAAAATGCCAATTCTCCCTGTATTAATATATGATTATAATGTAATTCCAATAAAAATTCCACCAGAGATTATCAAAGAATTTGACAAAGTGATCTTAAAATTAATATTGACAAGTAAAGAGCAAAGAACTTCAGAGAATGGGGAGCCACTTTGATTTTAGCTAATGATTACTACCCATTTTATTCTATGTTGACATTTGCCAATTCTGGACTAGGATGAAGAATAAAAGTTCTAACATATGTGTAACGAGTCTTAGATGAATGGAGATAAAAGAATTAGGAGGCAAGCAATATTTGAAGAAATAATAGCCAAGAATTTTCCAAACTTGACAAAAGAAATCAATTTAAAGATTTAAGAAGCTCAGTAAACCCTGAATAGGAAAAATACAAAGGAAATCTAGAAATATCATGGCCATATTGTGAAAACTCAAAGCCAAGAGAACAAATATCTTAAAAGCAATCACAGAGAAGGAAAGGCATATTACTTTCACCATAGCAACAATAAGACTGACAGCCCACTTTTCAATATAAACTATGCAAGTCAACTGACAATGAAACTTCCCAGAGTGCAAACTTTCAGCATACAATGATTTGGTTAGAAGAAAATACACTCCAAAAATGAAAATAAGACTTCTAAGACTCCATACATGTCAAACAAGATGGAGTAAGCCACTACAGCCTATCTCTCACACCGATGATAATTAAAATCTCTGGGCAGAGAAAGACAACCACCTAACTACTCTGAAGAGTAAACATTAGCAAGCAGACTGTAAATTGAACTCAAAATCTGGAAAATGATCTGTAATGAGGGCAAGATTCATGGTCTTAGTTGCCTTCTTTATTTCCAAGCTTTGACTAAGGGAAGGTCCAAGTGGCAGAACTGTGCCATGGGTGCTAAAGCAAAAATTCTCAGAAACAAAACATTACCTCTATCAGTGAAACCAAGAAAAGAGGCTCCTGCATTCCAGACAGCAGTAGAGTAATACCCACTTCGTTTAGTGTTTTCCTTCTTTCTCTTTTCTCCCTCAGCCCTTCCATATGGGCTGGCCAGTTAGGGAATTTTATGGCTGTGTGACAGTGATGACATAGGCACCTAAAACCCTGAGAAAAGATTCATCTTTCTGGATGGAGATATTTTAAAATGGGCTCCTACTACCCAAATAATGAGGAGGAATTCCCTGGTGTTTTTTCACCTTTTTCCTTCTCACCAGTTTGCCTCTCAGGTGACCCCAATCTCACAGAACTGCATGAACATATGGGGGAGTAAAACCTGAAAAGATACTTGGCAAATTTCCCTAAATATATGGAAAGTATACCACACTGCAAATAACTTTTAGGTAAAACAAGATATCAAAGGAAATTAATAAATACATTGAGCAGCATAAGAATGAAAATAGATTTTATCAAAATTTGTGGGGTACAACCAAAATAGTGCTTAGAGAGAAACTGTTAGCTTTGATTCTTCCATATAAAATGAAGACAAAAAGAAAAGCAAAATCCAAAGCTAACAGGAAGAGAAAAATAATAAAGAATAGAAATGAATAAAATTGAAAAAAATGGATAAAATCAAACCAAAAGCTAATTCTTTGAAAAAATCAATAAAATTGACAAAACTCTCACAAACTGACCAAGAAAATATCAGGAAAGGCACAAATTACCAATATTAAGAGTGAAAAAGAGGAATTAATATAAACCATATTAACATTAAAAGGAAAATAAAATATTATGAATGACTTTAAAGAATTTACATAAAATGGAACTATGCTATGAAAGACAGAAACTACAAACATTCACTCAGACAAAGTATTTTATAGGATAGTCATACCTTTAGTCATACATTTAAAGAAATAGATTTTATAATTCAAGAATTTCCAAAAAAGTTGGTTTCACTGGTGAAATCAATTCTGTATCAGTGAACACTTAAGGAAAAAATAATACCAACTCAACACAGGTCTATGAGAAAATAGAAGAGAACAGTTCTGAACTCATTTTAGCAGACTGACATTACCCTGATGCCAAAATGAAACAAAAAACATTGTAAGAAAATTTTTTAAAATGCTTATGTCCCTTATGAGAATATTTTTAATTCCCAAGAAAATATTAACAAATTAAATCCCAAAATATAAATATATAAAAGAATAATATGATCAAGCAGAGTTTATCCCAGTAATGGAAGCCTGATTCAAAATTCAATGTAATTTACCAAATCAACAGACTAAAGAAAAATTACATTCATTTCACTAGATACAGGTAAAGATTTTAATAAATTCAAACTCCATTCATGATAAAAACTCTTAGAAAACTATGAAAGAAGAGCTCTACCTTAACTTCATAAAGGGTATCTACAAAATTTTCCAACTCTTAAAGGGAGTTGGAACTTTTAACTATCTAGCTTTTCACTGCTGAATATGATATTAGCTATCAGCTTTTTCCTAGTCAGAGTAATTAGGCAAGGAAAAAAAAAACATTTAAACTAGAAAAGAAGAAGTAAAATTGTCTGTGTTTGCAGATGGCACAATCTTGAATGTAGAAATCCTAAAGACTCCACACAAAAAAAGTTACAACTAATAAGCAATATAGTAAAGTCTAAGAATACAAATCAACATACAAAATTTATTTGCATCTCTATACATTAACAACAACCTACTTAAAAAAAGAAATTAGGAAAACAATTCCATTTACATTAGCATAAAAAAAATAAGATGCTTAGGAATAAATTTAACCAGGTGAAAGACTTGTGTACTGAAAACTGCAAAACAGTCATGAAATACATGTTAAAAGATACAAATAAATGGAAGGACATTCTCTGTTCTTGGACCAGAATTAGTACTGTAAAATGTTCGTATTTCCCCCAAATGATCTATAGATTCAAAGCAATCTCTATCCACATCCCAACAGAATTTTTTACAGAAATACAAAAACAATCCTAAAATTCATTTGAAACCACAAAGACTTCAAACAATCAAAGCATGTTTGAGAAAGAACAAAACTGGAGGTATTGCACTTTCTGATTTCAAAACACATTACAAAGTTATAGTAATCAAAATACTGTGTACTGGCATAAAAGCAGAAAGATATACCATGAACAGAGTAGACAGCCCAGAAATAGGGCCATAAATATATGGTCAACTGATCTTTAACAAGGGTGCCAAGAGGGGTGCCTGAGTGGCTCAATTGGTTAAGTGTCTATCTTCATTCAGCTCAGGTCATGATTTCATGGTCCTGGGATTGAGCCCAGTGTTGGGCTCCCTGATTAGCAGGGAGCCTGCTTCTCCCTCTTCCTCTGGCCAGTATATGTGTTCTCCTTCTCTCTTTCTCTCTCAGATAAATAAAATCTTAAAAAACAAACAAACAAAAAACAACATACAAGGGTGCCAAGAATATACAATGGGGAAAAGATCGTCTATTCAATAAATTGTGTTGGGAAAATTGGATATCCATATGCAAAAGAATGAAACTGGACCTTTGCCTCATATTATATACAAAAATCCACCCAAAATGAATTAAAGGTTTAGATGTAAAACCTGAAACCATAAAACTTTTAGAAAAAAGCACAGGAGAAATGTTTCTAGATACCTGACTGGGCAATGATCTCTTGGATATGGCATCAAAAGCCCAGGCAACAAAGCAAAACTAGACAAATGAGATTATATCAAACTAAAAAGCTTCTACAAAGCAAAGGAAACAATTAACAAAATGAAAGGCTACCTACAAAGGGAAAAAATATTTTTAGACCATATATCTTAAAAGTGGTTAATATCCAAAATATATAAGGCACTCTTACAACTCAATAGCAAAAACAAAACCCACAAGTAACTCAATTTAAAAATGGGAAAAGGACCTGAATACACATTGCTCTGAAGAAGACATACAAATGGCCAACAGGTATACGAAAATGTGTGCAATATCACTAGTCATCAGGGAAATGCAAATCAAAACCACAATGAGCTATCACCTCATACCTGTTAGGATAACTATTATAAAAAACAAACAAACAAACAAACAAAGGAAAAGTGTTGGTGAGGATGTGGAGAAAAGGAAACCCTTGTGTCTGTTGATGGGAATATAAACTGGTGCAGCCACTATGAAAAACAATATGGAGGTTCCTTTAAAAATTAAAAATAGAGGGATGCCAGGGTGGCTCAGTTGGTTAAGCATCCATCTTCAGTTCAGGTCATTATCCCTGGGTCCTGGAATCAAAGGACCCGCGTTGAGCTCCCTGCTCAGCGGGGAGCCTGCTTCTCCCTCTGCCTACTTTGCTCTCCATCTCTCTGTCATAAATAAATAAAATCTTAAAAAAATTAAAAATAGAATTATCATTGATCTCGCAATCTCTCTTTTGGATATATAGCCAAAGGAATTGAAATCTGCATCTTAAAGAGATATCTGCACTCCCACCTTCATTGCAGCATTATGGACAATAGCCTAGATCTGGAAACAAACCTAAATATCCATCAGCAGTTAAATGGACAAAGTAAATGTGGTATATAGATACAATAGAATATTATTCATCCTTTAAAAGGAAGGAAATCCTGCCATTGTAAGGCTGAATAATATTCCCTTGTATGTATATACCACATTTTCTTTTTTTGTTGTTGTTCAGGAAACATTTGTCATAACTCCAAGTTTAGGAATTTTCACTGACAGAAAATCAACACTTTCAGAAAATCTCCCCCATAGCCCTGCTCAGCTTCTGAATCTTGGTTTTCACAGACCTATCAGCATATTTCTCTCCAATACGGACAATCATTGCACCCATGCTTGATGGATCAATCTTAACTTCCAATTTCGATACTTGGCCTTTACTTAGGAAGCTCTTCAGGACTGTTTTTATTCAAAGAATGGCTTCATCTAAAGGAGATGCAGTGGTTAGGTTACTGTGCAAGGTGCTTCTCCACACTGGATGCTCAGCATGATTGAAAAGGCAAAAATGACTCCAGGGATATTGTTCAAGCAACCATTTTCAGCAAGCAAACGGATCAGGTTGGACATGAGGGGAGAGAACCTCTCTTTTGCTTTCATGTCATTTAGTCTTTTCACTTTTACTGTATGCTTTACACAAGGCTTCATAATGGAAGTAGGCATTTTGGGTTCTTTCAGTATTTGTGCTACTCTCAACAATTCTTTTTCTACTTGTTCCATCTGTTTAGATGCAGCAGAATAAAGGGCAGCAGCATAGCAACCTTTGATACCATATACTTGAACAGGTGGCCTCATGCGCTTGGCAAACAACCTGACCACAGATGTACTAAAGCAACACACCTGTTGGGAGAACCCAGAAACTGCTGGGGTGGCCATCTTCTCTGGGTGGCTGTAGGTCCATATACTACATTTTCTTTACACATTCAACCATTGATAGATATTTAGGTTGCTAGAATAGATGAACCTGGATGACATTATGCTAAATGAAATAGTCCAGATACAGAAAGACAATTACTACACTATCTCACTTATGTGCAATCTAAAATAGTCAAACAGAGACAGAAAGTATAATGATATCTGCCAGGGATTATAATAGGAGATAAATACAGATAAATACAGAAAGTTGGTCAAAGAGCACAAAGTTTCAGTTATGCAAAATAAATGAGTTCTGGAGATCTACTGTATGACAAGGGACACTTACTAACAATATTGTATACTTAAAATTTTGCTAAGAGGGGAGATCTTATGTTAAGTGTTCTTACCACTGAAAGACAAACAAACAAAAACCCCCAAAAACCAAGGGGATGGAAAAACCTTTTTGAGATAATAAATAAGATTATGGCACTGATAGTGATGATGGTTTCATGGGTATATACTTATCTCGAAACACGTAAGTTGAACACATTAAGTATCTACAGCTTTTTTTATGTCAATCATACCTCCATAGAATGGCTTCATAAAATCCCCTACAAATGTCATACTTAATGGTGAAAGACTGACTGCTATGTTGTTTACAGTAACAATAAATTAGAAATGTCTTAAATGTCCATCAATGAGAATTGGTAATTAAAAGATAATTAACTAGATCTACATGTATTAGAAGAGATAAATCTGAAAAACAAACAGAATTAAAAATGTTGCAGAATGATATATAGTTGTCAAAATATACAAATAATATCACATATTCATAATAGAAATACACACTACGTGTAGGCAATATTCTGTGTATATACATCTATGTGTATTATGTATATAGTATAAATAAAATAAAAATGAGGACAAATGTAAGTAAAAACTTAGTGCTTAGTGGTTACCTATGTGTTGAGATGAAGGGCAGTGGGATTGGAAAGGAACACTCAGGTGGCTTTAACTATATCTGAGATGTTTTCTTTGAAAAAAAAAAAAAAGAAAGATGGAACACGTGGTTGGTTCAGTGTCTACCTTCATCTCAGGTCATGATCTTGGGAGTCCTGGGATTAAGCCCTGTATCAGGCTCCTTGTTCACGGGAAGTCTGCTTCTCCCTCTCCCTCTGCCTCTGCTTGCCACTCCCCCTGCTTGTGCTGTCTCTGTCTCTCTCTCTCTGTCAAATAAATAAATAAAATCTTTAAAAAAATAAAAATAGAGAAAAGATCTGAAACAAATATGTCCATATGCAAAGACTTCTCAGTCTTAATAAAGTTTGTTATTGGTAGGTAGATGGTACTTATTTCATTATTCTCTATACACTTTTTGTGTAGTTTGCTTTTCTCCAAATAAAAATATTAAAAATAAAAAAGTTTTAACATACTTGTTTTCATGAAAAAGTTTGCCTCTGGAGAGGGGCTAAGATAGGTAGTGGCAGAAAGATAAGGAGAAGGAAACTATTGCTTCTTATCATAACCAACTCTGCACTATTTGATTTATAACCTTGTTGATTTACAACTATAATAAAAAGATTTTTATTTGTTTCAATGAAAATGGTTTTATACTGGAAAAGATTGAAGACTACTTCACAGATTCTAAACTCTTTGATGCCTCAATCTTACTTGTGTTCTTGAATCTAGCTGTAAATACATATTTATTGTTTGTTGTATTTCATTTCCTAAAGATTATGGTCCACCTTGATCTCTTTTTTCTAATCACTGGTCACAAATTTACTCCTTAGACACTTCATTTAACTCTATGGTACTTCAAATTCCTTATTTTTCAGGTGTCAATAATAATACCAGTCTTGCCTACTTCCCAAGGCAATTTTAAATGTCAAACAAGAAAATGGGTTTCAATTTTCTTGAAAAATATAAAGCATATTTGAATTGAAGAAATGTAGAAGGTCACTGAAAGATTGGGAAGAATTCTCAAGAGATCATACCATCACATTAACATCCATAGTCCAACCTCTCTTCCAGAACATGTCAGTAACCATAAAAAAAAATCTTACTTCCATATATGTATCTTGGAGCCTCTAAATATGTCTTGTTGTCTGGTGGAGTAGAAGTGGAGGTAGCAGTGTGATATCTGGTTAGGAACATTATGAAAATTGGCTTCTTTAGTCATGAAAAATATTTTTTTAGGAAGAAATTTCTTAAGATGCCATGACGACATACTAGCCAGTTTTTTGGTAAAGGTCCCATTGAGCCAGTGATAAATCTTACTATATGGCTGTAAGAAGTACAACACTTCTTACTTGACTTAAAACAATGTTGGCTCTAGGGCTCTCCCATGAGGGAGGGGTGGGGATGCTAAATAATTCAGGGAAGAGAAATGATTATGCAGACATATGGGGCATCCCTCCAAAGACTGTGATTCTAATGGGGAACAATAAAGAACTGGTCCAGGGAAGGAGGGAGGGGGTTAAGGAAAAAGGTCACTTGTTGGCACTGATTTAGTCACTTGGGTATTAAGTGTAATCAATGATGAGACATGGTCCTTGCCTTCAAGGAATTTATAGGCTGTGATATAGTGACTTGGATACAACAAGCAGATTATCAACACGGAACAAAATAATGAGGCAGAAACATATGAACTAGTCATGTTGGTCACATACAAAAGCCATACTTTTATATTGTATTATACTGTATTATTTTTCTTTTGGACATGAAGATCAAATGCTGTTACTAAGTGTGAAGAGTCTTTGTTCAGAAACAGCATGGATAGACAAGTCCCTTTGCCGAAGCCACTGAAATAATGATAGGGCACACACCTGGTGGTTTATATTTCAAGTGCCCAGAAGCCCAAAATTTTCAGTTTGTAATTTTGTTGTGTTCCAAAGACTCACTTATCAGTCAGCTGTGGGAAATTTGGCACATATTTTCACATAGAAACAAAACCACAAATGGGGGTCCTATGTTAGACTGGCCCATAAAAGGTTGTACAAACCCACTTTAAATTAAAAAATTAAACTACTAATGGTATGGTAGCATCTAATTCCTATGTGTACTACATGTGTGTCTTTCGAATTTGAAATGCCAGGATCCCCTTTCTCTGGATATAGCACCTCATCTGCTAATACTAAACATGAAGATACATTGATCTTAAGCAATGACTCTGAGTGTGTATATGTGTGTCATGAAATATGCCACTCTGAAATCCTGCCACAGGAAGTGTAACTGATTATCTGTTCTAGCTGCTGCCCTCCCACATTCACAGATATGTTCATGCTGAGTTTCTATTTTCCATGAGCTATTTTTCCCAGTGACTAAAAATGGTGGGCAGAATACTGAGGCATGCCCATTCTGGCAAGCTGCAGGACTTTTTTTTTTTTTTTTTTGCAAGTTGCAAATTTGGTTTGAGGACTTCCCATCACCCTTCTCAGAACCTTTTTTGGAACCATGCTGTAGTCTAAGATTCCTTCTATCATATTTTTCCTTTCTTCTCTCTATAGATGTTGGACTAATCTGAAGTCTTTCTTTCCTTTGACAACTCCCCTGCCCACAATTTCTGGCATAGATAGTCCTATCTTTGTGTCTCCTTCTTCACATACTTAAACTCCTGCAAATGAGAATGAAAGTGGCCCAAGTAAGATGGGGATTTGGGACTGGCTCACTCACCATCTTGTGGAAAAAAATACCATCTTGAGAGTGGGATGTGGATGATAAAGATTTCACTGGTAGTGACATAAGACAGGAGCCAGGTACAGAGATGCAGTTGCAAAAGAAATGGGTCTAGGGAAGACATCTACAAGGATAGCAGAGTTGCAGATTACTGCAAAACAGCATTCAGGCTCTGAAGAAAAATAATGAGAAATTGAGGGTCCTTAACAAATAACTAATGGCTAAGTGTGAGAGCCAAAGGATTTTACTGGTTGTTTATAAAGGCACCCTTATATTCTGTGGTGGAAGAGCAGACACAGCTAAGTAGAAAACTGAAGATCTGATAGTTACAGGGCTTCAGAGATATTTGAAGCTTAATCAAGACAGGTCTGTTATCATAACATCAGGTCTCTGGGTGGAAAAACCCAGTACCCTGAAGTATGGGTTAGGGACATCTGGACTGAAGCCCCAGATGTTGGAGCTGAAGATGTCCCCAAGGCCCAGAGCTTATAAGGGGCCCACTCTTCCCAAGTAAGAGGTTGCACTTGCCCTGTATTGCAAAACACTGCAGAAGCCTCTCTCTGCAAGACAGCAATTTTCCTCCTCAGAACCTGCCCCATCTTCTCTTCTCATTTCCAGCCTCATTACTAGAACTAAAACCCAGCATTACTGGTTAAGGAAATGAAAAGAATATGCAGTTAATGACTTGGGACAATCAGCTAGTATGTATAAACAGGAGCTAGGGATATACTCATGGGATTAAATTTTGAAGATGTCCAACCAAGAGGGCCAGGATATCAGACCGGATAATCAAGGAATCTTTGACTTGGTGTTTTCTTAGGACATGGGATTTAACACCCTGGCAAGGATGCCAGGTGACTGGGCAAACTCACTGCTAGGATGACATTTAGAGTAGAAATGCCCAAGTTGCCCTAGCAGATAGTAGAGGAAGGAATGAAAGAGACTGAGGGAAGTGCCCAGGCTAGAATGGATATATTAATAAGGCCAGAAGACCCACCAGAGGATTAGGGCCCATTAGAAAAGTCAAAGGACACCATTGCACCAAGGCCATAAGTAATGTGCTGGTGAAAAAAAAAAAAAAAAAAGAACTGTGCTGATGAGAGGGGCACAGCATCACCAATAAGTTCAGTGGTGGCTCTTAGCCACAGGTCAGATTTGGGCTTCTTGATAACCGTAAGGATAGGATGATGGGGACCAAAACAATAGAGCCCAGGTGGTGGTACTTAACTATATGAAGCCAAAAGGTTACAGTTATGATAACAGGAAGCAAAGTAAGAGGGTCAGCCAAGAGGGTCAAACCAGCAGGGAATTGTGAAGATGGTTAATAAAGCATGACATCCCTAAGGGCAGAAAGATGGGTAGCCAACAGGAGTGTTACTTAATATCTACAAACACAAAAAGACAAAAACGGATGAGTGGTAGGAAGTTGAGGCTGACTGCCCCATGAAAATTTCCTAATCCCTCGCTAGTTCTTGGTCCTGAGTCAATTTTAGTAGTTACTTAATATCTACAACTACAAAAAGACAAAAATGGATGAGCAGGAAGTTGAGGATGATTGCTCCAATGAAAAGTTCCTAATCCCTTACTAGCTCTTGGTCCTGAGTCAATCCAGAACCTGTTGACTAAAAACATGTTCAGATCTTTAGGGGTAACACTACAGCAATATATAATGATTCTCCTTTCCCCACAAAAGTACCTATAGTCATTCAGACGACCATACATGGAAGAAAAGAAAACACCCAGACATTTTGTGGAATATTTAATACAGGGTCTGAGTGGACAGTGATACCTAGAGAACCAAAGTGTCAATATGGCCTTCATATTAGAATGAACATTATGAAGGTCAGGTAATGAATGGAGTCCTAGAATTGTGCCTAATGTGAATTGGATATCTATTACTGATTGATTTGATTTGATTAGTAAATCAAGAATGAGTATGGAAAATAAGGAGAAAGTTTCCATACTTTGGACATGGCTACAGGAAGTAACCTTCCATGTATAAATTCTTGAGGCAAAAATATCACTTGCATAAAGCATTGAGAATGAGAATTAACTGCTGGGAGGTTGGAACTCTGAACAGAAATTTATCAGACACCAGAGGTTTCTAAGAAAAATGAAAACTGCAAGGACAGTCCTTCCATTAGCCTGCAGTAAGCTAATGAGAACAGCAAAGAATTATAACTGATTAAGGAAAATCTATTCCCTCTTCTTGTGAGGGCCCTTCTACTTTGCTGCTCTCTATTTAAAAGCTTACTTTTGGTGGCCTGTTCCTGAGATCCTAGCCAGAGGTATATGAACCTTCACCCAGAGTCAAGGCTGGTTCTGTATGTGAGAAGTATTAAAATCAGCAGACACGGCAAGAATCTATTCCTTTACGGTTTAATTCTTTTTCTACTATAATATTACTTCCTTATTATTTTCTTGGATTTTTTTTTTTAAATGAGACTCTAGGCTTTTAGTATTCTGCAACTCAGAACCTGTGGGTTCATTTAGATACCAGAACTACTTTTGCATCCATCAATACCCCATTAATAGACAATAAGAGGCCCAGTTCTTAGATTAGCTCTCTTTCTATGAACCAATCCACAGGAGTAGAGAGGACTTATTCTTGCACAATGTTCAAGGACAACATCCCAAATATTCTGGTTCTGGCACTTTTAGGACATATAGTAATGATATCCCTTGCAATCTGTAATCTCCTGCTCTAAATTCCAATTTGTTTATGGAAATTTCAAATCAGATAGTCTTCATAAGACTTTCACACCTCCTCTGGAAAAAGATATTTTGGCAATATGTATCAAAAGCTTTAAAAATGCATATACCCTTTGACTAAAAAACTCCACTTCTATATATTTTCTCTGAAGAATTTACAGAACTGAATTCCAAATGCATAAGAATGTTCATCACAGGGGTGCCTGGGTGGCTCAGTGGGTTAAAGCCTCTTCCTTTGGCTCAGCTCATGATCCCAAAGTCCTGGGATCAAGCCCCGCATCAGGCTCTCTGCTCAGTGGGGAGCTTGCTTCCCTTCCTCTCTCTCTGCCTGCCTCTCTGCTTACTTGTGATCTCTGTCTGTCAAATAAATAAATAAAATCTTAAAAAAAAAAAGAATGTTCATCACAGCTGTGCTTAATGGTAGAGAAAGAGAGAGAGAGAGATAAAGTGGGAGAGTGAAATACTGGCTCAATTTCTAATAATAGGAGAAATGAATAAATAAATCCATAAGACAGATTTAATAAATGCAGTACAGAAAAAAAATTTTTTGACATAGGAAAATATTAATATTGTTAGATGAAAAATATATTGCAAAACAATAAATATAATACTTTTGTTTTAAAAAAAATCACTAAATAAATATGTGCTTTTAAAGTTTTCTGCCTTGGCTACAGTTCTGAGCCTTCTGTCTTATTCCAGTCTTAATGGAAATCTTTTAGATTAAAACTAACATCAGGAAATTTTAATCAGCTTTTGGGTAAACATATATATACATATATATGTACACATATATCTTAATTTTGTTTTACATCTGTATATCCATCCATCCATCCAACCATCCATCAATCCATACATGCATCTATTTTGGTCCTTAATTTCTTCTCTGCTTTCACTGTATGTGTGTGTATGTACATATGTGCATATGTGTACACACACCCAAAAATATTGAAGACAGAGAAGACATTAAAAACCAGAATAGAAAATAATATAAAATAACACTATTTTCCTGACCAACTTTTACAGTTCTCCTTGGTGAGATATTTAAGAGATAATGTAATATTTAAGAGAAGAATTCCTATCTCTCCACATATTCCTATCTGCTCCCCAATGCTAATGATTCAAGAAAACAGAAGCTAGAGAGCTATAGCTATGAAACCAGTATCACCAACAACCACCCAAACAAAATGCAGCATCATGTTTAAATGATTGTGTCAGGTCTCCCTACTGCTTCTTGGCGCTTGACTATATTATTAATGTGTGTTAGTGTGTGGGAGAAACCTCCTAATTCAGCCACACAATCAGATCAGAACTCTCAAGAGGTTCCCACTCATCCCAATCTCCATTCACCAGTTAATTGAATCCTCCCTTCTTTTAGTCATCATGGCTCTGGCTGGTGAGGTGTGGGCCTGGTCAGGGGAAAGCAGCAGGGCAGATCTTGCAGTTTTAAGTGAAATCAGGTGTTGCCTTCCCTGAAGTGAGATCTGGAAAATGTCAGTTCTTAAGTAACTGGTTTTGGCTGCTGAACAGTCGGTCTTCCCCACCAGGCTTAGCATTCCCTTCCCTTACAAGAAGCTTACCCTTTTCCTCTTATATTGCCTCAGTCTCCTTCATCTCCTCTTTAGAGCTCATTAAATAAGAATTTCCACTTTGTAGATATTCATCAGACATGATTCTAAGTGTGTTGGGAATGAGAAGGTTTTGATGATAAAATACCACAAGTGTCAATAAAACACTCTCTAGCATTATTGGTGACGTAGAGTCCTACCTGTGGAGAAAGTATAAAAGGTTTCTTGGCAGAGTGGGAAAGAATGATTGGGTCCTGAATCTTTTCTCCATATGCTGAGAGCTACAGGCAGAAACACAGCACACAAGTTTGATCAAGTCAAGGCATTAAATGGAGTTGAGAGAATGTTCTTTGGGTTTCCTTTCTTTTTTTCTTCTGTTGGTCAGTCTGGGGCCATTCCATTAAGAATTGCAATCCAGATTGCAGAAACACACATGTGCACATACACAGCTGATGTATGATCATTTTTATTTTATTAAGTTTGGTTGATTTGCATAATGTGCCTCAGCACATTCTAAGATTGAACTAAGTAACAGTGGGGAAGGCCTGGTAGTCCCATCTTAAGTAGGATGTGGCTCCTTTGGAGGATGCAGCCTCACACTTACTCAGGGGTACTTGGATGAAATATGGATTACTATGAGTATGGGGTCAGTGCCAGTGATTTTCTAGTCTAGTTGAGCCAAATGAAGTCTGTGATGAGGCCCAACAATTCTGAGTTTAGCTGATGACTAAGGACCAAATCAGTGAAACCACCTCAGAACTTAAAATAATGAAAGAAACTAAGGAAAGACCACTGGGGCTCTGGCCAAATCTTAACTAAGAATGCTTCATCACCCCATCACTCTTCACCCTAATACTCTCTCTAGGCAATCTGATTCATCCCTATGGCTTTACCCCTATCTATGTACAGCTAATATTTTAAAGATTTTTTTTTATTTGATAGAGAGATCACAAGTAGGCAGAGGCAGGCAGAGAGACGGGGGAAGCTGGCTCTCCACTGAGCAGAGAGCCAGATGTAGGGCTCGATCCCAGGACCCTGAGATCATGACCTGAGCTGAAGGCAGAGGCTTAACCCACTGAGCCACCCAGGTGCCCCTATAGCTAAAATTTTAGTCCCAAATTTAAATCTCTAGTCCAGGGTTCATCTCCTAAACTCCATCTATACAGGACATATCAATCATCTCTATTAGAATGATCCATAGGCATTTCAAATAATACATGTGAAAAAATAAACTCATCAGCCATCCCAATAAATCTTTTAAATATTCTCTGAATTGATAAATGATATAGTCATTTACCAATAACTGTGGGAATTATCCCAGGCTCTTCCCTGTCACCCATCACAACCAAAGCTGGACATTCTAAACCTTTCCCAGACTTTCCCTTCCACAGTCCCTACCACTTCTACTGTAATCCAGGCCACCATATCATTCACACAAAAAACTGAGAACTGAGAACTGAGAACAGCCTTCCCATTTACCACCCTTCAATCCTGTCTCGATACTACAACCCAGAGAGCTTTCTAAAAAGGAGATCAATACATCATCTATGTAGCAGTCTTGCCAAACATATTTAAACAGAATCTAACCATAAGGAAACAATCAGACTAATCCAGTTTTAGGTGCATTCTATAAGAAAACTGGCTCAGAAAAGAATATTGAAAAAGAAAGCCAAAGTTGGTGGCATCACAATTCCAGACCTCAAGCTCTATTACAAAGCTGTCATCATCAAGACAGTATGGTCCTGGCACAAAAACAGACACATAGATCAATGGAACAGAATAGAGAGCCCAGAAATAGACCCTCAACTTTATGGTCAACTCATCTTCGACAAAGTAGAAAAGAATGTCCAATGGAAAAAAGACAGGCTCTTCAACAAATGGTGTGGGGAAATTGGACAGCCACATAGAGAAAAATGAAACTGGACCATTTCCTTACACCACACATGAAAATCGACTGAAAATGGATGAAGGACCTCCATGTGAGAAAGGAATCCATCAAAATCCTTGAGGAGAACACAGGCAGCAACCTCTTCGACCTCAGCCGCAGCAATTTCTTGCTAGGAACATCGCCAAAGGCAAGGGAAGCAAGGGCAAAAATGAACTATTGGGATTTCATCAAGATCAAAAGCTTTTGCACAGCAAAGGAAACAGTTAACAAAACCAAAAGACAACTGACAGAATGGGAGAAGATATTTGCAAATGACATATCAGATGAAGGGCTAGTATCCAAAATCTATAAAGAGCTTAGCAAACTCAACACCCAAAGAACAAATAATCCAATCAAGAAATGGGCAGAGGACATGAACAGACATTTCTGCAAAGAAGACATCCAGATGGCCAACAGACACATGAAAAAGTGCTCCACATCACTTGGCATCAGAGAAATACAAATCAAAACCACAATGAGATACCACCTCACACCAGTCAGAATGGCTAAAATTAACAAGTCAGGAAATGACAGATGCTGGCAAGGATGCGGAAATAGGGGAACCCTCCTACACTGTTGGTGGGAATGCAAGCTGGTGCAACCACTCTGGAAAACAGCATGGAGGTTCCTCAAAAAGTTGAAAATAGAGCTACCCTATGACCAGCAATTGCACTACTAGGTATTTACCCTAAAGATACAAATGTAGTGATCCGAAGGGGCATGTGCACCCAAATGTTTATAGCATCAATGTCCACAATAGCCAAACTATGGAAAGAGCCTAGATGTCCATCAACAGATGAATGGATAAAGAAGATATGGTATATATATACAATGGGATACTAAGCAGCCATCAAAAGAAATGAAATCTTGCCATTTGCAATGATGTGGATGGAACTAGAGGGTATTAATGCTGAGCGAAATTAGTCAGAGAAAGACAACTATCATATGATCTTCCTGATATGAGGAAGTGGAGATGCAATGTGGGGGTATGGGGGGTAGGAAAAGAATACATGAGGGTTGCTGGGGGGAGGGGGGTCAGGAGAGGGGGTAGGGTTATGGACATTGGGGAGGTTAAGTGCTATGGTGAGTGCTGTGAAGTGTATAAACCTGGCGATTCACAGACCTGTACCCCTGGGGCTAATAATACATTATATGTTTATTAAAATTTTTTAAAAATTAAAAAAAAAAGAAAACTGGCTCAGACTCTTCAAAAATACCAACGTCACAAAAGACAAAAATATAATTGAGGGAACTGTTCTAGATTAAGGAAGACTAAAGAAGAAAACTAAATGTAAACATGATTCTTCTTTGCATCCAGAATTGATGGAGTGGGAATAGCTGCTGTGCACATTATTAGGAAAATCAAGGAAAACTACCATATGAACTTTGTACTAGATGATATTGAATCAATAAAGGTCAAGTTTCATAGGTGTTGTAATGGTATTGTGCTTATGCAGGATAAAGTTCTTATTCCTAGGAGATTCATGCTAAGTTATTTAGGGATGAAATATGATGTCTGCCATTTACTCTCAAACGATTCAGCAAAAAATTACATAGGTAGATGGCTAGGTGATAGAAAGAAAGCAAATGTGGCAAAATGTAAACACTGATGGATCTAAACTTTCAACTTTCCTTCTGGTTTTAAATTTTTCAAAATAAAAGTTGGGGGAAAAAGAGAGAGAGAGAGGAGACAATCACCACTGCTAAATTGTTCTTCCAGTAGACATTTTCCACATTATGAAAACAACTTGAATTTTTTTGAGATTAAAAAAAAATGGTGGGGAGGGTCACTAAGGTTGAATTACCAAAACTACGTATTTTCATCCTCAGTACCTTGGGCAGGTTTAATTCCCAAGTAAGCACCATATCACAAGTTAAAGCAAGATTTAAAAGCTATATAAGAAGTGGCTAGGTAGTTAGTTCAACAGACAAATTGAATCTAAGCCAGGCATTTTCTTTCACACAAAAGAATATGAAAACAATTATACGCAGATTTTCATCAAATCCTCATAATAACCAAATGAAATATTAAATTCATTTTAGCAATGAGAAAAAAAGGGAAATAAATAAGGGAAAACCTAACTGAATTATGTCCTAGAGTTTTTATAGCTTTGCATTGTTACGTGATACTAGAAGTTTGCAAAGAGTAAACATGTTAACATTTTACAAACAGGATAATTGAAGCTTTGTTTTTCATAAACATCATTAATTTGTTTGTCTTCTGTATTATGATTTTCTTCTGCCTCACAACAAAATAAAACAATTTTTTAAAACTCTCTATCAAGTCCCAATAAAATCCTTATTGCATTTAGGATAACAACCGGAAGGTTGCTTATGAAGGAGTCCCCACGGGATGCCTGGGTGGCTCAGTTGGTTAAGCAGCTGCCTTCGGCTCAGGTCATGATCCCAGCGTCCTGGGATCGAGTCCTGCATCGGGCTCCTTGCTTGGCAGGGAGCCTGCTTCTCCCTCTGCCTCTGCCTGTCATTCTGTCTGCCTGTGCTCGCTCTCTCTCCCTCTCTCTCTCTGACAAATAAATAAATAAAATCTTGAAGGAGTCCCCATCTCCTTATCTTTTCTCTTCCCTTATCACATCCCCTTTTTAATCATTATGTTATAGTTACATTTAACCACTTGTGTTTCCTTGAGGCATAGGTCCTCTCATGCCACTAGCATTTCTTGCTGGGTGTTTAAATCAAGAGAAAAGTGAGGTACCCCTTCATGCCACAGGTATGCCTAATACAAACATATTAGACACAAAAACACTCAAGACCAAACCTATGCATACAGGAAGTCAAGTTGTCAGGATTCTGCTTCCAGGATGACTACTATGGCAAGTCCCTCATCCTCACTGAGCCTCAGTTTGTTCATCTATAAAAGGCAGTGGTTAAATCAGATGATATCCAATGTCCATCTGCTCTCTGTCCTCACCATCAAATCTAAGAAGTGGCCTAAAGAAATCACAAGAGAACTTGTGTGATACATGCTGGTACTAAAGAGGTTTTCCCTTTTTTTTTTTTTTTAAAGATTTTATTTATTTGACAGAGAAAGACACAGCGAGAGAGGGAACAAGCAAGGGGAGTGGGAGAGGAAGAAGCAGGCTTCTGGCTCAGCAGGGAGCCTGATTCTAGGCTCAATCCCAGGACCCTGGGATCATGACCTGAGCCAAAGGCAGACACTTAGCGACTTAGCCACCCAGGTGCCCCAAGAGGTTTTCCTTTTAACGAAAAATCACCTCAAAGAAGTTACGAAAGTCAAATAAAGGATAAAGTTTCAAGTCATAGTCAAGTTTGAAGGACTTAACTGGTATGATATAAAAGAAATCCAAATGTGTCATCTTTGAGATTTATATCAAATTACATATGAAAATCTAAATAATATGGTGAAACAGAAGTTAAGTGAGAGATTAATTTTAAGTTGCGGTATGAAATTTAGCTCAATTTTGGTTACTGGGCAGAAAATGGATTCAGGGAGCAGTGAGGAAATGCACAAATATGAATATAGCCCATGAAGGAGAAAAATTCATTTCTTAGTGTCTCATTTTCCATCATCTGATAGACGCAGAGATAAATCTTTGAAAGCTCTGAGGAATATCAGTGTCTGAAATCACTAACAGTGGAATGCCTTGCAATTATTCAATATCTCCCTCTCTCTCTCTTCCAAAAGAGCTCCTTCCACATACTGAAACTGACACTTGGGTGGGGTGGAATAACTTGTAATGAACCTGGAGGAAGAAGCACTTCCATATTATTTAACTCACTCAACAGGGACAGTGGGTACACAAATGAGGGAAGGGTACTGTTTTCCTTACTGAGTGCCATTATTTTTTTTTGTGGGGAAGACTTCAGTGAACTAGTAATACTAGTAGTAGTACTTCTAATAGTAATACTAGAAAAACATATATCTTGAAGTCCAAACCATTGGAGTTAACTTAGAAAGTTTTTACCAAAAAGCTGATATCTAAGGGTAAGGAATTGCTTGGTTTGGAAAAGACTGACTGGATAACCAAACATTGGTTGCAAGCATGGGGGATCTCCCATAATACTTTTTGTTCCTTTATGCTGGAACTCTCTGAGCAAGCTTTTTCTTTTTGATTACATAAAATTAAAATTGTTTCCTTTATAAGAACAAAGTAAGGAAAAGGAAGAGGGAAAGAGGGAGAAACAGGATATGCAGGAAGGCAGATTTAGAAAAGAGGTTCTGAGAACTGTTTACAAAGTATTCAGAAAACAGGAAATACCTCCTTTCTCATAAATTAAAGGCAGAAAACTTAAGAGCTGAGGGAAGTGTGCAAAGAGCTAACATAGGAAATGAAACCATAGTCAAGCACAAGCATAGAAAATCTCTAATTCTGACAAAAAAATTGTGTTTATCAATTAGTGCTGGCAATGATTAACAAATAGCTAAATTTTTATTAGGAAGATATTTCATTTGTACTAAAATATTCATGACTTTTTCAGTCTTGCTCCTTGTTATAACTTTTGAGATGTGTAAATAATAGGAATTGGAGGGAAAATCACAGACGCATGGTTACAATTGTGTTTCTTATATAAATAAAAAAATACTTTTAAGTAAAGCATACATCAACAGGAGTTTTGCTTTACAACTTACACCCCAACTATCACATAGAAGATGGACTGGGAACTGGAGAGTGGGTTAGGGATAGGGATAGAAATAGAGTATAGGAGATTATTACAATTCTATAGAAAAGAGTTGGACTGATTGTTTAGATAGAGAAGATGAAAGAAAAATATAAATATATGTTTTTAACAGGAAAGAAGTTGTGAGTAAAAATACATTTGACAAATGTTAAAATAGAGAAAAAATTCTGGGAAAATGCCTTCAGGTCTTTATTCAAATTTTACTGTTTCAGTGAAGCCTTCTGTGGCAGAAAACAAAAAAAAATGCCATGATCACCACACCATTTCCTTTCTCTGGGCAGACAAGAAGACCTTTTCTAGCTTCCCTTGTATTGTACTTAAGGGTGGGAACACATGACTTAATTTTGCAAATGAGAACATGAGTAGGAGTGATGTGTTACTTCCAGGCCAAGGCACCAACCTCTGGCGCTACCTCTATCTGTCTCTATCCTTAGAAACTATATGTCAATGTGGTAGCTTTAAAATATGGAGGAAGCATCAAAATATGGAGGAAGCTTGGAATCTTGAACTGCTGGGTGGAATAATGAATCACCTATGTCAGACTTCCTCTGAGCAGAAACTAAACTTTTGTTGGGCTAAGCCATTAATATTTAGATTTATTACTACAGGAAAGCATAGCCTATTTTGATTAATTCACCTTCTCTGGCCACCCTAATCTAAAATTTCCTCTGCCCCCCTCTGCACACAAAAACCCAAACACACACATACACAATTCCCATCCTTTTTCCTTGCTCTTTTAGCATTTGTCACTCTATAATTTATAATGCATTTTATGTATTTATCTTATTTATTATCTCTCTTTCCTAGTAGAATGCCTTCCATGAGGCATGGATGTGTTTATGTGTGTTTTCTTCATTGTTATAACCCCACTGATACAGTGCTTGGAACACGGTAGCCGCTCAAGAGATATTTACTGGATGAATGAACAGAAAGATAAGTTCAGTCCTGTCTGGAAAACAGTGAGATTTTGAATAGATAGGTATTAAGATGCATTTGTGAATTCAAATATGAGAGACCCATCCATAGACACGTACTTGGAATACATCAATATAGTTGGAGGGTTCATACTTGAAGTCATAGAAATGAGTTCCTTCGGAGATGAGTGTTGCAAGTTGCCTTTTCAAGAGCAAAAGCTGAGACAAGGTCTGGGTGTTTACTAAGGATCAATACCTTTCAAAGAAAGGGAAGTTAGTGGATTGGACAGAGGAAGAAGTTAAAACTGCAGTGCAAGCTGAAAAATACCTCAGCCAACCTGATGCGGAGCTCTGAGGCAAACACTGACAGAGTTGTCCTGCATCAGACCAAAATGTTTGGGTCTTAGACTCCCACTTCATTCAGTCACTAATGTCAGCTGCCCTGAGAAGGGCTGAGCTTGAGTGAGGAGAACCCTAAACGAGTCGAGAGCTGACCTCACTCCCCAAAGCCAGGTGGTAAATACTTCTTTGAAGGGAAATCTGAGCAATATATCACCATATCTATCACAAATGAAAAAAGAAGAAAAGGTTATTGATTAGGGTTGCCAGATTTAACAAATACAAATACAAATAATGCTATTTCATTAACACAAACCTGTCCTATGTAGTATTTGGGACATACTTAGGCTAAAAATCATTTGCTGTTTATCTGAAGTTCAAATTTAGTTGGGTGTCCTGAATTTTATTTGGCAATTCAACTGAGAACTGACTCTTACAGTAAAGACAGAGTTGTCAGGAAAGAAGAAAGTGGAACTGTCATGAAGAGATATGAGGAAGTCACAGAATGATCCAAGAACCAAAATGAAGTAATAGTAATGAGATCTAAGGAAGGGGGTGATTTTTTAAAATAATAAGATGATGATAGAACAGAGAACCTTGAAAAGTAGAGAAGATAGATAAAGGAAGATATAGACTGAAAATTACTTCAGTGATAGAGACTAGGAATAATAAATCTCCAAAAAGGAATGGATTCCAGTGTCAAATGACACGGAAAAGCAGAACACAGCTAAAAACTCTTTGGGGCATGGGGGTACAGCAGACCATGAGCTATGCCAAATTAGATGTGGTAGGGCATGCGTTGCCACAAGATGGCACTCATAGTTCCTCTTTTTCAGAGTTTCTATCAATAAACATTCTGCAAATTTTTTACTGTTGTAGGACAAAGAGAATATCTTAAGTTTCACAACTTTACACATAGGTTATGTTTCATGTTCTATCATTTTTCCACAGCTTGTCATTGTTTTCCCTTTAGAATATGAAGACATAGTGAATATTGGAATGGACTGGCAGGGGGTATGGGGGGGGGCAGGCATTAGTTCCTGAAGGAGGGAGCAAAAGTAATGTTATTGCAGGTACTCAGTACAAAGCCTTAACAGAAAGTTGCTGGATTTGGTTATCAGATAATGATCGAGCTTCAAGAAAACTAGTATTGTTAGAAATGGAAACCAGACTGTCTGGTATTGAGGACTGACAGTGTGCTGTGAAAATAGACAGACTATGTGTTTAGCACATCTGCTGTGAAAGATAGGAGGGTAGCCACGGTGACTTTTTTAAGGAACAAATATAGGTTTGTTTGCCATATTCATAAGCCTCAAATATTTCATAAAAACACCTGTTAAATGGCAGTTGGCCTCACACCATAATATCTCTACAGCACCAGTGCATTTGTGTTGCACTGATAATTCTACTTGACTAACTCCATTAGTCCCCCAATATTACAGTACTTATATCTTTTCAAAATAATTTCATATCTATTTCTCATATTATATTGCTCATAGAATGAATATTTGAATAGATACCTAGATAGACCCCAAAATTTGCCTCACATTGCACAGCTAAAGAAAAACGGAGCCATGGACCAGTTTTCTGATGCCTAATTCCATACCCCTTCTACTGAATTATTCTTTTTGTCACTTGATTTCTAGTTCAAGTTTTCCACTTATCTAATTTTTATTTTTTCTGGCATGCATACAATGAGAATGAGTCTTTGAAGTTACCCTGTCTTGACTAGTTTCCATGCTATCTCAGGTATGTAGTAGTTAAAATTTACCTTTTTCCAGTATAGTATGGAAAAAATATGCTCATTATCATTTCTGCTTTTTATAAAACTGAGTATAATCCTGAGCTAAACATAAAAGAACTTATAAATTAATGTACCACTGAAGAGGTAAAACCCTGTGTCTGTTATTTTGGGTATATAGGGACTTCTGCTAAAATAAATTTCTACCACACAATCCAGAACAGTTTTCTTTTCAACCAATAAATCTAATCATTAGCCATTTATTTTTATCTTTTTTTAATCATCAAGGTAAAAACATTACTGGTGTATATATTTATGTAAAAATCTGTTTTGATCCCTTTAAATGTAAAGAAGAGTAAAATGAAGACAATTTAGCTTTGTTTCTCCCATTCACCTCCTCCACCCCAAACAGAAAAAAGAGTAGAGGGGCTTTGGGGCTTCTATAGCTAATTCACCAAAAACTCCATATAAGTCAAACAAAAGAAAACTTCAAACTTATTTTGTGGCTAGGCCTCCATGGGGGAACAGCTTTCTTACTGAGTTGGAAAGAATAAAGAGTATTTTTGAACTTACAAGTGTCTGAAAACATCATGTCTGTAAAGTGAGGTTGGCATTTTTATGTATTTAAAAGAGTCTAATGAAGCTCAGCTCCTTACAAATTCTGACAAGAAAATGAAGAATGGGACATGGTTCCTGCCACCCAGGGGTCAGAGTGGTGGTTATTGCTCCAACCAATTGTACAAAGAAGACCTGTCATTTATAGATAGCTCCACAGTCTTGCATTAGCAAGAACATCATGAAGACTGGCCCTTACCCAAAGAATTTACTCAGAGAGACATTTAATATGGAGTAAATACAGCCTCAAAGAGAACAGCTTTGAAGAAGGGCTTTGAAAAGGTCGGAAGAAGATGAAATGAGGAATGTTGTTACTTAGTGCCTTTATTAAACAAATGCTTGCCTTAGCTCTTCTCCAGCAGTCTCAAAATGTGGCAAATGACATGCCCACTTCACAGACAAAAAAAAAAAAAAAAAAAAAGACTTGGAATGTGAAGTTTTTCATTAGGATGGGCCCTAAGGCCAAAGGACTGTTCTCAAAATGTGGGAATGTCCTATTTTTACCAGACTGGAGTCCTTTGCTCTCTCAGGGACCTATCTACTGGTTCAGGAACACTCCAGGATACTTTGGATTTCAGACATTCTCCCCTGTCATACCAGTTACATTTGGAAACTATTCTCCCTAATCCTTTTATCATATCCTAGTTCCTTCGGGCTTTCCTATAGGTAAAAAGTAACCAATCACTGCTATCACTATAGCAGATAGCACCTTATGTGTTAACTTTTTTGGAGTCATGGACACAATCTAGTATAAAATCAATAAAATCTTGCGGTGTTGAATAAGTTTTGTAGTTATACATAACATCACTCCCTGCAATTGATTTCTTTTTCTGCTGCTATTCATCTCTAGTCTTTTTACATATAAATGCATTCATCCATTTGACAATTATTGTTGAGCACCTGCAGGTATTGTTCTAAACAATGTGTTTATAACAGTGTAAGACAGCCTAAGTCCCTGTTTTCAAAGACCTATATTCTAAATAGGTAAGAAAGGGAGAGTGGGAGTCAGGGAGATGACAGGTAATAAAAAAACAGGTAAAATGAACAGATACTTCTCCAATAAAGACATACAAATGGCTAACAGACACATGAAAAAATGTTTATTATCACTAGCCATCAGGGAGATTCAAATCAAAACCACATTGAGATACCAACCTACACCAGTTAGAATGGCCAAAATTAACAAGATGGTAAACACCATGTGTTGGAGGGGATGTGGAGAAAGGGGAACCCTCTTACACTGTTGGTGGGAATGCAAGTTGGTGCAGCCACTTTGGAAAGCAGTGTGGAGATTCCTTAAGAAATTAAAAATAGAACTACCCTATGACCCTGCAATTACACTACTGGGTATTTACCCCAAAGATACTGATGTAGTGAAAAGAAGGGCCATCTGTACCCCAATGCTTATAGCAGCAATGGCCACAGTCGCCAAACTGTGCAAAGAACAAAGATGCCCTTCAACGAACACATGGATAGAGAAGATATGGTCCAAATACACTATGGAGTATTATGCTTCCATCAGAAAGGATGAATACCCAACTTTTATATCAACATGGATGGACTGGAAGAGATTATGCTGAGTGAAATAGTCAAGCAGAGAGAGTCAATTATCATATGGTTACACTTACTTGCGGAGCATAAGGAATAACACAGAGGACATGGGGAGATGGAAAGGAGAAGGGTGTTGGGGGAAATTAGAGGGGGAGATGAACCATGAGAGACTGTGGACTCTGAGGAACTAACCAAGGGTTTTGGAGGGGAGGGTGGTAGGAGGTTGGGTGAGCCTGGTGGTGGGTATTGTGGAGGGCACATATTGCATGGAGCAATGGGTGTGGTGCATAACAATGAATTCTGGAACACTGAAAAGAAATTTTAAAAATAAATAAAAATTTTTTAAAAACCAGGTAAAATCAGGTAGTGGGAAATCTTATGAAGACAAGAAATTAGGTTACTGTAATTATTGAGACTAGGTGGAGAATGACTTTCCTTTGAGTAGTCAGAAACTCTGCCCTGAGGAGACAACCAGGGCCAACCATACACAGATCTGGGAGGAGACTGTTGCAAGCAGAGAAAACTGCAAGTACCTGAAGTTTTGAGACAGAACGACCTTGAAATGTTTGAAAACAAAAGAGAGCCAAGGTTGTTAAATGCTAATGAAAGGTAGTAGGAAGTGTGCATGAGTTCTGAGAGATCCAAGAGGCATACTGGGACTGCTAAATCATGAAGTTATACATGGGAGATCTCAAAACCTATGAGGTGCTGCTTTTAAAAAGACTCCTAAATATTTTAGTGTGTTTTTCCTAAGATCAAGAACAACTGTGAAAGTACAATTATCAAAATCAAGAAAATTTCACCAACATATCCAATAATTATCAAAATCAGAAAGTAACATTGATACAATATTATCTAATTTATAGACCTTACTTAATTTTTGCTAATGGTCCCAAAAACATTTTTTATAGAATTTGTTTTCATCTGACCCAGGATCACAGATTTCATTTAATTTTCATGCTTCTTTAGTCTCCTTTAATCTGGAAATGTTCTTCATTCTTTCTCTGTCTTTCATGACATTGATATTTTTTTAAAGTACCAGCCATTTATTTCACAGTATGACTTTAAATTTAGGTTTGTCTGGTGTTTCCTTAAGATTAGATTCAGATTATGCAGAATATTAAGTTTATCCTTTTTACTGTGGTCTATAAGGAGGTACACACAACATCATTTGTTCCTTTACTAATATGCAAAGGGGATAGGATGGTAAAAAGGCATTTTAGCTAAGGAGAGATCAGTGTATGTTTATGCTGTACATGATAGCAAAAATACAATATCAATTCTAAAAGTAGAAGAATAATGTAGACAAATTCTGAATTAAATGCAAATGCAAGAAGGCTTTTCTCACTTGCTCAAACCCTGAATATAGGGCTTTAGGAAAACTTCAGGAGTCTCTAAAATGTTACAGAAGAAAGAGATGGAAAACAGAATGTGAGTTATTAATAAGGGCAAAGGTATGTTAGCAAACTTTTAACATATAAAAATAACTGTGATTTTGAATATAAATCTATACAGTTTAAATAAAATAAACTAAATATTTAGGTAAATAAATAAATTGCTTTTACACAGGCAATGCAAAAAGAAGTTGTTGAGCATTTATGAAACTGAAATAAGTGCACACTCAGTGGCAATCACAAGGGTTTCCACTGTATGTAGCCTCCCTTCGATCATAGTATAGTGTAGTGTAGTGTAGTGTATTTTATTTACCATAAATACTAGTTAAAAGCAAACAAATAAGAAATGCATGGTTTGAAATGTTGTCATAAGGAATAATGGAGAAAGGAAAGACCAGCAAATCCAAAGCCTATATAGAAAATAAAAGAGTGGGTACAGATTGGGCAAGAAGATCCATAACGTGAATTTAACTAGACCACCAGATCATAAAGGTCTTGGGGGCATGAAGTATGGTTGTTCTCTGGGTTTAGTTTTTTTTTATCAATATCTGTCTTAAAATATGGTATCCAGAAATCAAATTCTCTATATGACTTAGCACATAAAACAGGACTGCTACTTCTCTTTTTATTTCTATACCTCTATTAGTGCTGAAGTTACCATGAAACCTAATCTGTAGAATTTCAGAGATGAAGAAGAACCAAGACTATCATTTATTTCATTTTCAAATGAGAAAAATTAAGTGATTAAAGTTAAGTGATTTGCCAAAAGTTACCCAACAGTGACACTACTAGAGAGCAGACAGTTGAGGCCTGGAGCTCCAAAATGCTGGTAAAAGAGTCATTAAAACATCACTATCAATACAACACCATTTATTTTTCAAATAAGTAGACTGTTGTGTGGCTGTTGTATGACATATAGTTTGTATCCCTAATTCTCATGCTTCAGAAAAGATGTTGCACACATATAATTTGCCTTTAAAGAACCTTGAGTTTTAGAAAGCTTTTTATTATGGAAAATTCCAAATGTTTACAAAGTAAAGAGAACCTAATGAATCCCCCATGTACTAACCTAGCTTTAATAATTTTCAAAATTCTACCATTCTTTTTCTTTATTGTAGTAAAATACACATGACATAAAAATTACCATTTTACCCATATTTAGGTGTACAGATCAGTGGCCTTCAGTACATTCACATGCTGTGTCTGCCATTCTTACATCAGCTAAATCTCCACCCATTCCCTAACTATCCCTCCATGATTCTGAGAATCTCACTTTTTAAAATCAGATATCTAACACCTCACTTTTCATCCAAATTCACATGTGAATTTTTGCTCTAATCCTCAGTTCCCTCTACATGAGTGTTATAATCCCTCTTTCAAAGTTGCTGTGAGGTTTAAAGAATGCACTGTAATTTCACCTAACAGGCACTTAGTAACTGTTAGTTCATTCACCTACCCATTCACACAGTAAGACTGTTCCCAAAGAAGCTATGCTGATAACCCAATGGATTCCCTTTCACTGATGTGATGACTCTCAATTTTATTTGTATTTTCTTGACATTTCTTCATTGTTCTTTTTGCACCTTATCTAGTTGGGACCTATAAACCTAATTAAGTTTCCAATATAAGGTCTTTGTAGAAAAGAATGAGGTTCTTTATACTTAGTGATCATATTTATTTATTTATTATTATTTTTTTAAAGATTTTATTTATTTATTTGACAGATAGAGATCACAAGTAGGCAGAGAGGCAGGCAGAGAGAGAGAGGAGGAAGCAGGCTCCCTGCTGAGCAGAGAGCCTGATGTGGGACTCGATCCCAGGACCCTGGGACCATGACCCGAGCCGAAGGCAGAAGCTTTAACCCACTGAGCCACCCAGGCGCCCCAGTGATCATATTTAATTATAACACTAATAAAACAAACTCTAGTAGCCCAAGTGAGGAATTTCTCAATTTATTGCATCCCCTTATTCTAGAGCATTGGTGGGCAAATCAAAAACATCCTTGACTTCCCTTTATGGATGAATTACTATGGAGAGCATAGGAAAGAGCTGATTCCCCTTTTTCTGGGTCACTCCTCTGACTAGACTCTCTGATCTCTGATAGATTCTTCAAAGCTTCACTTTTTCTTTCTGTGTACTAAAGGGGGAGATTTTCTAAGACCCATTCCTCAGTCTTGAGTTCTTTTACAAGCTCCAATAGATAATTCATTCATGTGGTTTCAGTCTACGTCTATGAGCTGTTACAAAATCAACATCTTTAGCTAGCAGTTCTCTGACCTAAGAATCTTATGAACTCGTCAACAGCCCCCCAAACTATTTTCCCTCCCCAAAATCCTCTGTTTCTACTGATGGGACCATCACTTTCTTGGTCATCCTGTCTAAAACTAGAGCCTCATCCTTAACTTTTTAAATCCTGTATCCCCTATACCCAATTCAACTCCAATGAAGAGTGATTCTTCCTTAGAAGTATCTCTTTCATTTGTTACACACTTTTCCCAATTCCACTAATTGGGCACATTACAACCTAATTAATACAACAGCTCATGTGGTCAATCAAATAATGCTTAATCAAGAAATCAGAATTCTGAACTCTTCCAGAAATTAAATGAGAGTCAACCAGCCCTTCAACTAACACTTGGGGAAGTTTAAAAACACATAAATCCTTTTTTTTTTTTTTTTTTGAGCCAGGAAAAAAGAAAAGCTTTTCTTTATTGGTAAAGCATGTTATTTTATAACTAGGTCTGAATAATGCAAACATCTGATAATCTTTAGAGAAATCACACCAACATAATCTGAGTGCTATCTGGGCCCTCTCAAATACAGCTCACATTTCCCTAATTTTACAGTCTCTATATAAAAACTTATATTCCCATTATTACATTTAAAGGGCCCTTCAAAGGTGCCATAAAGTTCCAGTCTTGATAATCTCCAATTAGTGTCCTAGCTACATGGCTCTCAAGTTCCAGTTTACTAACTTAACATGCAAGCTAGAGATTATTTTAACTGAGAACATTTAACCTCTAATGACTAGTTTCCATTCTAAGCCCCCAGCTATACAAAACAGCTAACTTTCAGATTTTAGTTTTCTGCTTCCTTTTTTCCTTTTGCATTCTAGTATAATACAGATAACTACCTTCTCACATGACTCTTCTATCAAAGAAAACCCCAATTAACACTCACTCACTCCAGTGTTCTGGGGCTCAAAGTTTTGAAAATATGCATGCACAGATACATTTACAAATATATCTACTATGGTTACATTTGTTTGGTAAAGTCTTAGACATAACCTTAATGTCTATTCATAAGTGAGTAGGAGAGTGGGTGAGTGTATAGATAAAACAAAACTGCCATGAGTTGTTAATTGCTAAAACTGAATGAAGGGTTCATTATACAATCCTTTTTTTTTTTTTGGCAAATGTTTAAAATTTTTTCCATAAATTAAAGAAATTAAGTTATATATCTGCTATAAATATGATGTAACACTAGAAAAAACCAACACTGATAATCTGTACTCATAGAAATAGGGCTATGATATGTGCTAAGTGAAAAAGAGCAAGTTAATAAACAGTAAGTACAGTAGGCTCCATACTGAGGTTCTGAAAGCTCTCTGTGCATTAATGGGTAGATGTATTTGCATATCCACAGAAAAAAGTCTGGATAGAGACCCACTATACTGACAGCTAACCCTGGGAATTAGGTGGGATAGAAGTGGATGATCATATCTACTCTACATATTGTAATAAGGTTTGAATTTTTACCAGCATCTGCAAATATAAAAAATAAAGAAAATAATAATAATAATAATAATAATATTAACATCTGAAATCTTTAATGCTACAGGGACGTGCAGACATTCTTGGGAGTACTGATTACTAAGAAATACTAAAGGTATATGACTATACTTCAAAGCATGCTACATACTGAAGGTAAAATCCATTTATCCGACCTATTCTCTCAAGGCATTGACTTTAATTAAGTGCTTTTCCTACTAGCCTTATCTGGGATTGCCTTCTGTTACTTCCTGGCAAGGTCTTACTTAATTCTTTGATCTCTGCTTGTTATAGGCAGAACAGATGGAGGAAAACCATAAAAGATTTTCTTGCCCTTTAGTTCGGTCCAAATTCATAATTTTCTTCAGAATACTGATCAAAGTAAATTTATGTTTCCATGGTACCCAGTAGCTACTAACTTTCAGTTTGGCCCCCAAATACTCCTACTACTTCCATATTTTTACTAAGGGATCTGTACCCTCTCCCTGATTTTGTACCTACTAATTCTTGTAACCTTCAGGTACTATTTTCCCTGCCTATCATTACCTCCCCACCCATGTCTGGGTCCTATGCCTTCCTCTATCATAGCACTTATCATATTATACTAAAATTGTTTACTAATCTGTCTCCCCTGTAAGACTGTAAGATGGCTGCAAGTAGGAGTGGATCCAGGTTTTATGGGATCTGACAGTAGTGTAAGAAAGGGAGCTTTCTTTAAGAATATAAGTTATAGGGGGCGCATGGGTGGCTCAGTGGGTTAAAGCCTCTGCCTTCGGCTCAGGTCATGATCTCAGGGTCCTGGGATCGAGCCCCACATCGGGCTCTTGGCTCAGCTGGGAGCCTACTTCTCTGCCTACTACTCCTCTCTGCCTGCCTCTCTGCCTACTTGTGATCTCTGTCAGTCAAATAAATAAATAAAATCTTAAAAAAAAAAGAATATAAGTTATAAAAAAAGAATATAAATTATGATACAAAATTATGTAAAACATAACTTATTTTAAATGAAAAAAGAAATCACAACAGATGACTGAAGCTTTAGAGATTAAGATTTCTCTTTTCTGAAACTTCCTTAGACAGTTTATTAGCAAAGCTTACATAGAAACACATCCTGATTGCATCCTGATTGGCTTTACTGTCACATTACAAGCACTCACAAGGGCCTGTGCAAGTGATGCATCCCAAAGTCCAAGCTTCATTAACTTCACCATAAACCTATGTCTTGCTTTTTCATTACTAAATTCTCAGCAATTCTGAATCAGCCTAATGACTTATACATAATCAGTCTTCAAAATATAGTTGTGTTACATGAGAGCAAGCACTGATGGATAAATCCTCTTTTTACCAAATCCCAGATACAAACACTTCAGTGACTTCTTATTACTCTTGATAAAAGACTACTGCATAGGGACACCTGGGTGGCTCAGTTGGTTAAGTGGCTGCCTTCGGCTCAGGTCATGATCCCAGCATCCTGGGATCGAGTCCCACATCAGGCTCCTTGCTCAGCGGGGAGCCTGCTTCTCTCTCTGCCTCTGCCTGCCACTCTGTCTGCCTGTGCTCGCTTCCTCTCAAACAAATAAATAAATAAAATCTTAAAAAAAAAAAGTCTACTGCATAATCTAGCCCTTGCTTTCCTCTCCAGCTCCTTTCTATATACCTAGCTTTATAAAAAGTTTATAGTATATAGAAAGGTTCTACATACCTTTCTATATACCTAGCTACACTAGCTTTCTCTCCTGGTCTCAGAACCTGTCCATATGCAGTTCCTTCTGTGTAGACCCCTCATCTTACCCTCTACCTCACTTCAAATACTACTTTGTTAATGAAGACTTTCAGCATGGGCTAAATCTCCCAGTTATCTCACTTATGGCATTCTCTACTTTTTCAAAATATTTTTCACAATTGTAATTACAGAGTTGTGTAAAAAGGAGTTCAATATCTATTTTGCTACTGGAATGCAAACTTTATGAAGATAGGGGTCACAGTATTTTTTTATTTATTTTACCCCAGTTTAACACAATGCTGTGTATAGAGTAGGTGCTCAAAAATATGTGTAGAATTGACGAAGAAATGAATGAGAATGAGGGTCTAAGAGGATACAGCATATTGAAGGAAATACAGTGTCTAAGTTCAAAGATATCCACTCACCACAGGGAACAATGAAAATTGTGTAATAGCTAATATTTATTGCTTGCTCTATGCTAGGTTTTGCAGTAGAGTCTTTAAATGTAGTTTTCTCATCTGATCTTCGGAACAACCTTAAAAGAAAGTATATATTAGAATCAGCTTGTTAATTTCCACAAAAATCCTGCTGGATTTTGATTTGAATTGCATTCACTTGACAGATCACTCTAGAGATCAGACTGACAATTTAACAACAATGAGTACTATAAACCATGAATACAGCAAGCATCTCAATTTATTCAGATATTCTTTGATCTATTTTATCTGTTTTGTAGTTTTCCACATGCAGATCTTACACATATTATATTAGAGTTATACCTACTTGTTACATAGTTTTGATGCTGCTGTAAACAATACTATTTTTAAAAAATTCCAATTGTCAATTGCTCATTGTTGGGGTACAGAAAGAGTTTTTTAAATTAACCTTGTATTCTGTAATCTTGTTAAACACACTTATCAGTTTTAGGGATATTTTTGTGGATTCTTTGGAATTTTCTATACAATCATGTTCTCTGTGAATACAGACAATTTTATTGGTTTTTTTTTTTCAGTCTGGATGCCTTTTATTTCTTTTCCTTGCTTATTGCTCTGTTGAATAGAAGTGGTTAAAATGAATATCTTGCTTTGTTCCTTATTCAAGGGCAAACATTTAGTCTTTCACCACTAATCGTTAGTGTTTTTTGCACATGTTCTTTATCAGGTTAAGGAAACTCTCTTGTCTTCCTAGTTTGTTCTAAGTTTTCATCATTAATGATGTTGAATTTTGTTGAATGCTCTGTATCTATTGAGATAATCACATAATCCTTTTCTTTTAAAACTTTAATTCTAGTATAGCTAACAAACAGTATTATAATGGTTTCAGGAGTACAATATCGTGATTCAACAATTCTAAACATTATTTAGTGTTCATCTTGATAAGTGTACTCTTAATCTTTATCACCTATTTCAACCATCCCTCCATCTACCTCCCCTCTGGTAATCAACTGTTCTCTATAGTTAAAAGTCTGTTTTTTGGTTTGTGTCTTCTTTTTTCCTTAAATTCCACATATGAACTAAATCATATGGTATTTGTCTTTCTCTGGCTGACATATTTCACTTAGCATTAGACTCTCTAGATCTATCCATGTTGTTGCAAATGACAAGGTTTCATTCTTTTTGCAGCAGACTAATATTCTTTGTGTATATATATCACATCTTCTTTATCCATTCATCTGTTGACGGATACCTTGGCTGCTTCCATAATTTGGCTATTGTAAATAATGCTGTAATAAACATAAGGGTGCATATATCTTTTTGAATTAGTGTTTTCATTTTGGGAGGGTTAAATACCCAGTAGTGGAACTACTGAATCACCTGGTAGTTCTATTTTTAATTTTTTAAGGAACGGTATTTCACAGTGGCTGTACTAGCTGCATTCTCACCAACAGTGCAAAGGATGCTTTTTCCTCTGCATCCTTGCCAACACTTGTTTTTTGTCATGTTTTTTATTTTAGCCATTAGCCATTATGACAGATGTGAGGTGATATCTCATTGTGGTTCTGATTTGCATTTCCCTGATGGTTAGCGGTGTTGAGAATCTTTTCATGTATCTGTTTGCCATCCGTAGGTTTGCTTTGTAGAAATGTCTGTTCATGTCTTCTGACATTTTAAAATTAGATTATTTGGGTTTTTTGGTGTTGAGTTGAATAAATTTTTTTATATATTTTGGATACTAAGCCTTTATCAAATATGTCATTTGCAAATATCATCTTCCATCCCATAGGTAGGTTGCCTTTTGATTGTGAATGGTTTCCTTTGCAGTGCAGAAGCTTTTTGACGTAGTCTTAATAGTTTACTTGTGCCTTTGTTTCCCTTGCCTCAGGAGACTTATCTAGAAAAATGTTGCTATAGCTGATGTAAGAGAAGTTATGGTCTGAGCTCTCTTCCAGGATTTTTATGGCTTCAGGTTTCATATTTAGGTTTTTAATCAACTTTGAGTATATTTTTGCATATGGTGTAAGAAAGTGGTTCAGTTTCATTCTTTTTGCATATAGCTGTCCAGTTTTCACAACACCCATTTATTGAAGAGACTGTCTTTTTTCCATTGTATATTCTTGACTCCCTTATCGAAAACTAATTGACCAAGTAATTGTGAGTTTATTTCTGGGCTCTCTATTCTCTTCCATTGATCTATGTGTCTTTCAGCCAATTCCACACTGTTTTGATTGTTACAGCTTTGTATTATATATTGAAATCTGGGATTGTGATACATCCAAGTTTTGTTCTTTTTAAAGATTGACTTGACTAGTCGGGGTCCTCTGTGGTGCCATACAAATTTTAGGACTGTTGGTTCTAGTTCTGTGAAAAAAAATGATGCCGGTGTTTTAATAGGAATTGCATTAAATCTGTAGGTTGCTTTGAGTAGTATGGCCACTTAACAATTTTTTTGTTCCAATCCACGAGCAAGGAAAATCTTTCCATTTGTTTGTGCTGTCTTTAATTTCTTCCATCAGTGTTTTATAGTTCTCAGAGTACAGGTCTTTTACTTCCTTGATTAAGTCTATTTCTAGGTATTTTATTTTTTGGTACAATTGTAAATGGGATTGTTTAATTAATTTCTCCAGCTGCTACTTCATGAGTAGTGTATAGAAATAAAACAAATTTCTGTACACTGACTATGTACCCTGAGACTTTACTGAATTCATTTATCAGTTCTAGTAGTTTTTTGGCAGAGTCTTCACGACTTTCTCTATACAGTATCACGGCATGTACAAATAATGAAAGTTGATGTCTTCATTATCAATTTGGATGCCTTTGTTCCTTTTTCTTGTATAGCTGCTATGTTTAGGGCTTCCAGCACCATTTAAATAAAAGTGGTAAGAGTGGACATCCTTTTCTTGTTCCTGATTTTAGGGGGAAACCTCTCAATTTTTGCCATTGAGTATGATGCTAGCTGTGGGCTTTTCATATATAGACTTCATTATTTCAAAGTGTGCTCCCTCCATACTTACTCTGTTGAGTGTTTTTATCATGAATGGATGTTGTCCTTTGTCAAATGCTTTTTCTGCTTCTATTGAATGATCATATGATTTTTATCCTCTTATTGATGTGACCACGTACCACGTTGATTGATTTGTTATTTAACCTCCATATATTTGTGTTTTTTCCAGTGTTTTTCTTATGATCAATTTCTAGTTTTATAGCATTGTGATCAGAAAAGATACATGGTATGACTTTGATCTTTTTTAATTTGTTGAGACTTATTTTGTGGCCTAATATGTGAACTGTTCTGGAGACTGTTATACATACACTTGAGAAGAAGTGTACTCTGCTGTTTAGGATGGAATGTTCTGAATATATATGTTAAATCCATCTGGCCCAATGTGTCATTCAAAGCCAATTTCCCTCTTGATTTTCTGTCTATATAATCTAACCACTAATCCAAATGGGGTGTTAAAGTGCTTTACTATTATTGTATTACTATCAATTACTTCCTCTATGTCCGTTATTAACTGTTTATGTATTTGGGTGCTCCCATGTTGGGTGCACATTGACAATTGTTATCTTCTTGATTATATAGTGTTCTTTGTCTCATGTTACAGTCATTGTTTTAAAGCCTGTTTTGTCTAATGTAAATATTGCTTTCCTTTTTGCATAGTAAATGTCTTTCCATCTCTCTCTTTCAACCTGCATGTATCTTTAGATCTCAAGTGAATCTCTTGTAGGCAGCATATAGATGGGTCTTGTTTTGTTTTGTTTTTAAATCTATTCCATCACTCTATGGATTTTAATTGCAGCATTTAGTCCATTTACAGTCAAAGTAATTATTGATAGGTTTGTATATATTGCCACTTTGTTACATGTTTTATAATTGTTTTTGTAATTCTGCTCTGTGTCATTCTTCCCTTGCTCTTTTCTCTCATGGTAAGTTGGCTTTCCTTAGTGATATACTTGGATTCCTTTGTCTTTATTCTTTGCATATCTATTACTGATTTTTGATTCATGGTTACCAATTAACCATAATATAACGTGTTATGCATATAGCAGTATGTATTAAGTTGATGGTTGCTTAAATTTGAACACACTCTTTACTCCTCTCCATCCATGTTTTAAGTGTGTAGTGTAATACTTTACATCCTTTTATTTTGTGAGTCAGTTGAGTGATTTTTATAGATAGCAGATTTTTAGTACAGAAAAGCAGATTTTTACTGCTTTTGTGTTTCCTACCTTTCTTACTCCTATTTATAGTCTTTTCTTTCCACTCAGGGACACCCCTTTAACATTTTTTGTAAAGCTCATTTAGTGTCTGAATTCCTTTAACTTTTGTTTGTCTGGGAAATTTGTCACTTTTTCCTTCGTTTCTGAATGATAGCCTTGCTGGATAGAGTATTCTTGGTGGTAGGTTTTTTTTATTGCCAGCACTTTAAATTTATCATGCCACTCCTCTAGTCTGCAAAGTTTTTGCTGAAAATCACCTGATAGCCTTATGAGGTTTCCCTTGTAACTGTTTTCTTTCCTCTTGCTGCTTTAAAAATTCTCTTTATCACTACCTTTTGCCATTTTAATTACCATTTGTTTAATTACCATTTAATTACCATTTGTCTAGAAGGTCTGAAGCTTCTAGGGTTGACTTTGTTGGGGGCTCTCTGTGTCTCCTGGACCTAGATTCCTGTTTCCTTCTCCAGATTTGGGACGTTTTCAGCTATTATTTCTTCACATGAATTCTCTGCCCCCTCTTCTCTCCTCCTTCTGGGATCTCTATAATGTGAGAATCTTATTATGCTTGATTGTGTTGCTCACTTTCCTAAGTATATTTTCATTTTTCTTTCTCCTATTCACCTTGATTACTTTCCATCACTCTGTCCTCCAAGTCCCTCATCCATTTACTGCTTCCTCTGGTCTACTACTAATTCCACCTAGTGTATTTTTAATTTCATTTATTGAGTTCTCCATCACTGGTTTGTTCTTTTTTTCTGTTTCCATCTCTTTGCTAAGGATCTCACCGAGGTCCTCCACTCTTGAGAAAAGTCCTCTGAGTATGTTTATGACCTTTACTTTAAATTCTCTACTGGGCATATTATCATCTCTGTTTCATTTAGGTCTCTTACTGTGATTTTTGCCTTTTTCTTTTATTTGGAACATATTCCTCTGTCTCCTCATTTTGTCTAACTCTCTGTATCTCTTTCTATGTGTTGGGAAAGTCAGCTACATATCCTGCTCTTGAAAGTAGTGGCCTTTTGAAGAAGAGGTCCTGTAGTGCCCCATAGTGTAGTGTCCCCTGTTCACTGGATATTGGTGCTTCAGTGGTATCTTCTATATATACTTCATGTGCCCTGCTATTGTGTCTGAGCCAATTTTGCTTTCAGTTCAGTCATCTGCAACGGTTCTCTTTGCCTATTGTGGACAGGGTTTGGTTCCTATGTTGTTAGTGGATCAGTCTGGGGCTGTTTTGAGTTTAAGCCGAGTCAGATGAGGTGCTTCCAGAGATGCAGCAGCACTGAACTGTGGGAGACCATAGGGGCCAACTTTGTAGTGCGATCAGGAGAGGATTTGCTGTTGCTGGGTTAAAGGGGGCAGATTGGCAGAAATATGTTGTGGTATTAGCAAGGTTTGCATGGGTCTCTGTGGGAAGGGACTTGGAGCTGTGGCCTGCTGGAGGGGGAGTGTCTGCAGGAGAACAAATGGATGAGATGCACTGTTTGCATATTTGGTGTCAGGTGTTGGAATAGCACGATTCCCTCAGGTATCTGTGTGTTTATGCTTTGGTGTGGGGAGGGACATAATGTCCACCATGTCCTTTGTTCCCAGAGAAGTCTCCCAATAATCCCTGCCCCTCCAGCACATGTTCTGAGAATAGTAAACAAATCTCCCTTTCATATACACCTAGCATTTTTCAAACTGCTGCTTTCTATGTTGTATCTCCATAGAACTATTTGCTGTGCTGTTCTCTTGAAGGGTGGAGACTTAGTTTCTTCTCAGCTTCTCAGCTCTCCCATGATCCTGCTGATTTTTAACATTCCAGGCTTTAAGTATTGCTGATTGTAAGAACGCGTGAACTAGGTCCCTCTGGTTTTCAGAGCCAAATGTTATAGGGATTTGTCTTCCCCATGCAAGCTCACTGCTGTGAAAATCTGTTTCTCTCCCTTCTCCAAGCTCATGGCATTCCTCCTCCTTCATACTGTCCCACAGATCCATTTAGCTCTTAACCATGTCTCTGCCCTTCCCATCCTCTTCAATGTGTTCTCTTGTCTGTATTTACCTGTAGAGTTCGTTGTGCCAGTCTTCAGGTGGTTTCCTGGGTTATACACACTAAAGTGACTGCTAGTCATATGCAAGGGACAAGGTGAGCTTAACATCCTCCTATTGTGCCATATTCCCCAGAATACCCCTTTGGTCTTTCTTATTTAGTCTGTAGAACACTGATTTTTGAATGTAGAACCAACTTTGCATTCTCAGCATAAATGCTACTTTTTTACATATTGTTAGCTTCAATCAGCTAATATTTTGTTAAGGATTTCTGATTCTGTGTTTACAAGGGATGTTGCTCTGTAGTTTGTAATGGCTTTGTCTGATTTTTCTATCAGAGTAATACTAACTTCATAAAATGAGTTGGGAAGTACTTCCTCCTCTTTTATTTTATTAAAAAGTTGGTATATAATTGGTATTGTTTCTTTCTTACATGTCTAGCAAGGTTTATCAGTGAAGCAATATGAGCCCAGAGTTTTCTTTGTTGAAAGGTTTTTAAAAATTCAATTTATTTCCTTAATAAATGCAATACTATTCAAGTTATTTCTCCTTGACTGAATATTGGTAGCTCGGGTCTTTTAAGAACTTGGTCTATTTCATCTAAGTTCTTGATATTTGGGGCATATAATTTGTGTCTTATCTCTCTCCTTTTTTTTTTCTTGATCATTCCGGCTAGAGATTTGCCAATTTTATTGATTTCAAAGAACCTGGTTTAGTTTAATTTTCTCTATTGTTATTCTGTTTTAAATTTCACTGATGTCCGTTTTTAACTATTTCCTTCATTTTGCTTGCTTTGGATTTAAAATTTTCTTGTTTTTATAGTACAATGATCTTGACACTTAGATCATTTGATGCCAGAAATTTCCCTCAAAACAGTACTATAGCTGCATCCACAAATTTTAATATAGTGTATTATCATATTTATTCTATTTTAAATATTTTTTAAGCTTCCTTTGTGACTTCTTCTTTGACCCATAGGTTATTTAGATATGTGTGGTTTAACTTACAAATTTTTGAGGAAATTCAAAATATTTGAGGAATCTTCCAGATATCTTTCTGTTATTGGTTTCTGGTTTAATTCCATTCTGGTTAGAGGATATACTTTAATTTTAGCCCTTTTGATTTGATTAAAATTTGGCCTGAATTTATGGCCAGAATATGGTCTATCTTGGTGAATGTATCTGTGCACTTGTAAAGAGTGTGTATTTTGTTGAATTGAGTATTCTATAAATGTTAACCAAGTAAAATTGGGTGACAGTGCTTTCAGGTCCTTACCCTTATGATTTTCTACTTATCCTATCTATCACTGTGAGAGGAATATTGGAGTCACCAAGTAGAAATGTCAATTTGTCTATTTCTCTTTTGAATTATATCTGGTTTTGCTTCACATATTTTAAATTTCTGTTTTGCATACACATTTGGGATTGTTATGTCTTTTTCACCTGGTGAACCAACCCTTTTATTATTATGTAGTGTTCCTCTTTACCTATAGCAATACTTTGTCTCATTTTAATAAAGCCACTCCAGCTTTCATTTGATTAGTGTGGTTCTTTTCATACACCTATTCAGCAGTAGCCAAGGAAAATGTTACATTAATACAAGATAGGTTTCAATCACAGGACAATCTTCTTATGGGTAACTCTCACTCCATCTTCAATTCATAAGGAATATTGTTCAGAGAGAATTATGAATGGATCAAGAGTTATTAATAGGAGACTTTTTGGTAGCAATTCTAACTTGACCTCAAGTGTCCTGACTCCTATTGATTTGGAAATGGGAAAGACAGGAATGAAAGACTTCTCCACAAATTCTCAAACTTTACTATGCACAGGAGTCACGTGTGAATACCTGTTAAAAATACAGATTTCTGGGTTAACTGGCTGGCTTATTCAGTAGAGCCATGTGATTCTTGATCTTTGGGTTGTGAGTTCAAGCCCCCATGTTGGATGTAAAGATTACTTAAAAAATTTTTTAAAGGGGTGCCTGGGTGGCTCAGTGGGTTAAGCCTTTGCCTTCAGCTCAGGTCATGATCTCAGGTTACTGGGATCAAGCCCCGCATCAGGCTCTCTGCTCAGCAGGGAGCCTGCTTCCCCCTCTCTCTCTGCCAGCCTCTTTGCCTACTTGTGATCTCTTTCTCTCTCTGTGTCAAATAAATAAATAAAACCTTAAAAAAATTTTTTTAAAGTTAAAAAAAATATATATATATAGATTTCTGAGGCTCACCCTCAGAAATTCCAGTGCTAGTACTAAGGAATCTGCCATTTTATTTTTTTAATTTTTAAATTTTTTAAAAGGTCTTATTTATTTACTTGAGAGACAGAGACAGAGCATGGGGTGGAGGAGCAGAGGGAGAAGACTCCCCATTGAGCAAGGAGCCCAACAAGCTCAATCTCAGAATCCTGTGACATGACCTGAGCCAAAAGCAGATGCTTAACAGACTGAGCCACCCAGGTGCCCAGGAATCTGCCATTTTAGCAAGCCACCCCAGATGAATCTGATGCAGATATTCCATGAACCATACTTAACAAATACTAACCTATTCGGTGCTCTTTAAAGCAGCACGGTCCAGGAAAACAAATGTCATACAACCCACACATGTAATTTTGAGTTTTTGGTAGACCCTTTAGAAAAAATAAAAAAGAGGGGCTTCTCTCTCGCCTTTGTCTGCTTCTCCCTTGTCCTCTCCTTCTGCTTCACCACCCCTCCTCTTCTCACATGCTCTCTCACTCTCTCTCTCAAATAAATAAAATCTTTTTTAAGAAGTAAAAAAGAAAAAACATATGAAATTAATTTTAACTATACATTTTATATAGCCCAATATATCCAAATATCATTTTGACATATGGTACTGGTCACATTTCAAGCACTCAGTAGTCACGTGTGGCTAGTGGATAAAAAACAGTACAGATTTAAAGCAATGTTTCTGAACATCTTTGATGACAATAGTCACCTCAAATTTTTTCTCCTCTCTTTTTTTTCTTTGAATACTTTTTAAATACATAGTTAATAAACTTCTCCCTTTAAGTAATGAAACTTCCATTATTCACAGATGCTTTGATTGTGTACATTTAAAAAATCCAAAAAATCTGCAGATAAAATTTTAGAATGAGTAAGTGTATTAAGCAGGGTCACTGGATAAATGTCAAGCTAAAAAAATCAATTGTATTTCTATATTCCATCAACAAATAATGAGAAAATAAAATTAGGAAAACATGAGACTATTTTGAATTATATAAGCATATGAAACCAGATTGCTTTGAATAAATTTGAATAAATTTAAGGATGTATAAGACATCTACAGAGAAAACTATAAAATATTGCTAAAAATAAAAGATAAATTAATGAATGGATATGTCATGTTCATTGGCTGGACAACTTAATTCTCCCCAACTGATTTATAGATTGATGGTTTCCTAATCAAATCATGAGCAGGCTCTTTGTAGAAATTGATTAGCTAATGCTAAAATTCATATGGTAATGTGTAAGCCAAGAATTGCCAAGCCAACCATGAAAAAGAACAAAGTTGGAGAATCTATGCTACTAGACATTAAGGTTCATATATCTATAATAATTAAGAGTATATGATATTGGGCACTTGGGTGGCTCAGTTGGTTAAATGTCTGCCTTCGGCTCAGGTCGTGATCCCAGGGTTCTGCTTCTCCCTCTGCCTCTGCCTCTCTCTCTCATGAATAAATAAATAAAATCTTTTTAAAAAAGAGTGTATGATATTGGTATAAACATGTGCAGAACGAAGTCCAGAAGCATACCTAAGTTTATCTGGGTACTTGCTTTATGATAAAGGCTACACTGTAGACAAGCAGGGAAAGAATGATCTTTTTTAAAAAATGGTGTTTGGGGCGCCTGGGTGGCTCAGTGGATTAAGCCACTGCCTTCGGCTCAGGTCATGATCCCAGGGTCCTGGGATCGAGTCCCGCATCGGGCTCTCTGCTCAGCAGGGAGCCTGCTTCCTCCTCTCTCTCTGCCTGCCTCTGTCTGCTGTGATCTCTCTCTGTCAAATAAATAAATAAAATCTTAAAAAAAAATGGTGTTTGGCAGTGAGATACCACCTCACACCAGTCAGAATGGCTAAAATTAACAAGTCAGGAAATAGACAGACGTTGGTGAGGATGTGGAGAAAGGGGAACCCTCCTACACTGTTTATGAGAATACAAGCTGGTGCAGTCACTCTAGAAAACAGTACAGAGGTTCCTCAAAAAGTTGAAAATAGAGCTTCTATATGACCCAGCAATTGCACTATTGGGTATTTACCCAAAAGATACAAATGTAGTGATCTGAAGGGGCACCTGCACTCTGATGTTTATAGCACCAATGTATACAATAGCCAAACTATGGAAAGAGCCTAGGTGTCCATCAATAGATGAATGGATAAAGAAGAAGGGGTATATATATACAATGGAATATTATACAGCCATCAAAAGACTGAAATCTTGCCATTTGCAATGACGTGGATGGAACTAGAGGCTATAATGCTAAGTGAAATAAATCAATTAGAGAAAAACAATTATCATATGATCTCACTGATATAAGGAATTTGAGAAGTAAGACACAGGATCATAGGGGAAGGGAGGGGGAAAATGAAACAAGACGAAGCTAGAAAGGGAGACAAACCATAAGAGACTCTTAATCTCAGGAAACAAACTGAGGGTTGTTAGAGGGGAGGGGGGTAGAAGGAATGGGGTGGCTGGGTGATGAACATTGGGGAGGGTATGTGCTATGGTGAGTTCTGTGAATTGTGTGAGACTGATGAATCACAGACCTGTACCCCTGAAACAAATAATATATGTTAATTTTAAAAAAGAAAGAAAGTAAGTGAGTGGTTGGTCAGCCAGATATGCAAACAGAAAAAAATTAATGTACCCTGCCTTACCACTTCATATACAAAATAATCAGTTCAATGGGTATTTTAGGTCTAAATGTAAAGGGTAAAACAATAAGACAAAATAATACAGAAGAATATATTCATTACATGGGGTAGGCAATAATTTCCTGAATAAAAAAAGCACTAATTACAAGGCAAAATATTGATAAATTGAACTATAATACAGTTAAGAACTTCTTTTCATCAAAAGACACCACTAAACCAGTGAACAGAATACAGGGTGGGTAAAGATATTTGTAATACACATAATCAACAAAACGATTACATTCAGAATATATGAAGACCAAATACCTATTTGATAAGAAAAAGATAGGTAACAGAAAACAAGTAGACTTCAAAAGGCATTCATGGATGATACCCAATGGTTAAACATTTGAAAAGGTGCTTAATTTAATAAGTCACGAGGAGAATGCAATGAGATAACACTGTGTACTCACCAGAATGGCTAAAATGAAAAAGACTATTGATATCAAGTGTTGGTGAAAACACAGAAAAACTGGAATAGCTAATGGGTTTTGTAAACTGAATAACCACTTTGGAAAACTGTTGCACAATATATAAAGCCCAATATCTTTGACCTACCAATTTCACTCCTAGGCACATGTCCCCCAATGGAAATGTTCACCAACATCTAAAACTGTGTAGAAGTACTTTTATTAATAGCCCCAAACTGGGAAAAGCCAAATGTTCATCAACAATACACATTAAATAAATTTTATATATTCAAATATTAGAATACAATATAGCAACAATAATGAACAAACTATAGCTATATGCAACACGAATCTCACAAAAATATTGAATGAAAGAAGACAAACATAAAAAAAATCCTCTCTTTCCACCTGTATTAAGTTCAAAACAAGACAAAACTAATTTATAGTATTTGAAGTCAGAACAACTGGTTATCTTTAAAAGGAGATAAAGGTTGGTAAGAGAGTATGGTTGTGCCAAGACCTTGTCAAAACTGGTAATGATCTGGGGTGCCTGCATGGGTCTGTCAGTTGAATGTCCAACTCTTGATTTTAGCTCATGATCTCGTGGTCATGAGATGGAGCCCCGAGTCAGGCTCTGCACTCAGCATGGAGTCTGCTTGAGATTCTCCCTATCCCTCTCCCTCTGCTCCTCCTTCTAATCTCTCTCTCAAATAAAAATAAATAAATAAAATCTTAAAAGAAAAAAAAAAACCTAGTAATGATCTACTTCCTGAACTGGATGGCTGTTACACAGTTTTGCTCACTATAAAAATACATCTTGCTATTCACTAATGCCATATGTACTTTTCTGCATGTATGTTCTTTTTTTTTTTTTTTTTTTTAAAGATTTTATTTATTTATTTGTCAGAGAGAGAGAGAGAGAGAGAGAGCGAGAGTGAGCACAGGCAGATAGAGTGGCAGACAGAGGCAGAGGGAGAAGCAGGCTCCCTGCTGAGCAAGGAGCCTGATGTGGGACTCGATCCCAGGACTCTGGGATCATGACCTGAGCCGAAGGCAGCCGCTTAACCAACTGAGCCACCCAGGCGTCCCTGCATGTATGTTCTTATGCAATAAAATTTTGTTAATAATAATTCTGAATATATTCCTTCATTTTTCCTTCATGTGGTACTTGGAAGATTTAGTGTGTATACTAACATCTCTTATCATCAGAGAGCTAACTAGGTTAACAGTGTCACTTCATTTACCTTATCTTTAAAATGAAGTAGTTAATCTTTAGATGACTTCAGATGTGCACTGACTTCTAATCTTATATTAGTCTATAAACTGGGAGAAAGATTTAGTTACATTCTGATTCTTGTACTATTATTTTATTCCCTTAAGCTATTCAATTAGGTCATCTGAAGACTAAATTAAGTGATGGAACTTGTCTTGAACATCAAAACCACTTCTTGAGTGGGCTTTGTTTTTAAGAATACCCTTGAGGCAGCATTAGTTGTTGCTGTTTTCACTCTTAAAACCCTTTTAATACCTTACTTCTACTACAGCTCTTAGCAGTATGCGTTGAAATTGTTTGCTTATTTCTCTATCTTCTTTAGTAGTCTGTATACTTCTTAAGGGTAGGAATTCCCTCCCTCTAATTCAGCATCATGCCTTTCTTATTTAATGGGCAAAAGACACCTAGGATTCAGAAACAAAAGGGTTCAGTCTGAAAATACTCTGTTCAATGGCAGAAACTGAGCTTCAGGGGTTACACCTCCTGGCAAGGAGAATTTACATGAATTATTGCTTGCCACTTCCTGAATCTGATCTTAGAGTAAAAATGCTCATGTGGACACAAGCAAACTTTATTAACAAGATTTCTAACATAATGAGAATTTTTGCTTCACTTTAGCTAAGAAGTTAAAAAAAATAAACAGCCATCGTATAGGTGGGGAAAAGACTTGATGGTTTAAAACATTCTTTAACTTAACATCCCTTGGTTAAAAGCAAACACACATTTCAGCCCTAGAGAGCATGATTCTCCCCTCAGAATCAATGGGAAAGCAGGGCCATGCATTTTCAATAGTGGACATGAAATTCAATTTGATTCACAATAGTCCATGCAGATTTTTCCCAAGTTATTTTTATATTAAGGCATGCTTGAAAAATTTCAACCCAGATTTAGGTTTAAGTTTCCCAGACTTGGTAAGTAATTGCGGCAGTAATGAGTTCTTATGTCTTAATTTGGTCTGCTCCAGATGTTAACATCTAGACTGTTTGTTTTTCATTTTCCACCCCTCTGCATTTCCTTATAAAACAGTACATTTTTAACTGTTCTGATTTTTTATATGGTGTGTGTGTGTGTGTGTGTGTGTGTGTGTGTAAGAAGTCAGGAAGTAGTAGGGTGGGCAGGAAGTTTAAGATCTCAGTTCGGTCAGTATGTCTGCTGGAGAGAAGCTGCAGAAGGACCAGTTTTACCTCCACAGAAGTCATACTGGCTTATATTTGCAAGATGGTGTGGTCCTAAGGAACATGCATGCAGGGCTGCTGGTGTGCTTCCCCTAAGGCAAGTTCCATATTGGTGGTCCTCTTTGAATGGGAAATAAAATCCCTGTGGCAGAGTTGGCTATGCTGTACCGCAACTCAACGTACTCCTCTGCTTTTAAAGGAGGGGAACTAGGGGAATGAGTCCCCTCCTATAAACCAGCACAACTGAGTAATCGGAAAAGCTTGGCTTATACATCCAAGCTAATAAAGTAGTGTACTGATAGAGTATATTAATAAGAACCTGCATTTTAGACCCAGCTGGTGAGCAGCTGGATGGCAGCTGAGATCTGGGATTGTTCTTCAACAGATAAGGGAGACCTTGCTCAAGGGAAGTGGTTCTCAAATTTTAGTGTGCATGGAAATCAGTAGAGTGCTTGCTAAAAATGCAGATTCCATGGTCACAAGCCTAAGAATTCTGAGCCAGAAGAACTTGGATATAACCCAGAGATCTGCCTTTTTAATAAGCAGCCTCAGGTGATTCTGATGCAGGTGGTGGGAAACCACATTTTGAGAAATACTGTTTCTCAGAGCTACTAATATCATCATTCAAGATCTTTAGCAGCTGAAAAAGATAAATAGGCTTTCAACCAATCTTTTCAGTTGGTTTTTGACAGCTGAGTCCAATCCACAGCTGGTAAAGGGGCTGGATAATGACCAGATATAGGTTTGATCCCTCGGGATAGAATGCTTAAAGTGGTTTGGGGACCTCTGTTTCTCTCCCACCAATAAGGGGATTGGACGGCAGCCACAGACTGGGCTGGAAATCCAGCTGGCACAAAACTTGGAAGACAATCCTCAGTGAGGTCTGGGTTCAATATCTAGCTGCTAAAGAGCTTGGCTGGCCGCCTTATAGTGTGCAGTCAATCTCCAATTGATATAATGCTTTGATAACGTATGAGCAGCACGGGTTAAATCCAGAAACTGTAAAGTACTTAGATAAAAGTTCTAAGACCTAAAGTTTGGCCCCCAAATGGCATGGATCTTGGACAATATTTGGGAATGAATTTAATCCTCAAATAGTAAGAGTTTTGGATGTCAGGAATGAGGTCTGGGTTCAATCTCTTGTCATTAAAAAGCTTGGAAGACCCGCTTGGAGTCTGGTTTCAATCGTCAGATGGTAAAGAGTTCAAATGACAACAATGGTTTCTAGGTTCAAGTGAAAGCTGACAAACAGCCTGAAATAAACTGCAAGATCTGGGTTCAATCTCAAAATGTTAAGGGTTTAGATAATTGTCATGAGGAATGAGTTCAGCTTGGAGGATTCTAAAGTCTAGGTGAGGTAGCTAAGAATCTGCACCAGATGATTAGAGGCAACTTGTGGTCATGATCCATGTGGGAAAGGATTTAGACAGTGGCTACTCTTTTCAAATTATGAGATAGAGAGGATGCCCAGATACCATTGATCCAGGGCTACACATTTAGCTAATGAAGCAAGAAGCTTGAATTCCAGCCATGGAGTAAGAAAATATGTATACAAGTACTAGGTCATGGACTAATTTTGCAAAAGAATACTATGGGACTTCTCCAAATCCATAACTATGGAGATATAGGCACCAGGGATGGGAATGTGATTCTTGAAATAATGGAACTCTTTTGCCAGGACTTTTGCTGACAGAACAACTGTTTTATATGGCTACAAGAGCAGACGTCTGAAAAGCATTGAAATCTACTATGTGTGTTCCTAAGTAGGATGACAGCTGGCACCACTGCATAAAATCTTGTTCCTAGTTTTACAGTTTCACTAATACTTTTCTTTCTGATTATTCTGATTTATCAACAAACAGCAGTTCCTGGAAACTTTTAAAAGCATATTCAAATAGTCAAGAGGCAGGCAGCTCTCCAAACACCTCTAACAATCCATGAGGCTCTTTGAGAGACAAAAATGGAAATGATCTCTTAGAGAAGAAGCAAAAATCAAGCCATGATAACCAACTAGTTTTCTTCCTGGAGATATTTATTCTTTGACCTGACAATTCAAGGTGATTTTTAAAAAGATGGCTTCATTAGGGAACTGGTTTAAAGCATGGATATATCTGCCAAAACCTTCCATACTTCTTGAATCTGAGCATGTTCTGAAAAATACTTTTTATGGAATAACCATGCTTCAGAATTCTGGAATATATTAGGCATTTGTTTTAAGACACTGTTATTGAAATAATATTGTTATTAATAGATAAGATTTATTGAGCACTTATTATATGTTAGGTACTGTATGAAATATTTTATCTCTACTAGCTTATTTAATACTTAACATAACCCTATAAAGGAGGTCTTGTTATTATCCTCATTTTATAGATAAGGAAACTAAGACACAGATGTTAAGCAAGTTACCTAACATTACTGCTTAAGGCTACATTTCCTAGCATCCCTTGCAATTCAGTTGTAATCACATGATTAAATTCAGCCAATGAGAAATGTGAGTAAAAGTGATACATACCACTTTTGGGCCTAGACTTTTAAAACATCTAGTGTTGGGGTGCCTGGGTGGCTCAGTGGGTTAAGCCTCTACCTTCAGCTCAGGTCATGATCTCAGGGTCCTGGGATTGAGCCCCACATCAGGCTCTCTGCACAGCAGGGAGCCTGCTTCCCCCTCTCTCTCTGCCTGCTTCTCTGCCTACTTGTGATCTCTCTCTCTCTCTCTGTTGAATAAATGAATAAAATCTTAAAAAAAAAATCTGGTGCAATCATCAGATTTTTTATAACCCTGCCACAGTAAGCTTAGATGTCAGTGGTTCAGATGACATAATAAGATGAACAAGGATTGTTAACATGTTTCAATCAGACTTTAAGCAAGAAATAAGTTTCAATTGGGTGGAAGTATTTCCACAAATTTAAGATCTTACTGATTATTTTAGTACTACTATGTTAAAAAAAAGTCAACAAATAAACAATGTTGTCAAATTATAAGACATACACTTCCCCCTTCCCCCTTATTTCACAGATGTTGATTGTAGAAAAAAGGACAGGACTTAGCTTCTTCACTATGGGGACTCAGGCAGCAATTACAAGAGGTTCTAACTACTTAAAGAGGGAGCAATATAAGCTTCAAAAAGGATATAAATTGCAATTGATTGGAACTCACAAAATATATTTAAATCCATTAATATATATTAATATAAATATATAAAATTTATATGAAATATATATAATATAATATATAAATATATAATTTATTTAATAAAAATACACTAAGTCCATTAGTCTATACATAAAAACCAACTGGTTAGGGTTCCTGGTTGGCTCAGTCAGTTAAGCGTCTGCCTTTAGGTGAGGTCATGATCTCAGGGTCCTGGGATAGCTGGGCTCCCTGCTCAGTGGGCAGTCTCTTCCTCCCTCTCCCTCCCCTTCCCCTGCTCATTCTGGTGTGCTTCCTCTCTCTTAAAAAAACCAAAATCTTTTTAAAAATTTTAAAAATAAAAAACCACATTGTCACCTTTGGAGGATGATAGAGACCAATTAATTATCTTGAAAAATGGTAAATAAGGGAAAAGAATCACTTATCCCATCCCATCTTTCCTACATGGAAATCCTACTTATCCCACCTACCATTGATTAACCAGTAGATGTGGGAAACAAATTTTTATAAAAACATTCCAACTGATAAATTAAAAATAAATGATAGAATATCACCATTTTTGCCACCTCCAATGATTTAATTCATTGGGACACTAAGCATCAATAGCTGCTAGCATCACGAAGAAGAGGGGCAACCAGACACCATGCCTTCTTAATGAAAACTAAAAACCATCTATAGACTTGTCCAGAGTGTAATCTAAAGACATTGGAACCATTTCAAGGGATTTGTGAGGTCCTTACATTTCCAACTACATATCTGTGTGAGACCAGGTTTTCTTCACATACTTCAAATAAAATAATATACTGCAACAGATTGCATGCAAAAGCAGATATGATAATCCAGCTGTCTTCTATTAAGCCAGATATTAAAGAGATTTGCAAAAAAAGTAAAACAATGTCATTCTTCTCACCATTTTTTCATTCTGTAAAATACAGTTATTTGTGATTTTAAAATGTTATTTATGTTAACTTGAAATGGGTTTATTATTGTTATTTTTAAAAATGAATTATTACCTAGCCTCAGCAATCAGACAACAAAAAGAAATTAAAGGCATCCAAATTGGCAAAGAAGAAGTCAAACTATCACTCTTCGCAGATGATATGATACTATATGTGGAAAACCCAAAAGACTCCACTCCAAAACTGCTAGAACTTGTACAGGAATTCAGTAAAGTGTCAGGATATAAAATCAATGCACAGAAATCAGTTGCATTTCTCTACACCAACAACAAGACAGAAGAAAGAGAAATTAAGGAGTCAATCCCATTTACAATTGCACCCAAAACTATAAGATACCTAGGAATAAATCTAACCAAAGAGACTAAGAATCTATACACAGAAAACTATAAAGTACTCATGAAAGAAACTGAGGAAGACACAAAGAAATGGAAAAATGTTCCATGCTCCTGGATTGGAAGAATAAATATTGTGAAAATGTCTATGCTACCTAAAGCAATCTACACATTTAATGCAATTCCTATCAAAGTACCATCCATTTTTTTCAAAGAAACGGAACAAATAATCCTAAAATTTATATGGAACCAGAAAAGACCTCGAATAGCCAAAGCAATATTGAAAAAGAAAGCCAAAGTTGGTGGCATCACAGTTCCGGACTTCAAGCTCTATTACAAAGCTGTCATCATCAAGACAGCATGGTACTGGCACAAAAACAGACACATAGATCAATGGAACAGAACAGAGAGCCCAGAAATAGACCCTCAACTCTATGGTCAACTAATCTTCGACAAAGCAGGAAAGAATATCCAATGGAAAAAAGACAGCCTCTTCAACAAATGGTGTTGGGAAAATTGGACAGCCACATGCAGAAAAATGAAATTGGATCATTTGCTTACACCACACACGAAAATAGACTCAAAATGGATGAAGGATCTCAATGTGAGAAAGGAATCCATCAAAATCCTTGAGGAGAACACAGGCAGCAACCTCTTCCACCTCAGCCGCAGCAATTTCTTGCTAGGAACATCGCCAAAGGCAAGGGAAGCAAGGGCAAAAATGAACTATTGGGATTTTATCAAGATCAAAAGCTTTTGCACAGCAAAGGAAACAGTTAACAAAACCAAAAGACAACTGACAGAATGGGAGAAGATATTTGCAAATGACATATCGGATAAAGGGCTAGTGTCCAAAATCTATAAAGAACTTAGCAAACTCAACACCCAAAGAACAAATAATCCAATCAAGAAATGGGCAGAGGACATGAACAGACATTTCTGCAAAGAAGACATCCAGATGGCCAACAGACATGTGAAAAAGTGCTCCACATCACTCGGCATCAGGGAAATACAAATCAAAACCACAATGAGATACCACCTCACACCAGTCAGAATGGCTAAAATTAACAAGTCAGGAAATGACAGATGCTGGCGAGGATGTGGAGAAAGGGGAACCCTCCCCTACACTGTTGGGGGGAATGCAAGCTGGTGCAACCACTCTGGAAAACAGCATGGAGGTTCCTCAAAATGTTGAAAATAGAACTACCCTATGACCCAGCAATTGCACTGCTGGGTATTTACCCTAAAGATACAAACGTAGTGATCCGAAGGGGCACGTGCACCCGAATGTTTATAGCAGCAATGTCTACAATAGCCAAACTATGGAAAGAACCTAGATGTCCATCAACAGACGAATGGATAAAGAAGATGTGGTATATATACACAATGGAATACTATGCAGCCATCAAAAGAAATGAAATCTTGCCATTTGCGACGACGTGGATGGAACTAGAGGGTATCATGCTTAGCGAAATAAGTCAATCGGAGAAAGACAACTATCATATGATCTCCCTGATATGAGGGAGAGGAGATGCAACATGGTGGGTTAAGGGGGTAGGAGAAGAGTAAATGAAACAAGATGGGATTGGGAGGCAGACAAACCATAAGTGACTCTTAATCTCACAAAACAAACTGAGGGTTGATGGGGGGAGGGGGGTTGGGGGGGTGGGATTATGGACATTGGGGAGGGTATGTGCTATGGTGAGTGTTGTGAAGTGTGTAAACCTGGCGATTCACAGACCTGTACCCCTGGGGATAAAAATATATGTTTATAAAAAATAAAATTAAAAAAAAAAGACATAACCTACAAGACTGAAAATATTTATTGCATTGTATTACACATTCATGTTTCATTGTTACCCTCTGGGCACTGGACTGGTAAAAAGATTTTTCATCTTAATTCATCAGTAAATAGTCACTGACCACTATTGTGCATGGGAACCCTGAGTTGGCTCTTTTTCTTTTTTTAGTAAAATTAACTTGTAGCATTGAAAAAATAAAAATGAATTATTATATACATATTTAAATTTCTCAGTTTTAATTCTGCATTTGGAAAATATTGATAAATATGACTCAAGTCAACAAGTTTTTAGAGAGGTCTTCAAAAAATTTTAATGAAAGAATCCTGAAATTAAAATGCTTGAGAACCGTTGATTTTGCCAGATATCAAACCCGAGTCTGATAAGCCTCTAGATCCAGCTGTCAATTTTCAGAAAATACAGAGGACAGAGAAACATGTTGAACTGCAACACAGTATGCAATCAGCACAAGTCAGGCTGTGGGAAACTGGACAGGTCAAATGCCCTGGATTCTTCCACAGACAAACTATAAGGAACAGAAAAGGATACAGGGAGAACTTACTAAAAGAGACTTCAAAACATTATTTTTTTTTAATGGGCAAGACTATAATGTTTAGGGATATAGACTTGAATGATAAAAGTATAAAGAAGTATAAGGAAGTGATTGCTAGAGTAATTACTGGGGAGGGAGGGAGGGAGTCAATGGGGTAGGGCATACTGAAGGAATTCAGGGTGACTAAAAACGTTTTACCTCTTGACGTTAGTATTGTTATAAAGGTGTCCACTTTATGATAACTCATCAAGCCCTGAAGAGCTCATCTTAGAATCAATAAGGTAGGGAAAGCTCCTGAGCCATTCAATCCTTTCCAGGACAGGAATGAATGCAGAGCCTGTCTGCTTAACAATTATGCTACACTGATGGATGAGTTGCAACTTGAAAACACCACCTTTGAACTCCATATTTAAAAGAAGATGAGATATTAACTACATGCCTCTCAAGTTCTTATGTCTATAACTCTAATTATGGGTTCTCACACCTTTTCTTTGGAATATAAAAACACCTTTAAAAAAATTAAGTAATGTTTCACGTATTTAGTCAACTGCCTGAGTTATAAAACAATCTCCTGCCTCCTTCAGGCTCTTCAAGATTCCATGCAAATCTCTAGCACAGAACCTGGAGTTCCTGGCTGTCTTTAGCCACTTAAAATCTACCCTCCTCCTTGCAGTAGACTAGTACAGGGCAGACTCTCAGGAAACCAGTTACATAATGATCTGACAAACTTTAAAGTGGTTTCTAATAAAAAGTCACAGATTTCTGAGCCAGATGCATAGAAATCCATGTCATTTATTCTGTTCCTCCAACACTTACTTAGAACCTACCTATTCTTATTTCATACACTTTTCTTAAATACTTGCTTGTCAGATTTATATGTTTATAGAATGTTAGAACTGACAAATTAGAAACGGAGAGGGATGACGATAGACTGTCAATTCAGCAAGTGTATATTGTATATTATGTGCAATACACGGTTAAATAATGGAAGATAAAAATACATGAGATAAGAGATAAACAACTCAAATCATAATTTTTTAATATTAGATAATAATAAAAACATACCTAATATTTATAGAGGGACGGAGGGAAGGAGAACAGGAAGAAGGGAGGGGGTAATGAAAGGAAGGAAGGAAGGAAGGGAGGGAGGGGGTGATGAAGGGAGGAGCAAAGAAACAAAAAACAGACACTCTACCAAAATTTTTTTTCAATATAGTATATGCATCAGTCAGAGTTCAACCAGAAGAAGCAGACCAGTAGAAGCTAGGTTTATTACAAGGTTTATGCAATTATGGGGTCTGACCAACAAGTCTGAAATGCATAAGACAGGCAATCAATCAGTAAGGGCACAGACAAGTTGCTGTCCATAAGCAGAATTTCTTCTTCCCTCAGAAGTCCCAAACCTACTTTTTAAGGCTTTTCAACTGATTGCATCAAACCCCTACCAGATTACCTAGGATAATTTCCCTTAAACAAAGTCAGCTGATTACAAACCTCAATCACATCGATAAAATACCTTAAAGCAGCACCTACATAGCATTAGTTTGAATAGCTGGGGACTTTAGCTTTGCCAAATACACAAAAATGCCTTCGCAGTATAAGACAGCATTATCATTAATACTCATAGGTTGACTCAGCAACATTAAGAAATATATGCATTATTTTCAGTCAGTGGTGACTCAGGAATTTTTGTGTTGGAGAGGCTTGGAGGCAGTAAGCTTGTTATAATGGAAGCTTCAACAGAATTTGCACTGTACATAAGGTTGAGAAACGACAACTGTCTATTTATTTCAATGAATGGGACAAGTACCAGAAAATAGTGGGAGGTCCTAAGGCTACCTATTCAGTGCTACCTATTCAGTGCTACCTACTTGACACTACTACTATTTCCTTGGCACTACTATTAATTCCTTTTTTCTAGCCATAGGAATAAAAAGATAAAATTCAGAGCAAACACCAAAATCAGGATAGTCATTACCTCATGAGAGAGAAAAAATTGGATCTGGGAGGGGTACAAAGAAAGCTTAAAGTATAAGTAAAGTTTTGTTAAAAAAAAAAAAAGATCTGAAACATATTTGAAAAAAAGACTAATATTTGACAAATCTGGGTAGTAGATACATGGATATTAATTGTATTATTCTCTACATTATTCTGTATGCTTAAACTATTTAATAATATGTTAAAAGGCATCAGGAAAATGTATTACATATTTCAGACAATTTCTTCTCAAAAATAGTTGAAACTGTCCCTAAAACTACAAGTTGGAAGTATTTTTTCTCTTTAATCTCCCATAACAGCTTGTATCTCTTACCCATGTTTCAAATACTGCTGTAATTGACTTTGAAGTCACACCTGGATTTAAATCCCAGCTCCATTAAGTTACTAGTTCAATGACCATAGACAAATTACTTTATTCCTTTGAGCCTCACTTTCCTAATCTGTAGAGATAATAGTGTGTATCTCACCTTTTCATTATATAGATTAACTACATTAAAATTCAACAATAATGTACATACAGTGTGACACAGAAGAGCAGAATGCATTGTATTGTTTCTGCCTACCTTGTGACATAATTATCTTTTTACATTTTTATCCTTTTAGAGAAGGATCCAGGCCTGATTCATCTTTATACTCCTCACAGCACCTAGCACAGTGCTACATGTTCAAATGATTATAAAAGAATGTGGGAAGATACCCATTTCCCTATTTTATCCATGCTACTGGCTTCCTAAACCCTCAGCTAATCTATGAGCAGAGCTCTCCTGACAACTCACATAGGGGCACATCTGTGGGTCCCCTATATAGTCTTCACCTGGCTAGAGGACTTTAGAAATTTATGATTTCCTTTATATTTAAAATTCATAAACCATCTAGAGAGTTAATACAAAACCGTAATACATCAGTTCTAGAAATAGGCCAGTGAAAAATATGTGATTCATATTTTACTACAGTATGTCTTTACTAATGTAGGTAATGAGCCATATAAAGAACATTCACTTCATTCATCTAGACATAATTAAAATACAGAAACTTTATAAATTAAAGGCCAAAACCAAAGCCATGCAACATTAAGACAGAAAATTTGAATGCAGAAGTTAGGAGAGGTAATTTTCTCATGTTACTGATGTCTAATAACTCAACTCACATAGCTCGGCTATTTAATTTAATATTAATTTTGAAGCTCTAAGCTCTTACAGATTCAAACCCTTCACAAAACCTCACCAGTAGTCTGTTCTTAAAAGATAAAATGGAGATTTAAAAAAATGAATTATAAAAAGGTAAAACTTTTGTAATCAAATTCATCATTCATCCCTTGAGTGTAATAGAATATCTATGATATTTAAGACACCATCCTAATTTCTAGGATAAATTCAAAGATAAAGTGATCTGGAACCCAATCCATCAGATTCTTACAATTAAGTAAGAGAGCTAGGACATACACACAAATAAGTGACCCATGCAAAGTATAATCAAAGTGTCATTTGGGCTTTAAAAAGGGGGAATTTACTTTCTATCGGAGGAAGAGGTGATAATGAATTAAAAATTTCAAGAGTGACACTTAAGATCATTTTTCAGAAGCAGGAATTAAAGTAACTAATTACATTTTAAAATATTTTACAAAGCCTCTTAATCCCCTTTTATCTATTTCACCTATCCCTCCACCCACCTTCCCTCTGACAACCACCAGTCCGATCTATTTGAGGGTCTCTTCCTTGGTTTGTTTGTCTCCCTTATTTCTTTGTTCATTTGTTTTGTTTTTTAGATTCCATATATAAATGAAATCATATGGTATTTGTCTTTCTCTGACTAATTTAACTTAGCTTATACCCTCTAGGTCCATTCATGTTGTTGCAAATGGCAAGATCTCATTTTTTTTATGGCTAAGTAGTATTCCATTACATACTACACTAACTCCACATCTTCTTTATCCCTTCATCTATCAATGGACACTTGGGTTGCTTCCATATATTAGCTATTGTAAATAGTGCTGTTATAAGAGTGTACAAACTTGCACTTATCAAATAAATAAACCATGGAGATGAAAAGTACAAAATACAGAATATGGTCAATAATACTGTAATGGATTTTATGGTGACAGATGGTGACTACACTTATCGTGGCCAACACCGTGTAATGTATAGAATTGTTAAATCAATATGTTGTGGACCTGAAATTAATATAACATTGTATATTAATTATACTTTAATAAAAAAGTGATCACTGAAAAAATATACATCTGCATTTAAAGATATACATTCTTTTTTTTTGCCTTTATTAATTTAATTTGAATTTTGTTAGTTAACATACAGTACAATACTGGTTTCTGGAGTAGAATTTAGTAATTCATCACTTAACATACAAACTCAGTACTGATCACAAGTGCCCTTTTAATGTCCATCATCTGTCTAGCCTATCCCCTATCCACCTCCCATCATCAACCCTGTTTGTTCTCTATCATTAAGAGTCACTTATGGCTTGTTTCCATATCTTTTTTTTCCTTTCACCCTTCCCATATGTTCATCTGTTTTCTTCTTAAATTCCACATAGGAGTGAGATCCCAAGGTATTTGTCCTTCTCTGACTGACTTATTTCACTTAGCATAATACACTCTAGCTCCATCCATGCCATTAAAATGGCAAGATTTCATTCTTTTGATGGCTGAGTAATATTCCACTGTATACATATACACCACATCTTCTTTATCCATTCATCAGTCAATGGACATGCGGGCTCTCTTCATACTTCGGCTATTGTTGATAATGCTGCTATAAACATCAGGGTGCACGTACCCCTTCAAATTTGTATTTTTGTATACTTTGGGTAAATACCTACTAGTGTAAGTGCTGGATCATAGGGTAGTTCTATTTTTAACATTTTGAGGAACCTCCAAACTGTTCTCCAGAGTGATTGCACCAGTTTGCATTTCCACCAAAAATGCAAGAGGGTTCCCTTTGCTCCACATCCTCGCCAACACCTGTTATTTTTTGTATTATTAATTTTAGCCATTCTGACAGATATGAGGTGGTATTTCACTGTGGTTTTGATTTGTATTTCCCTGATGATGAGTGATGTTGAGTATCTTTTCATGTGTCTGTTAGCCATCTGGCTGTCTTCTTTGGAAAAATGTCTCTTCATGTCTTCTGTACATTTCTTAACCAGATTGTTTTTTTGGGATATTTTGTTTGGTAAGTTCTTTATTGATTTTGAATACTAACCCTTTATTGGATATGTTGTTTGTAAATATCTTCTCACATTCCATAGGCTGCCTTTTAGTCTTGTTGTTTCCTTTGCTGTCCAGAAGCTTTTTATCTTGATGAAGCCCCAACAGTTCATTTTTGCTTTTGTTTTCCTTGCCTCCAGCAACGTGTCTCATAAGAAGTTACTACAGCTGAAGTCAAAGAGGTTTCTTCCTGTGTTCTCCTCTAAGATTTTGATGGATTCCTGTCTTACATTTAGGTCTTTCATCCATTTTGAATTCATTTTTGTGTACAGTTTAAGAAAGTGGTTCAGTTTCATTCTTCTGCATGTTGCTGTCCATGTTTCCCAAAACTATTTGTTGAAGAGACTGTCTTTTAAAATTAAGGACAATCTTCACTTTCATTTCATTTTTTTGCGAATAAAGATATTGGAGCTTGAAATATTCAGTGACTTGTTCAAGATCCTACAGCTGGTGAACTTAAAGTCAAGTTGTTTTATTTCACGTCCACTGTTCATTCCAGTAAACAAATTATTCTCTGATTAAGAAAACCTCCTATTAGGATAGAGTAGGAAGTCATTTACAAGGAAAAGTGAATTAATAGGTCAGCTAGGATGGATTATCTAGTAAGTAAAGGAGAAGGGAAGAAAATATGGTTGAAAATAGGAAGGGGCAGATGGTAGGACAAGGTATTGTGCCTGGACTATATCCTGAGATGTTAAAAAGTTCTGAGCAGAGTGTGCCATGAAGTATGAAAATAGGAAGGGAGAATAAACATGACAGCACAGTGAAAATGGATGGGAGAGATGATAGGCTAGAAGCAGGGACAGAAGTTGGGAGCTATTTCAATACATAGGAGAGAGATAATTAGGGCTTGGGCTAGGGTGATGACAGTGGGAACAGAGAAGAGGGGGACAGAGACTCTGCAGGGTTTGAAAACTAACTGGATTTGGGAGAAGAAAAAAGAAAAAGTAACATTTACAGATGACTCTAAATTTTCAAGCCTGAGTGGCTCAGAGGAAGACAGTGTCATCAATTAAAACATGAAATGCAGAAGAAAAAAATGTTTGGAAAGAAGATGGTAAGTCAACGTTTAGTCATACTGAGGCCATACATGAGAATGGTTAAAGAAATTAGCATGGTTGGCCCAGAACTAAAAAAATGAAAGGAAGTCTTGATAGCCATGTTTACTTGAAGGTCTGTCATGTTTAGAAGAAAAATTTTTATAACCTACAGTATATAGCACTGGATTCATCATAATTATTAATTCATGGCACACTATAATTATTATTTAGTTAACTAATTAACACATAACTCAAACCCAACACAAGAAACGTAATACTAGTAATAACATACATTTGCCTGTATGCTCCTTCTCTATCCTTCTCTATACCTCTCTGATAGTAGTTATTCTAAGGTTTTTTGTTTATGATTCCCTTAGCTTTTCTCTTTTTTTTTAATTATATAATTTTATTTTATTTTTTTTCAGTGTTCCTAAATCATTGTTTATGCACCACACCCAGTGCTCCATGCAATACGTGCCCTCCATAATACCCACCACCAGGCTTGATCAGACATATATTCTAAAAAGTATATTTCTTAGTTTTAGCTATATTTAGCTTCATATAAAATATATCATGACTTTTTATACTCATGCTTCAGTAATCTTCTGGAACTCACTTTTTTCACTCAATAGTATTGCTAAGGTTGATCCTTACTTCTGTGTAGCTACAATGTATCTGTGAAATCATACTCAGTCTTTCCCCCAGAATTGCATCTGTGAGTAAAAAAGGGACTACAATTGCTCCTCCTGAGCACATCCTCGAAAAGGATTCCTTTTTCAGTAATTCTCATGTATCAGGCTAATGTGAGAGTTGTTAAGGAGATGAAAAAACTACATTGTCTTCTCCAATAGAATGAAAATTCATGATTTTTGGCAGGGCTTAGTCTTCCGTATTCACTGTAGAATTTCCTTGCTTGGCTTATAATAGATACTCAAGAAATATTTACTCATGCACACTGAAGCAATGGGAACTAGTACACAGAAACATCAGTGATATAGGATAGAGTAGGTCATCAGAAGATTTTTATGCACTTACGTAGGAGCTACAACACAGTGCATACTCCAAGTTCACCATGGTTATGGTCTCTGCCTCCACAAGTTTTCTCTTATAAGGGACAGTATCCTGTTGGATGAGCTGGTTCTGGTTGAGTCTGCCAAACTATTTGCTTCATTATTTTATAGTCCTATCAATGACATGAAGTTGGAGTCATTGAGATTTATTATCTCTTCTAACATAAAATTTTATATTGGAATGTAAAGGAAATGGTTGATACTAGGAAGAAGAATATGATACAGAACACAATACATTCTTAGTTATGATCAAACTGAAGTGAAACAATGATACAGCTAATTCAAAAGTTATAGGCATTTAGCTTTAGGATTTGGGCACTTATGTTTGAATGGTTCCCAATCTAGGGAAAGGGAATTCAAGTGTCTTGGTTGTAAAGCCTCCTCATGATGATTTTACTGCCTGGTGAGGAAAGGTAAATAAAATATTGAGTCTTTTGACTCAATTTTAGGTACATACATTTCTTCTATTTTTAGAAAATGTTATTACCTCAATTCTAATTCTAGCTAAAGATGAATGCTCTTTCATTCCTAGGATGGCAGTTACATTGGAAAACAGAAATTCCTTGGTTCTTGTAAGGAGTAACCAATAGCAGGGGCTCATTTAAATAAGGCATTAATTGACCTGATTCTATTTCCAAGTTATGTGACCTTAGGCAAGTCACTTTACCTCTCTGGGCCTAAGGTTCTTATCTGTAAACTGAAAGTAGACCATATGATTTCTGAGATGTTTTCCAACTCTGATATTCTCTGGATTCGTAAGTATAAAAGAAGGGGAGAGAAGCTTCCTCAGAAGTCTTCTGCAGGATTAAAGCCTCCCTTAAAAACAACTGAGGACTATGGAGTAGTTGGTCTCTAGATTGCAAGAATCTTCATTTAGAATTGTTTATGTTGGAGCACCTGGGTGGCTCAGGTCATGATCCCAGGTCCTAGGATCAAGCCCCGAATTGGCTCTCTGTTCAGCAGGGAGCCTGCTTCCCCCTCTCTCTCTGCCTGCCTCTCTGCCTATCTCTGTGAAATAAATAAATAAAATCTGAAAAAAAAAATAACTGTTTATGTTTTAAGTTTTGGGCTATGCTTGAGTTTATGATATTAAGCTATTCATTTTCTTAACTGGTTTTGATAATTATTTAAATTATAGTAGTACATCCAACAATAATTTCCTTAGGCCTAAATAGGCGATTGAAGAATTTTTTAAGTTTAAGAATTTATCAAGTTTTGACGTGTATGCAGAAAATTTCAGAGACTGAGAGAAATATTGATGAAATGAAAAAATCAGCACCATGGAATAGCAGTAATCACAGATTCAATGCACTTGAACCCAGTTCATACCAGAGTATCAATTAGCCAAGTGATCTTGGGAAGATTACTTAGCCTCTGAGAACTTCAGCATTTACTGTCTTTTTTTAAATGATTTTATTTTGGGGGGCACCTGAGTAGCTCAGTCAGTTAAGCATCTGTCTTTGGCTTAGGATGTGATATCAGGGTCCTGGGACTGAGCCCCACATTGGGCACCCTGCTCAGCGGGGGAATCTTCTTCTCCCTCTTCCTCCCTTTCCCCCACCCCAGCTCATGCAGGGAAGGCAGAGGAGGGAGAGAGAGAAAATCTCAAGCTGACTCCACACCGAGTGTGGAGCTGGACACAAGGCTCGATCTCACAACCCTGAGGTCATGACCTGAGCCAAAATAAAGAGTCGGATGCTTAACCGACTGAGCCACCCAGGCACCCCAGCATTTACTTCCAATAATAGCTACCTCATATTAAATATACACTATGTACTGGGCATTAGATAGGTTTACATAACATATATACTTCTAATATTTAATCTTTACCACAAATCCTGAAAAATAGGTATTACTATTCCCACGGTACAGATGAGAAATCTGAAACTTAGATTGCTGACATTACCTGAGAACCCCAAGATTCTTTTTCTGGCCTTTTGACTGAAAACCCCAACTTCCTTCCAGTGCACTTCTCCATTAGCAAATTACATCAAATCAAGAATATTTATTTCTATTATATGCAAGATAAGGCAAATGTTAATGCCAGTAAGATTCTAACTTCCTGGCTGAAGACATTGCCAAGTGTGACAGAAATGAAATGGAGGTAACTCTTAAAGTTCCACCTGGGAAGGGATAGGTAGTAAGGGATGGCTAGAAACCAGGGAGCAGCCCCAGAACTAGGTGGGGATGAGGAACACATGGAGAAAAAGAAACAGAAAACAATTTGCCAAACTAAGCTAGGAGCATGGGGTCAAGGCAGGAGAGCTCATTACTTTTACCCCTCTCAGCCCACTCAAGTCAATGCTGCAGTGCTAGAGACTAGGTGAATAGCCTTAAGATGACTTTCAACATCAGTTTCTCATCTCCTTTTACTGTTTCTAGTAAGTAGGTGGTAGCAATGATGCCATCTTTGATGGTATCTATCTCCTGTGTAAATCTCTCTACTCAGAGCACCACCACATTTATTTAGCAAATCACAAAGTTTTGGGTTAAAAGACCAACATGTGAGGATAGAGAAATGGACAGATTTTCTTGAGAAGATAATAATCTCTAGAGGCCACTCTCAAGGAGACCTTCTAAAAGTGTTATGAGCAATGGCAGCATTTTATGTTTTCCATGGTGACCACTTTGAGGAACAATCTTCACTTGGATGCATAAATCCTGTTCTTGGTCCAGTTGTCTTGTTTTCTTTCTGAGTGAGCCTCATTATATTCCAGTCACACCTGGTGTGTGTCTCTGATGTGGCTGTGAGTAGGCTGAACAAGGGACTTCCCGTCTACTCTCCAGTGTATCTTGGCCAGTGCACAAGTGTGTCATAGACTAACATACGTTTGGGAACTGGGTCATTTGCAGGCTGAAGGCAGCTGGAGTCTTTAGAGCACAGGCTCCTATTGATTGTCTTGGGACTGCTCAGTAAAGGAATCAGAGCTTGTAATTACCAGTAGTTGTGTTTCCCCAACCAAGAGGAATTCTTTTCCATTCCGTGTATTTCCCCCTTGAACAGATGCAGAAAAAGGGGCCTTAGGCCTGGCATGTGGTGTGGGATTTCTGTTTCTTATCAAGCAAGATAACTTTACAGATTCTCTTCAGGCTAGAATTTATTCACCATCAGATGTGTTTTTGTCACGGCTGATTCTGCAGAGAAATATATTATTATAAACTTACTGATAGAAATGTTTATTTTGTCTATATACAGCTTAAGAAGAAAATACCTGGGTAAAAAGCTGATACCAACTTTTGAGAATTTAAAAAAAGAACAAATCAAAGTTGAAATTTTTGATAGCTATGTAATACCTTGCTTGCCTACTTCCTGGGATCACTATAGAGATATATTTATCTAAAAAATGCTTTGATAAGCAAAATGTTCTGTTTAGATCCAACGTATTATTTCTTGCCTAGGAAGAAAATTAAACCTAATGACTTTATTGACCATGTTCATATATGAATTATTTTAAGTTCTCTTTTGATAATTACATTAAGAAATACTGGATGTGAGGGCGATCTGGCTGCAACATCTGTCACCCCATTGATCGCCAGGGTTGATTCGGCTGATCTGGCTGGCTAGGCGGGTGTCCCCTTCCTCCCTCGCCGCTCCATGTGCGTCCCTCCTGAAGCAGCACGCTAGGTCAAAGAGGACGACCTTCCCCGATAGAGGAGAGGACTGTTCTTCGGTCAAGGGTATACGAGTAGCTGTGCTCCCCTGCTAGAACCTCCAAACAAGCTCTCAAGAAATATTGAGGGGTACCTGGATGGCTCAGTCAGTTGGACTTCTGACCTGATTTCAGCTTAGGTCATGATCTCATGGGACTCTCAGTGGGAAGTCTGCTTCTCTACTTCTTCCTCTCCCTCTGCCCCTCTCTCCACTCGGGCAAGTGCACTTTCTCCCTCAAAATAAATGAATAAATCTTTAAAGAAGAGAGAGATATATATATTCAATTAAAAATTCCACCTCTTTCAAATAGAACACTTTTTAGCATTAGTTAGAACTTCAAAAAGCATGATAGCTATTTTATTTTCAAATTTCATGTTTTGGATTTTTGGAACAGAAAACATAAAGCAGGTGATATAGCAGTTGTTATATTATCCAGAAGTTATGGCTTAAAATTAACAAGAAATAATTTTTAACTTTATGAGTTCAAGGAACAGACACTGGAAAGTAAAGGTACAAGGGTATTACTGTCCAATTAACCAGCTCCTACAAGCCAGAAATTGTGTTATACCCACATTTGAACATGCCAATTCTAGCAGACTCCTACATTCCTTGCATGGCAAATCAATGTAGAAGAAGTCTGAAATACTTGTTAAGTTTTATTTCTTAATCTTTTTGAATACATGTTCTACTAGCCAAGAAGAGTTTTTGAGTTTTAGTTTCTGTTATTTTACTTATGGAAATAATGTTTTTTGCTTTTCAAATATAACATTACAATACTGAATGTACCTTTTCAGACTACTCATATGACATTCTACCAACGCATTCTAAAGTGTCCCAGAGGCTTCCCCAAGTCACCAAGAATAAGTACTCTGGATGAATATTTTCATACAGGAGACAAAAGTTTTAGGGCCCAGGATGATTATGTGATTTAAACAAGAAAGGTCAAACAACTAGTATGTACTAGATCTGGGATTAGGATTCAAGGTTACTAGATCTTTTTAGTTCTGCTATGCTACTTTCTGCACTTGGTTATATATTTCTTTTTCATCACAGCCTGGGTTTTGAAGTTCAGATGTAAAAGAACCTGGAAAACCCAGCATAAGGCTGTATGTGAGTATGCTCAGCATGGACATCTCCCTTGCTATGTAGATCTCCTGTACACATTTTGTTGCCTTGTCTAGAAAACTCAGGAATGGGGTAGCAACTGTTAGAGGTATCACTGGAATAACCAATCCACAATTCAAACATCTCCATCATTAAGGAAAAAACTTCCAGTAAAACCTGAAAAATCAAAAGTTACTGAAAAGCCAACAAACAATCAGATTTTTAAAAGCAAATAAATGCTTTTTAAAAATGAGCTTCCCGAAGGTAGCTGCCAAACCACTGTAATGACACATTGTTTTCAATGACAGGGTTCACACCAATGAGTGCAAGAGATGAATTCTGTAATGTCCTGTGCAAGTCAGAGAGTGTGTATCTGCAGATGCAAAACAACCTAGAGAAGTTTCAAGCAAGCATAAAATACAGAGGAGGAATATGGCTGAAGTTAGCCCAAACATATCCTTAACAGTCTGGCACAGTTGCCTCTTCAATTCACCATCCACCTTTGGATTCAATAACAACATTTGATAAGAAATACAAACTCCAGATTATTAAGAGGTTCCTAGAGGTATGTGGATGTGGAATTAAGAATGGAATCTATGACCCCTTGCCTTTCAGTCAGACATGGATCATACTGCCTCCCAAAATGCACTAGATAACTCCTTTACTTCTAGTCACAAATAACAGCCTATTTATTGAATACCTGCTATATGTCAGGCACTTGCTAAGTACTTCATATTATCTCATACAATACTTACAACAACGTAGGATGTATTTATTGTTATCCCCATTTTATAGCAAAGGGAATTAAAGCTAAGAAATGCTAATAAATGGCTGAGCTGACGTTAAACCCAATTTGCCTAAACACTAAAGCCTGTGATTTTAACTACTACTCCAGGGACTGCTACTGGATTTCACTTTCTGTGCCATTTTCTTGGCACAGAAAATGGTACTGGGAATTGGACTGGGAATACATTCTTGGATTCTTAGGCAAAGTGTGACCTCAACTAGAAAAAGAATTGTGATGATTTATTGAAGTGTGCTGTAAGGGGTGAAAAGTGGTAGCAGTGAAATACACACCAGGTATGTGCCAATGCTACCCAGCTAATACTTCCTCTATGAAGTATTACTCTCTCTACATATGATATGTGATCTACTCTGTATACCAGCTTATGTCATGTCTACATGACCATATTTTGCCAGATGATTATCAGAATACTTGGTTTGTCAACTTAACAGAATTTCCTTAATGAGTACTTTATTAGGACAGCCAACCTGTACGATTACTGTATTATTTAAGGGAAACAAGGACCAGCCTTGATTTCTCTATAAAAATGTGATAGCTCAACTGAGGTAGGAGAACAAGAGGAATCAGCATAGCAATTTTATAAATGTTAATAAGCCTTTATGCACTAGCTAGATGTTTTCTATGCATATCATTTATAAAATGATTACAGTGAAAAATAGTCTTAAAAAGATGAAGACTAAGATGAAGCTGACTTGTCCACAGTGAAGGAATTAATTCAAGATTTGAAACTAAAAATGAAAATAAACTGAGCCGAAGTAAGCAAAGGGATTAAAAACTAAGAAAGGGTAAAAAGGGCAGTAAGGTTAAAGAAAGAGAATCAGATCAAAGCTGGAAACTCATAAAAGTCATATTTTACTCTAAAGAAAAGATTATTTACTCACCACTTATATTCTGGCAGTTTTTATCACCGTACCACAACAGATGGATCTTGCAGACACAAGGAATAGAACACACACTTCACAGGCCATGGAAATGACTGAAAGTGCCCAAGTCCTGAGACAGGGGCAGGGAAGTAAGGTCATTAGCATTCCTTTTGTTCCAACACATGCCTTTAGGTGCAACACAGTCTTACCTGCTAAACTCTACTAAGATGAGAAAGTACTAAATGCACTGAAGATTTTTCCTGTACCCTCTCCTCTTCCTCTTCACTCTGTGTTCCCTTCTGTCCTTCCCTTTGCTGCCTTTCCTTCCCCTCTTTGCTCTCTCTTCCTCTTACAAGACATTGTTGAGGACCTACTATGTTCCAAGAACCTTGGGTTTACACAAGTGAATCAGATTCACTCTCTGCCATTCCAAGGCTCACAGTCCAGTGGGGGAGAAGAAAAATAACCTAGTATAATTTCACAGCACTTTACAAAGCACTTTCTTAGACAGGGCAGGGAATTACTATCTTCCTTTTACAAATGAAACAAGTGAAGTCCAAAGAGGTTAAGTGAATTTTCCAATATCAACACTTTTATTATAGAATATGAGTAATAAACAAGAAGTAGAAAAGGAACAAATGAATGAAAAAAAAGTGAAGGATACTCTCTTTCCCTCCCAGATAAGTAAATTCCACCACAGGCTACATAATTAGTATGCATATACTTTGACATAAGTGTACACAAACACACATACACACATATAAACACATGTATGTAAATGATAATACTAGGTATATTTGAAAGTACTCTGCACCCTGCAAAAGACTAATAAGCAAGTATAATTTGGCACCACTATGACACAGAATCAGAGTAAATAATAAGCAAAAGAGTAAGCTAAGATTTGAAATATCTAGCAACCATTCTTTTGCTTCCAAAAAATAACACATTTCCAGGTTTGGGAAACCTATCTGGGCTGATGAGTTCTAAAAATAATGAATGAATGAATGAATGAAGTCTTCCAAGGTAGGAAAATACTGGATTTATCACCAGGAAGTTAAGGACAGCTTCACCAAAGGCTTGGAAATGAAGGTCAAGACTTTAATACAACCATAGGATCTTCTAAAGTGGAAAAAAAAAAAATGAGAACTAGAAAGTGGGCAAACTTATTCTTCTTTCTCGATATATGGATAAATGTAATTATTTGATAATTCACTATTAGTTGACCTTAAAAAATAATAAGAAAATTGAATTCAAAAATATGTGTTCTTCTTTGATGTATGAAGAAGTGAATTCAAATATACCATGACATGCCTTTTCTAAGAAGGGCTAGTTTAATAGAAGTTGATGATAGAGAAGCTTCTTGATAGAAAAGGCCTCTCTGTACTACACAAATCATCCCATATGGAGTGGATTGCACATTCCATGTCTATATGACATTGTTCAACGGTTGCCCCAAGTCCTTATGTAAGTGACGAACACAGCTTAGAAGTGATGAGGAAAGAATTAGTAAAAGGAGTTCTGGCAATTTTAGAAGAAGCAATTTTCTGTAACAAATTGGTAGACTGCATTGCTTACTAGGAGGTAGGTATTATGCCAAATGAGTTAGAATTATTATTTTAATTCTCACAATAAGCCTGCAAAATGGCTGTTATCATTGTCATTTTATTAGGAAGAAATCTCAGAGAAGTTGAATAACTTTCCTAGATAAAACCATATAGATTTTGCTTTTCCCTTGTCTTGTCTTCCAGGAGATCTTAAAGAAATAGATACTGATTCAGCAGGTGAACCAGAAAGGTAGACTAGAATGACTCTAAAATTTCGGGTTTATAAATACATATCAAACCAAGGCGGCAATGTGACTAAAACTAAATATCTGAAGCTCGTATAGTCTGCCTTTTGAGATTGACTTACATAATGATAACAAGACTTCAACAGTCGACCATACATGTTGAGTTGAGGTAAATTTGGAAGGGAAAAGGTACCTCCGGAGAGATATCCATGTGATCCAGACCTTATATAATCTTAGGATGTAAAACCTGAAAAGGTCTTGATGACAGAGGCAGAGACTTACCTGAGACTTAGCTTCACTGAAAAGAGGAAGTCTTGAATTTTAGTGATGCTATGGTTGCTGCTGTTTCTCTCTGGAATGCCTAAATGTCCACTCCCCCGCTTTCCACTTGTGCTTAAACTCCTGCTGCACAGATTTCTACAAAGTGGAAAGGTTTTTACTTTTTTTCTTTCAACACAAAGCCAGAAAAGTGTTGTTCCTCAAGAAAAATATGTCCCATAACTAACTCAAGACTCTCTTGTAGCATCCTCCCAGATCCTTCCACTCTTCTCCTTTCTGAAAAAAGCAAGTATCTCTCACACAAAACAACACTTTCTCTGTAGTTTCTCCCTGGCTTTTCACCACTTTGGTCTTTGTTCCTAGATTTCTTCACATTTTGAAGGGTTCTTTCTTTAAAAAGTTCTGTAATACTACATTCATCTCCTTTAAAGCCTAGCTAGAATGCTGGCTCCTTGAGGTCATTTAGACAAAGACTAAATTAGTTTTTATTTTAATTGTACTTAGTTCCACTTCCAAGAGAGCTTCTATAGGGGATCAGACCAATTATTTCTGGAGTCCTCTCCTCTACACCATTAAATCCTAAGTAACCAGAATGACCTAGTCAAAGTCATTTTGGTAAGGTTTCTCCTACATTGTTTTCTAAGAGGATTGTGAGAAATAGATGCTGTGATTAGGAGGTAAACCAGGAAATAGAGATGACATAATAACTCTGAAAATTTAGAGTTTATGATGAATCATCCTTGTCAACAAGACTGATGTCCAGCTATAGTAGCCCCCATTTTCATTTACACTGAAAGAAATAATCCTCTTTAAATGAAGACTTCGTAAACCTTATAACCTTGCATCTTTGCTAATAACCTACAAACTGAAGGAAGAAACCAAAGAAAGAAATTGAGAAAAGTAAGATGAGGTTTTCCACCTGCCACTAGAGAGCTGCTAACTTCCTTGAACAAAAGCTGAGTTTTTAATATGCATATAACATTCATTGGATCACTTATTTACTTAACAGCTTCAAAGCCCTCTGCTGGGCTATATGTTGTCTGGCTGAACTAAAAAAAAAAAGATTTAAAATGTAAATTAAATACAAATGGCAAAATCCACATATCTGAATAATTACAAATGGAAGTCACAGAGACATTTTCATAAATATCTTTGTCATTAATCTTCTCTGAAAAAGTCTTATGCAATAGACTATGGAAGACTGAGCCATTTTATTCTCATAGCTAAATGAGAAGGAACAGCAAAACTTCCTTAAAAGTTCTCAGCAATTGGGCTTCTAAAGAAAACAAAGACAAAAGGGAGATGCTTTCCATACTGCCTGTCATAAAGTCAAGTAAGACATTGAAGCAAGTTGTAACATTCCTCTCCAGAGAAGCAAGGTGCTTCAACAAACAAAACTCCCTGAGATTTGAGTTCTAACTTAAGTTCTCCCAGTCAGTGTTACTGCCTTTGGTGTTGACAGTAGACAAAAATAGAGCTTCCCATCTTTATCTTTTTCTTTCTCTTTTTTTTTTCTTTCTCTTTTTTTGGGGTCAACTCTCCCTATTACCTCTTCTTTCTTTTCATATCCTCTCCTTTCCACATATATCATTAGGAAAAATCTTTTGGCATAGTGAGATGACATGGTTTAGAGTAAAATGGCCAAGAAGCAGTTAAATTGCTGTCTCCCTCATGAGCCCACCGTACCCATAATAGTATCTTCCTGAGCACAAACTATTCCATACATTTGGAACTTGAAAGTATATATAAGAGAGCTCAAACAAAATCCAGAGCAGAATCCAGAGCAGTTAGAAAGAGGCAGTTTATGATAGTATGCCAGAAGAGATGGTCTAACTCTACTTCTAACTGCATGACTTTGAGCCACTCATGTATTTGCTCTGAACTTCAGTTACTTGATCTGTAAAATGGGACTAAAGATCCTAACTGTCTCACATATGAGATATGTGCAATTGTTCTGTAAATTGTGAAGTGCTAGACATGTGAAAAGGAATAGTTTCATCTTCTTCATTTTCCTTCTGGTCTTTTCTCTGATTCTAAGTGGGTTAATCAGAAAAAGCCAGACAATAATCATGACTTATGTATCTTGATAATTTTTTAAAAGTATATTAAGAAAAGCAATCTGGAATAACATAACAAGAAAATGTTTCCCCCTTTCCTTTACCTTGAGAATTAAAGATCATAACAACAAGAATGAAAATTTAAAAGTAAAGTTTCGTGAAAGTCCTCTGTTCTTTCTCTTAATTTTCTCTTGACTGCTTTCCTTATATTGCACATTTCATGCACACTTTACATCATAATGACTATTTTATGAGTTGATGATTCTTTTATGAGAAATGGTTTACTGTGTAATCAAGCAGAGAGAGAATTGTCTCAAGTTTCACTTATAAGAAATGCAATTATGAATTGCTAAATGTACTACTTTCATAGAGAAGATTGAAATCTGTTTTTTTTTGTTTTTTGATTTTTAAAATGTATTATTAGTCATAAATGTCAACATTTCTTTGCTTGTCAAGGCCAACTTATGACATTTCTACTTCATTCAGGGAATGAAATGACTCCAAAGACCTAGTAGCCTTGTGATCTATAATTGAGGGTAAATTTCTTTAACTGGAATTTAGCAAACATTTATGAACCTACTGCTACACACAGGCAGTATGATAGGGGGAAGTAAGTAAGGACAAAAATGAATTATAGATATAACTTCTGCCCTCAAGGAAGTGAAATTCTAGAAGGCAGAAAAGAGAATGACATACAACATGTATAGAGTATACCGAGAAATATGAAAACCAGAATCCATGGGCACTAAAGAAGGAGGGACCATTCACTACTAATGAAGAGAAAGACAAACAAGCTTTTTCTATTTGTTTTATAGGAAGTTATTTGAAATCACTGAGGTCCTTATATATAATATTCACTTACAGTAACCAGTAAAACTAAAAAAAGAAATTAATCTATTCAACATCTTTAAAAGTTCTGGTATCAACCCACTGGACTGTTGATGTCTTCTTAGAATACAGAAAGCTTCACTCCCATCCTTGTGACAAGAAAAAGCCAGATATTCAACCAACTTTTTTCTCAAACTCATCAGAAATCTCAGAACAACCAACTAATCTCAAAGACATGCACCTCCAAGCAGAGATGGGATATCCGTACTTGTTTACCTTGGGCACAGCATGGGAGTAGGAGATGCCAAACATCATACAAGCTTGTAAGAACCCAACTAAAAAGTTCAACAGCTTAAAAAAGGCAGAATGTGGACTGGCACGAGACTACAGAACCCCTGGGAGTCTGAGATACAAAGGGAGTTTTGCATGAGAGAGGGTTTCAGAGGGGAGGGATGTGGAGGGATGAGTTAGTCTGGTGATAGATATTAAGGAAGGCACATGTTGTAATGAGCACCAGGTGTTATACGCAAATAATGACTCATGGAACACTACATCAAAAACTAAAGATGTGGGGCACCTGGGTGGCGCAGTCATTAAGTGTCTGCCTTCGGCTCAGGTCATGATCCCAGGGTCCTGGGATCAAGCCCCACGTTGGGCTCCCTGCTCGGCGGAGAGCCTGCTTCTCCCTCTTCCATTCCCCCTGCTTGTGTTCCCTCTCTTGCTGTGTCTCTGTCAAATAAATAAAAAATCTTAAAAAAAAAAAATTTAAAAAAAAAAAAAAACTAAAGATGTACTGTATGGTGACTAATGTAATAAAATAAGAAAGAAAACAAAACAAAAACCAAAGGGAGTTTGGCATCCATTTGCAGCCTCTTCTCTCTGAATCTCATTGGGTATACATTAAAATGATTGGGGTGGGGCAGGCAGGAGGGCAGGGCAGGAGGGAGAAGGAGAGCTGTATTTGGTGGATCAAGCCTGGAAGAGATGGGGTAAGGGTAAGAGAGGAGAATAATAATCATTCCAGAAAAGACACAAAGCCTATACTGGTTCTTTTCCTGTCTTCTCTAAGGTACAAAAGCTCTAAGCTGCTAGGGAACTGGAAGCACACTCTATCATTATCAGGGCACAGTTGAACACACATTATAATTAAGGGAGAGAAACAGAAATGGAAAAAACCCACTACCACTGTGAGTGGGGCAGGAAACAATCCTGGGCCCAGACCATTAGAGATTGTCTATCACCCAGAGTGAGGCAGAGTCTCTTATAAGAAAGCCCAACTTCTAAGACCCAGGTACACAGTGACTAAGACTAAGGCTGAACCAGAACAACACAGAATAACTTTCCTGCATTTTGCCTTTCCCACCTAAGCTAGCAAGCACATAGTTACCTCACATGTACATATCCATTGTCTTCAAATGAATCAGAAACATTGTAATAGGTACTATTTTAGTGTTATTCCCAAAGAGAACTCTCTCTACCCGGGGAAGCCTGTGATCAGCCGCAGTCTAACCAAGACTTAGTGACCCAGTGGGTGGTCTAGCCTTTCCATAATACAGATATCTCCTCCCCTTCCATCACTTCCTCACACTCATCTTCTCCTCATTTGACTCTTGCCCATGTCCATCAAGTCTTGATCATAAAATATTATAATTAGTAGAGTCACTCAGAGCTATCATCTCTCAGGAGATACCAGACCAAATATGTAGAGTCAGCTCCCTTTCTGGGACTTAGAATTAATTCATCCTCTTCCTTTTGGACCTTCTATTCATCTAAATATGTTAGTCAGGCCTTCTTATTTATCCCAAAATTGCCTATTTCACTTAGAGTCCCCTTTGAGTACTTGCATAGAGAAGACTTCATATGTATACTTTGTAGCCAGAAAATTCATAATAGAAGAAATAAAACACATTTATATATCTGTATAAGTTAGACAATAGCTCAGTACCATGTGAAGGCAATTCAGCCCTCCAAATGTTAGCTGGAATAGGCACAATATTATCTTTTTGGAGCAAAAAATATCTCTTTATTGGTTGAAACACTAAACACCATAAATTTGTAAATCATTCCACAAAGTATATGAATATACATATACATTTGCAACATAAAAATGAAGTTTTGAAATACAGAATAGGAAACACACACACAAACACATCCCTAAATCAAGTTCCAAAGATGTGAAAAAACCTATAGCAGTCAACCTTAATGCAGTTGTGTCTTTCACCAGAGAATTAGATTAATGATCAGAAGCAAATATGAGGAGTTAAATGTATATGAATTTTATTTAAAAATCATTTTTTATTTCAAGTATAATTAACATACAGCATTATATTAGTTTCAGTTTTACAATATCATAATTCAGTAATTTTATACATGACTCAGTGCTCATCACAGTAAGCATTCTCTTAATCTCCTTCATCTATTTTACCTACCTCTCTTCTGGCAAACACCAGTTTGTTCTCTATATTTAGGAGTATTTTTTTTAAATTTGTCTCTTTTTTTCTTTGTTCATTTGTTTCTTAAGTTCCACATTGGGAGATAGAGAGAAGTGAGTTGGGGGAAATAGGAGGGTGAGACAAACCATGAGAGACTATGGACTCTGAAAAACAAACTGAGGCTTTTGGAAGGGGAGAGGGATGGGTGAGTTGGCCGGTATTAAGGAGGGCATGCACTGCATGGAGCACTGAGTGTGGTGCATAAACAATGAATTTTGGGTCACTGAAAAAAATTTAATTTAAAAAAAAAGAAAAAAAAAGAAAAGAAAATTCTGTATATGAACGAAATCATATGGTATTTGTCTTTCTCTGACTGACTTGTTTCACTTAGCATTGTACTCTCTAGATCCAACCATGTTGTTGCAAATGGCCAGATTTTGTTCATTCTTATGGTTAAGTAATATTCCATTGTATATATATTATAAAATTTATAAAATATTTAAAATTTAAATATATATAATATATAAATATACATATATGCCACATCTTCTTTATCTCTTCATTTACTGATGGATATTTGGGTTGCTGCCATATCTTGCCTATTGTAAATAATGCTGCAATAAACACTGAAGTGCTCATGTCTTTTAGGATTAGTGTTTTTGTTTTCTTTGGGTAAATACTCAGTAGTGGAATTAGTGAGTCATATGGTACTTCTATTTTTTAATTTTTAAGGAACCTCCAAACTGTTTTCCACAGTCATTGCATCAACTTGCACCCCTACCAACAGTGTATAAGTGTTCCTTTACTGCCACATTCTCACCTTGTGTTTTTTATTTTAGCCTTTTGGACAGTTGTTTGGTGAAATCTCATTGTTGTGTTGATTTGCATTTCCCTGATGATTAGTAATAGTTGAGTACCTTCTTGTGTCTGTTGGCCATTGATGTCTTCTTTAGAAAAATGTCTATTTATGTCATCTGCCCATTTTTAAATTGTGTATTTTTTGCTGTTGAGTTATAGAAGCGCTTTATATATTTTAAATATTATCTCCTTATTGGATACATCATTTGCAAATATCTTCTTCCATTCTTTTTGTCTTTTTATTTGCTCATGGTTTCTTTCACTGTGCAAAGTTTATTTTTATTTTGGTGTAGTCCTGATAGTTTTATTCACATTTGCTTCCCTTGACTCCGGAGACATATCTAGAAAAATATTTCTACAGCTGATGTCAAGGGATATTACTGTCTATGTTTTCTTCTAGGAATCTTATGGTTTCAGGTTTCACATTTAGGTCTTCCACCCATTTTGAGTCTATTTTTGTGTATGGTATAAAAAAGTGGTTCATTTTCACTCTTTTGCATGTAGTCATCCAGTTTTCCCAATACCATTTGTTGAAGAGATTGTCTTTTTCCCATTGTTGCCTCCTTTGTTGCAGATTAATTGGCCCTAAAAGCCTGGGGTTATTTCTGGACTCTCTTCTGTTCCATTGATCTATGTGTTTATTTTTGCACCAGTACTACAGTGTTTTGATTACTACAGCTTTGTACTGTAGCTCGAATTCTGGGATTGTTACCCCTCCAGTTTTGTTCCTTTTTAAGATTGTTTTGACTATTCAGGGTCCTATGTGGTTCCATAAAAATTTTAGGATTATTATCCTGTGAGAAAATGATGCTGGTATTTTAATAGGAATTTCATTAAATCTGTAGGTTGCTTTGAGTAGTATGGCCACTTAACAATATTTGTTGTTCCAATCCATGAGCAAGGAGTATCTTTCCATTTGTTTGTGCTGTCTTCAATTTCTTTCATCAATGTTTTATAGTTCTCAGAGCACAGGTTTCCTTAATTAAGTCTATTTCTAGGTATTTTATTTTTTGGTACAATTATAAATGGGATTGTTTAATTAATTTCTCTAGCTGCTACTTCATGAGTAGTGTATAGAAATGCAACTAATTTCTGTACACTGATTATGTACCCTGAGACCTTACTGAATTCATTTATCAGTTCTAGTAGTTTTCTGGCAGAGTCTTCAGGGTTTTCTCTATACAGTATCATGGCATCTACAAACAGTGAAAGTTGACTTCTTCCTTATCAATTTGGATGCCTTTGTTCCTTTTTCTTGTGTAACTGCTGTGGCTAGGGCTTCCAGCACTATGTTGGATAACAGTAGTGAGAGTATACATTCTTGTCTTATTCCTGAAATTAGGGGAAAATCTTTCAGTTTTGGGTTTTGTTTTTGTTTTTGTTTTTTACCATGAGTAATGATATTACCTGTGGGCTTTTTATAGATGGTCTTTATTATATTGAGGTATGTTCTCTCTAATCCTACTTTCTTGAGGGTTTTTGTCATGAATGGATGTTGTCCTTTGTCAAGTACGTTTTTTGCATCTGTTGGTATGATAGCATGGTTTTTATCCTTCCTCTTAGTGATGTGATACTTCACATTGATTGATTTGTGAATAGTGAACCACCCCTGCAGTCCAGAAATAAATCCCACTTTTTGTGGTGAATGATTTTTAAAAATGTATTGTTGAATTTGGTTTGTTAATATTTTGTTGAGGATTTTTGCATCTATGTTTATCAGAGATATTGGCCTACAGTACTCTTTTGTTGTAGTACCTTTATCTGATTTTGGCATCAGGGTAATGCTAACTTCATAGAATACATTTGGGATCTATCTTTTCTATTTTTTGGAAGACTTTGAGAAGAATAGGTATTAACTTTTTTATGGGTTTTTTAAGTCTCTATTTCACTTATTTCTGCTCTAATCTTTTTTATTTCATTCTTTCTACTAGATTCGGGCTTTGTTTGTTCTTTATCTAGCTGTGTTAGGTTGTTTATTTGAGATTTTTCTTGTTCATTTAGGTAGACCTGTATTGTTATAATCTTTCCTCTTGAAACAGTTTATGCTGCATCCCAAAGATTTTGGATCATTGTGTTTTCATTTTCATTTATCTCCATGTATTTTTTAATTCCTCTTTGATTTCTTGGTTGACTCCTGCATTGTTAAGTAGCATGTTATTAACTTCCATGTATTTCTGTTCTTTCCGGATATTTTCTTGTGATTGATTTCTAGCTTCATTCTGTTCTGGTCAGAAAAGATGCATGATATGATTTCAGTCTGTTTGAGTTTGTTGAGACTTGTTTTGTGGCCTAATATGTGCTCTATTCTGGAGAATGTTCTACATGTACTTGCAAAGAATATGTATTTGGCTGTTTAAGGATGGAATGTTCTGAATATATCTGTTAGATCCAGCTGGTGCAATGTGTCACTCAAAGCCAGTTTCCTTGTTGATTTTCTGTCTGGATGATCTATCCATTGATGTATTATGGTGTTAAAGTTCCCTCCTACTATTGTACTGGTATCAGTTTCTTCCTTTAGGTCTATTAACAGTTGCTTTATATATTTCAGTGTCCCATGCTGGATGCATAAATACTTATAATTGTAATATCTTCTTGTTGGATTATTCCCTTTATCATTTGTAGTATTCTTCTTTGTCTCTTGCTACCTTTGCTTTAAAGTCTATTTTGTCTGATTAAGTATTGCTCCCCCAGTTTTCTTTTTTACTTCCATTTGCATGATAAACGTTTTTTCATCACTTCACTTTCTATCTGTATGTATCTTTAGGCCAGAAGTGAGTCTCTTGTAGACAGCATATAGATGGGTCTTGCTTTTTTATCCATTCGGTCATCCTATGTCTTTTGATTGGAGTATTTTGTTCATTTACATTCTAAGTATTTATTGATAAGGTATGTACTTATCGCCATCTTGTCACTTCTTTATGGTTATTTTTATAATTCTTCTTTGTTCCCTTCTTCTCTTACTCTGTTCCCTTATGGTTTCATGGCTTTCTTTAGTGATATGCTTGGATTTCTTTCTTTTTATTTTCTGCATATCTGTTACAAGTTTTTGATTTGTGGTTACCATTAGTTCTACATATAACATCCTATGCATACAACAGTGTATATTAAGTTGATGGTCACTTAATTTGAACCAATTCTAAAAGTCTTAAATTTTTACTCCCCCTGCCATCTTTTATGTGTAGGATGTCATTCTTTACATCCTAATAAAGAATAATTAATATAATGAAATTACTGCAAGATCCAACCTAACACAGTTTTATTTACAGTTTTAAGCATTATCTGAAATAGTGGGTACAAAGTGAAAACCTTACATATGCAGGGTACAGAAAATTTTGTAGATTGTAAGATGTCAAATAAAATCTAATTTGAGCTCACAAAAACATTATGAAACAAAAAAAATATGGAGACTGAACTTTTTAGATAGTTTTATAAAGGAAAAACATGAGTCTTAGAGGCAAATAATAGTAACTAGCAGATAATAATCATAAATATCAATAGTTATCAGGCATCATACATCTTCTCATCCAATCCTTAATAATCATTCAAAATAGCTATTACTCCTATTTACAGACAAGTTGAGGTTCAGAAAGTTTATGTAGTTTGCCCAACACTAAAACAAAGGTTGCTGAATGCCTACGTGAATGAATTTGTCTTAATCCTGAGCACCAGTATCTCTGGAGACTGAAATCTGGTTTTTCATATATCAAGACAAGAACTGACCCAGAAATTATAAATTCTGCCACTCTTGACCTTAATTGTCTAGAATAGGGTTACATGCTGGCAATTAGCAGCCTATAAAACAACAAGAACAAAACTCTTGAGTCATGATTATTAAGTTTTGATTTCTTGGCAACTTTAAATATCTGTGATATTTTTAGGTCACCTAATAGAAAACCAAATTTTATTACAGGAATTTCATTTCTGTACTTGATGGTCTTAAAGCCACAAGATTCATTAATACATCATTAGGAAGTTAGAAAGAGTAAGTTTGGAGAAGAAACAGTGGTCCATATCAGAGACTGAAAGCTGGAGATGGAAAGTTCTTTGGAATTGTGGAAGGATGTCAAACTCAATATTACTAGTATATGTGAGTTGGTATTACAAATTGTTTGTAAGGAAAATGAATTCCTGAGAAATCTGTTCAGAATGTTGCTGTGAATAAAATAAACCAGCAGAGGGGGCTGCCAAAGGAATATAGAAATTACATAGTCCCTACCTTACCAACAGGCTGTATTACAAAAGTTCGTTTCAAACTTAATTGTTGAAGAATGCAGAATTAATTTCACCAAGGAAACAATATTCTAAATCTGGAATCAGCACTATAGCCTGCAAGTCAAATATAGCCCACAACCTGGATGTATGGCCTACAAGCTGAAAATGGCTTTCACATTCTTATATGGTTGAAAAAAATCAAAAGATGACTAATATCTCATGACACATAAAAATTACATGTAACTCAAATTTCAATGCCCATAGACAAAAGTTTTATTGGACTATAGCCCCAGTCATGTGTTTATGTATTGTCTAAGGCTGCTTTCATATTAAGAGCAGAGTTATAACAGACACCCTATCTCTCACAAAACCTAAAGCACATACACTCTCACGTTATCTGGCCCTTTACAGAAACATTTGCTGGTCCTCATTATAAATGAATATTACATTCCCAAGTTGGCTGGCAAAAAGTGATATTTAAAATGTGATTGTGCTATGGTGTTAATAACATTCCTAAGTCTATGCCTGGTGGCATTCCAGCTGTGTAGGCATTGGATATCAGAGCAATCTTTTCAAAGTCAACTTTCCTACTTTTGTTAATACTGTTCAGGCAACTCTGAATATTCTTTCCCCAACAAAATAAATAAATAAAAATAGCTAGCATTTATGAGTTAACAAATTGAGCCTTTTCTAGTAAAGTATTGCACATGCACTGCTTTATTTATTCTTCACAACTCAGTGAAATAGTTGCTATTAATATGCCCATTTACAAATGGGGAAATTGAGACCACAAGAAGTATTACTTCTAGTAAATGTCAGAGCCAGGATACAAACTCTGGCAATCTAGAATATCTAGATTGAAAATCTTGAATATTATGCTATTATCCACAAACCACAGACTATATACCTTTTTCAACTTTTGAAAGTCTCTCACATTTTAGACTTACTTAAATATGCCAGTTTCTTCATGAAGCCTTTCTCCCAGATTCCCTATGCTTACCAGTTCAAAATAACTACATTAGTTGTTTTATCAGCCCTCTGCACATCTATGAAAGTATTCTTTACTCTGTATTCTAATTTATACATCACCACTCCTCACCCCCCCATAGGCAAAAACACAATGTGGATTTTAGGCTCACTGAGGGCAGGGAACTACAGTTCACTGTATCATACATAGTAGTTGCTTTATAAATGCATTTTGACTGAGTGGATTAAAGTAGAAGCAGCTAGTTTCTGATATTAAACAAAATATTGTAATGAAGAAAACTTCTCAGCTGGTAAAGACATTAAAATATTCTCATTATGAAAGGTAGGAAGCTTGGTTTCATTTGCTGTTCAAAGTGAGTCATAATTAAGAAATTCTCTGACCTACATAACCATCTCAAGCAAGCCTTAAATATAGCCAAATGCAGCATGGGGGGATGGTGTGAGGGAGCTTGAAGAAGCTCTTTTCATCATATAAGATCTAGCCAGAAAAACAGAAGCCCCAATATTCATCTCCCTATGGGATTAAGACAGTGCTTTTTCAATCTTTTTTATCTACTCAATATTTTATTTAATTAAATTCTATGTAGGATAATCCCAATTATAAAACAGACAAAACCAAAACTTGTGATAGAAGTCATGGCAGTTGGAGAGGTGAGGAACAGAAGGATCTAGGATTCTTCCATCTTCAAGGGACCCCTGAAGCACCACCCCAAAACATTTAGGACACAGAGCACAACTTGGTTTGGGAAACCATATGGAAATAGATGTTAACTCATCCATGCATTTTAATACACTGTACTGTATTACTTACTAACTCGTCAATTATACCTAGAACAAAACGGGCCCTGGAAGCAATCAGCATTCATTATCTGCCTGTTGACATAATGTGAAGATAAATTTTGATAAATACAAGGTTAAGAAAAAATCTGGAGGAATCCAGGAGAGGACAGACACAAGAGGGCAATCATATCAGAGAATCACCGGATACCAAAGATAATTACCCTGGCACTATCAAGAGGGGGATGTGGAAAAAAGGACTCAAAGGGCCACATCTCAACACTGCAGGTTGACCCTAGAGCCACTACTGGTAAAGAATGTGGTTACTTTCACTTATCTCTGCAAGATGTCTCATGACTTAAACGTCACCTAGAAGGGGTAAATCTTTGAAAGATAAGCTATCTAGTGTTCACAAGGATAACGAGTTGTCCAGTATGATATCAAAGTGGAAACCCATGCTTAAACTGAAAAAAAATAATTAAAATTAATTTTAAAATTAACTAAAAATTAATTACTCCTAATTGAATATTGGTTAACAGACATATCAAGAAAGTATTCCATTGAATCCTTAACAGGGTACTGGCTGGGTTGGACCTAAGTCTCAAAAACCTATAACACTGTGTGGAGCAATGTGACATCTTTAGCACTGTGCAACCAGAGTCCCAAGGGTACTGGAGATCAGGCTGATACCATGAGAGCCCAAGAGAAGAAGCAGCAAGCTGGCCTCCAAAGAGGGAAAAAAAAAAAAAATAGAAAGGAAGGGATTTAAATGATCTTCAAATTGATAAGATCTGAAGGTCTCATAATTCCAAATGTCAATTCTCAGAAAATTTTTAAAAAATCTCCAGTTTGGGATTCACAAAGTCTGCTTTGAAGTCCTGTTACTTCCACTTACTAGACCTATGGCTTGTTATTTAACCTCTCTGATCTGTCCAGTGGGGCTAATAATATTTGTTCCACTTCCTGGTGTTGCTTAACCTAGTATTAAAACGTGGATGAAAAATTGCAAAATATTCAACTTAATGCTACTTAATGCTATTATCAGATCATCAGTTTAAAATCTACAGTTTTACTTGCTTATGCCTATGGGAGAATGACTGTAGAAAGATACACTAGTGTTTACAAAATAGAGCAGAATCCCTAGAGAAAATTTTGAAACAAATACTTGCATTGTGCACAAAGTCCCAAAAGAGTACAGCAAGCAAGAGACAACTATCAAGGAGGCCTTACTAGGATTCTTGGGACAAGAGGTAGAAACAATGTTGTTTATAAGTGGAAAGGAAAATCCTTGATTCCCCCAGGAATGAAACATGTGACAGCAGTTGAAGAGAAGGAAAAGAGAATCTTTTTTGACTACTGGTTCCCACAAAATCACAGGCAATGAGACCCAAACCTTGGGAAAAAAAATATGGGAAAGGAAATAACAAGGCAGTTAGGATCTAGGAAATTCCAATGCCCAAATCACTGACGTTACTTCTGGGAGATCTTGTCAGTAATTTCAATGGCTAGGAAACAGGAATAAGTCTGGTTAAAGACATACACACACACACACACACACACACACACACCCCTATGTGTGTTTATATGTATGATCTATAAGCTTGTGTGTATATATATATATGTGTGTGTGTGTGTGTATAATTTTTAAATTTATTTCCCAATTTAGGAGCATTTGTCCTGTCAAATATATATATATATATATATATATATATATATATATATATATATATATATATATAGTTACTGCTGCTTCTCTCATCTTACTCACCCTGCCCATTGCCACTAAAGGATTGTCAGTAGAGGAAATTTACAGCCAGTGTCCACTTCTTCAATACCCTCCTGCTTCAAGTTTAGAAGGGACAAATCTTAGAGGTACTCAAGCCTACACTCAGTAAGATAGCTCAGCAATGTTACAGGTTAAATAGGTCTTCAGTGCTGGCCTAAAAACCTTAAATCTCCTTTATGTGCTTACTAACCTTATAAGGAACTTTTTCTAATAGGAAACATCTTCTGAGCTCTCAAATAATGGTAGTTGGATTTTTAAGAATCTGTTAGTTGAGAAAATACATAATAAAGATGCTATGAACTCAAAACTTCTAAATGAATTTCAGTTTTTATTTATCACCATAATATATATTTAATATATATATAGTAAATACATATATATAATTGAGAAGTTATATACACTATGCAAAACATAACATTTATTTAGCCTACAGGTAATAATTAGTATGTAAATGGATTAAAAAACTTCTAATTCTGGGGGCGCCTGGGTGGCTCAGTGGGTTAAGCCGCTGCCTTCGGCTCAGGTCATGATCTCAGGGTCCTGGGATCGAGTCCCACATCGGGCTCTCTGCTCAGCAAGAAGCCTGCTTCCCTCTCTCTCTCTCTGCTTGCCTCTCCATCTACTTGTGATCTCTCTCTGTCAAATAAATAAATAAAATCTTTAACAAAAAAGCAAAACAAGAAAAAAAAACTTCTAATTCTGTAGTCCATGTTAGGAGCCATTTTTAACACTAATCTCACTCAGAAAATGCATTCTGGGTTCTAATCGATCAATCATGCCCAACTAATGATAATGGTTAAACATTAGACTGAGGCAGTAATTTTCAACTTTTTCTTCCTTATCATTTCCCCTAAGAGCCCTTTAGGACATTTTTTTTTTTTAATCAGCCTCCCTCCTCCATGAAATTTTAATACCATACATATACTGTATATCTGTTTTATTGCTATACCCCTTTGGAGGGGGACAAACCATTGTAATATCTAAAGGTTTTCACACACATTCCCCTAAAAACTAATTTTTCTTTGGGGCTATATTGCCCCTCTTGCAAATGCATGGACTAAGGAATTGTCTTTTTTAATCCTTACATGAAGATGGGTATTATTATTATTATTCCTATTTTTATAGTTAAAGACAGTGAGCCTACAAAATGCTAAATAAACTTACCAGTTTGTCAGACTCACTAAGCCTACATGAGGACTGTGTGAAAACACTATACATTGTATGTTCCCCAAGCCAGCCAACAAGATACCCACAAATACAAGTTATTCCTAAAGAATGATATTGTCAAAGCCATGCATTCTGCATCAAGAAAAGCGGCTATAGAAATAGCCAGGTTTTCTTTCTCTGACATTCATTAATTGACTAAGCCTGGAAAAAGCTGTCTTAATATTAGAGTAATTTTAGAACACTACTGATCAAATGTACATTATTTAAAAATACTTACAAATGTTTTGAAATTTTCATTCCCTAATAATCCAAGAAATTTTAAAAATTATGGTTCTCAGACAATTTCTTTCTTCAACAACTTAGAGGATATGTGAGGGCAAGTTTCACCATTAGGTAATTTTAGCAAGCATTAATGATATTTAACTAGGTCAAATTAATTTTTTTTACTATTATCTTCACAAACTGTTACCAAAACAGTTTGTGACTATTATTATAGGAGAACAGATGTATAAAATGTTGGTGTTAAAAAGATTCATAGAAGATAATCTCAACCAAATCCCAACAATTGTACCCTTAGTTAGGAAAATTAAGACTTGAATTATAGTTGAGAACTTTCTCCTCTCAACTGGAATAACTAATTTAACTGAGGTGGCCACAAAAAGAAAATAAAATTAAAGATTTAAAAAACAGAAATTATGTTGACTGATTTCTAAGATATTTCCAAATTAGTAAGTCACAAATGTAGTGTAAAGAAAAATGTGAAAGACTTCTTCCAGCCAACATGAAGTATAAAAACCAGACAACACATGAAATCATTTTTAAGACACTGGATATCAGACAACAAAGAATAATGAACCTTGAGAGATAAAAACAAGCTGGGCATTATAATTTCTCATCTTTCTGCCTTAAGAGGGTTTACAGGCTACGACACAGGAAAGAAAACTTCTTGATTTGAAGATATGAAGATGAGAATCTGGGGAGACCAAGGCACCCGGCACTCGGGTTCAGAGGAACAGAGAATAGAGAGATGCAGAGAGACCTAAGTCTGGATACCCGCGGAAAGTCCTCCTCAAGCATTCAGCAGAGTATGGATCAGCATATATATGTATGAAGAAATTACCCAAGTCCATGGAAAGAACCATACAAAAAATTGTGTGAACAATTTTTCACCAGTGCCTGGTGAACACCAAGACTAAGAATATTGCTAATTTCCACTAGCCAGACTGGAAAGATTCATAATTCACAGCACATTGGATAGAGTATACAGATGAGTCTGAAGTGCTTAAGTTATGCAGACTGTTAGCCCTAGACTGAACAGCGCTCCTACCAAATCATAAAAACAAGACATGAAATAGTCAAACAGTTTCCATGTAATTTAATGCTATCCCTAAACAAAGCTCAAAACAATGTATAAGAATGTAAAAATATATAAATCCTGACAGGGTAAGATTCACAGTATATGGCACTCAATTAAAGATTATCTGATATAGAGATTTATGGCAGCAAGATGGTGGAGGAATAGGAGACCTAAATATCATTGTGTCCCAGGAGTTCAGCTAGATAGTTATCAAACCATTCTGAACATCTACAAACTCAATAGGAGATAGAACAGAAGAAGAGCAGCAATTCTAGGAAGAGAAAATTGACCACTTTCTGGAAGGTAGGACATGCAAAGAAGTGAATCCAAGGTGATATACAGAAAGACCGCGGGGAAGGACTGGCACCCAGCAAGTGGTAGACCAGTGGAGCACAAGATCGGAACTTTTAGAAGTCTGCTCCATTGAGGGATGTTGCTCCAGAGGCTAAGTAGGGGATAGAGCCCTCATGGGGAAAATGTGGTCTCAGGACCCATGGGGTCAGAGAGAGACCAGGGGTGCCTAAGTGTGGCAGAGCTCCCAGGTATCAGAGTGGGGAAGCCAGCTATAGAGACAGAGCCGAAGAATGGGCTCTCAGCTCTAGGTTACCTTAAACCGTGATCCAAGGCACAGTAGGACCACTGCCCTTCGAGCAGGGACCCCACAAGTGGCAGATCTGGAGAGACCCCCTTCTTCCTCCTCCAGGAAGACCAGTGTGGGACGTGCTGCAAGAATCTGCTGGGTTTTCCAAACAGGGCCGTGTGCCAGAGATAGAAATGCTTTGTCACAGGCTGGGTGAGCTCAGAGTGTGGCCAGAGACCAGGGAGGCGGGAGTGATTGACTGCTTTTCGCTGATTGTGCATTGAGGAGTGGGGCCCTGAGCTCTCAGCTCCTCTGCAGCGAGAGATTGGGAGGCCGCCATTTTCATTCCCATCCTCCAAAGCTGTACAGAAAGCACTCAAGTAACAAAAGCTACTGAGACCAAAACTTAGCAGAAAACTTAGCCTGGCAAGGGCAGTGCAATTCCACCTCGGGCAAAGACATTTGAGAATCACAGCAACAGGCCCCTCCTCCAGAAGATCAACACATCCAGAACATCCAGCCAAGATCAAAACCAAAACTTCAGAGCTACAGGAATATAGCACATAGAATTCATGGCTTTTTCTTTCTTTTTTTTTTTTTTTTACCATGATTGTTTAGTCTTTCAAAATTAAATTTGTTAAATTTTATTTTTTCTTGTTCTATTTTTTTCTCTTTCCTATTTTAACATTTTTAAACTGTTTTATCTTATCAATACCTTTTAAAAAATCTTTTAAATTTTTCATTGTTATAATGATATTCTATCCTTTCATTGTATTTAACCTTATTTTTTGTATACATATAGACTTCTCTTTCTTTATAATTTTGGGATACAGTTTCTTCTAATAGATCAAAATTATACCATAAATCTAGCACAAGGTTTTGTTCTAGTCTCCAGCCTGATCACATTCTTTCCTCTTTTTTAAAATTTTTTTTCTAACAACTTCTTATCAATTCCTTTTAAAAAATCTTTTTAAACTTTCATCTTTACACTCATATTCCATCCCTTCATTGTGTTTACCCTTATTTTTGTATATATATATGTTTTTCTTTCTTTAAAATTTTAAAATTTAAACTTTGGGGAGGCAGTTTCTTCTAACAGGCCTAAATACACCCAAAATCAAGTGTGTGGCTCTGTTGTATTCACCAGTCTAATATATATATAATATTATGAAATTATATACTATATATAAACACATACTATATATATTTATACATATAAATATATATTTATTTATTTATATGTTATGTATATGTATATGTATATATATATGTACTTCTTTCCTCCTTTCTTCTCCCTCTGGTTTTAGAGTCTCTTCTGGTTTGGTTAGTGTATAATTTTCTGGGGTCGTTGCTACCTTTTTAGTATTTAGTTCTCTCATTCATCTATTATTATCTGGATAAAATGACAAGGCAGAAAAACTCACTTCAAAAAAAAGAACAAAAGGCAGTACTGACAGCTAGGAACCTAATCAATATGGACTAGAGTTCAGAATAATGATTATCAAGGTGCTAGCTGAGTTTAAAAAAGCATTGACGATACCAGAGAATCCCTTTCTGGAGCAATAAAATCCCTTCCTGGAGAAATAAAAGAACTAAAATCTAACCCAGCTGAAATCCAAAAAGCTATTAATGAGGTACAATAAAAAATGGAGGCTCTTACGGCTAGGATAAGTGAGGCAGAACAGAGAAATAGTGATACAGAAGACCAGATGATGGAGAATAAAGAAGCTGAGCAAAAGAGAGATGAACAACTACTGAACCACAAGGGGAGAATTCGAGAGATAAGTGATACCATAAGATGAAACAATATTAGAATAATTGGGATCCCAGAAGAAGAAAAAAGAGAGAGGTGGGGCAGAAGGTATACTGGAGCAAATTATAGCAGAGAGTTTCCCTAATTTGGTGGAGGGCACAAGCATCAAAATCCAAGAGGCACAGAGAAACCCCTCTCAAAATCAATAAAAATAGGTCCACACCCCATCATCTAATAGTAAAACTTACCAGTCTCAGAAACTAAGAGTAAATCCTGAAAGCAGCTTAGGACAAGAGGTCTGTAACATACAATAGTAGAAATATTAGACTGCCAGCAGACTTATCCACAGAGACCTGGCATGCCAGAAAGAACAGGCATGATATATTCAGAGCACTAAATGGGAAAAATATGCAGCCAAGAATACTATATCCAACTAGGCTATCATTGAAAATAGAAGGAAAGATAAGAAGCTTCCAGGACAAACAAAAACAGAAAGAATTTGCAAACACCAAACAGCCCTACAGGAAATATTGAAAGGGGTCCTCTAAATAAAGAGAGAGCCTAAAAGTAACAGACCGGAAAGGAACAGAGACAATATACAGTAACAGTCACCTTACAAGCAATACAATGACACCAAATTCATGCCTTTCAATAGTTAGCCTGAATGTAAATGGGTTAAATGCCCCAATCAAAAGACACAGGGTTTCAGAATGGAGAAAAAAACAAGACCATCAGTATGCTGTCTAGAAGAAACTCATTTTAGACCCAAAGACACCTCCAGATTTAAAGTGAGGGGGTTACCATGCCAATGGACATAAAAAGAGAGTTGGGGTGGTAATCCTTATATCAGATAAAGTAGATTTTAAGACAAAGACTATAATAAGAGATGAGGAAGGACACTATATCATCCTCAAAGGGTCAGTCCAACAAGAAGATCTAATAATTTTAAATATCTAGGCCCCTAACATAGGAGCAGACAATTATATAAACCAATTGATAACAAAATCAAAGAAACATATCAACAATAATAAAATAATCATAGAGGATGTTAACATCCACCTCACTGAAATGGACAGATCATGTGAGCAAAAGATCAACAAGTAAATAAAGACCTTAAATGACACACTGAACCAGATGGACTTCACAGATATATTCAGAACATTCCATCTCAAAGCAAGAGAATACACATTCTTCTCTAGTGCACATGGAACATTCTCCAGAATAGATCACATCCTGGCTCACAAATCACGTCTCAACCAGTACCAAAAGATTGGGATCATTCCTTACATATTTTCAGACCACAATGCTCTGAAGCTAGGCCTCAATCAAAAGAGGAAAGTTGGGAAGAACCCAAATACATGGAGGCTAAAGAGCATCCTACTAAAGAATGAATGGGTCAACCAGGAAATTAAAGAAGAATTTAAATAATTCATGGAAACAAATGATAATGAAAACACAACTCTTCAAAATCTGTGGGACACAGCAAAGGTGGGCTTGAGAGGAAAGTATATAGTGATACAAGCCTTTCTCAAGAAACAAGAAAGGTCTCAAGTATACAACCTAACCCTACACCTAAAGGAGCTGGAGAAAGAACAAGAAAGAAAGACTAAACCCAGCAGGAGAAGAGAAATAACAAAGATCAGAGCAGAAATCAATGGAGTATTTGTTGTTTCCTGTCTTGTTAATCTTTGCCATTCTAACTGGTGTAAGGTGGTATCTCAATGTGATTTTGATTTGGATATCCCTGATGACTAATGATGATGTACATTTTTTCATATGTCTGCTAGCCATTGGTCTATCTTCATTGGAGAAGTGTCTGATCGTTTCTTCTGCCCATTTTCTACATGATTATCTATTTTTTGGGTGTTGAGTTTGAGGAGTTCTTTATAGATCTTGGATATAAGCCCTTTGTCTGTAATGTCATTTACGAATATCTTCTCCCATTCTGTGGTACTGCATGGGGACTGGGTGTGATAAATAAACAATGAATCTTAGAACACTGAAAAGAAAAAAAAAAAAAAGAAAGAAAGAAAGAAAGAAAAAGAAAAAAAAAAGAGAAATCAATGAAATAGAAACCAAAAAAACAGTAGAGCAAATCAACGAAAGTAGGAGCTGGTTCTTTGAAAGAATTAATAAGATTGATAAATCCCTGGCCAGACTTATCAAAAAGAAAAGAGAAAGGACCCAAATAAATAAAATCATGGATGAAAGAGGAGAGATCGCAACCATCACCAAAGAAATACAAACAATTATAAGAACATATTATGAACAACTATACACCAACAAATTTGACAATCTGGAAGAAATGGATGCATTCCTAGAGACATATAAAACTACCAAAACCAAACCAGGAAGAAACAGAAAACCTGAACAGACCCATAACCAGTAAGGAGATTGAAGAAGTCATCAAAAATTTCCCAATAAACAACAGCCCAGGGACAGACGGCTTTCCTGGGGAATTCTACCAAACATTTAAAGAAGAATTAATACCTATTTAAAGAAGAATTAATACCTATTCTCCTGAAACTGTCCCAAGAATTAGAAATGGAAGGAAAACTTCCAAACTCATTTTATGAGGCCAGCATTACCTTGATCCCAAAACTAGAGAAAAACCCCATCAAAAAGAATTGCAGACCAATATCCCTGATGAACATGGATGCAAAAATTCTCACCAAAATACTATCTAATAGGATCTAACAGTACATTAAGAATTATTCACCATGACCAAGTGGGATTCATTCCTGGGCTGCAAGATTGATTCAGCATCCACAAATCAATCAATGTGATACACTACATTAATAAAAGAAAGGACAAAAACCATATGATACTCTCTATAGATGCTGAAAAAGCATTTGACAAAGTAAAACAACCTTTCTTGATTAAAACTTTTCATGGTGTAGGGATAGGGGTACATACCTCAATATCATCAAAGCCATCTTAAAAAACCCACAGAGAATATCATTCTCAATGGGGAAAAACTGAGAGCTTTTTCCCTAAGGTTAGGAACACGGCAGGGATGTCCATTATCACCACTGCTATTCAACATAGTATTAGAAGTCCTAGCCTCAGCGATCAGACAGCAAGAAAAATAAAATGCATCCAAATTGGCAAAGAAGTCATCAAACTCTCATTCTTTGCAGATGATAAGATACTTCATGTGGGAAACCAAAAAAACTCCACCCCAAAACTGCTAGAACTCATACAGGAATTCAGTAAATTGGTAAAATATAAAATCAGTGCTCAGAAATCAACTGTATTTCTATATATCAAAAACAAGACAGAAGGAGGAGAAAGTAAGGAGTCAATTCCACTTATTATTGCACCCAAAACCATAAGACACCTAGGAAGAAATCTAACCAAAGGGCCAAAGAAAATGTACTCAGAAAACTATAAAATACTCATGAAAGAAATTGAGGAAGACACAAAGAAATGGAAAAATGTTCCATGATGATGGCTTCAAAGAACAAATACTTAGAAAATGTCTATGCTAGGTTGAGCAACCTACACATTTACTGCAATTCCTATCAAAATACCTTCAACTTTTCTCAAAGAAATGGAAAAAAATTATCCTAAAATTTGTATGGAACCAAAAAAGACCCCAAATAGCCAGAGGAATGTTGAAAAAGAAAAGTAAAGCTGGTGGCAGCACAATTCTGGATTTCAAGGTATATTACAGAGCTGTATCTTCAAGACAGTACGGTAAGTGGCACAAAAACAGACACAGATCAACGGAACAGAACAGAGAGCCCAGAAATGGACCCTCAACTCTATGGCCAACTAATCTGTGACAAAGGAAACAATGTCGGATGGAAAAACGACCGTCTCTTTAACAAATGGTGTTGGGAAAATTGGACAGCCACATGCGGAAGAATGAAACTGGACCACTTCCTTACACCACACACAAAAATAGAATCAAAACGGATGAAGGATCTAAATGTGAGATAGGAATCCATCAAAATCCTTGAGGAGAACACAGGCAATAACCTTTTGACCTCAGCCACAGCAACTTCTTCCTAGACACATCACCAAAGGCAAGGAAAGCAAGGGCAAAAATGAACTTTAGGGACTTCATCAAGATAAAAGGCTTTTGCACAGCAAAGGAAATAGTCAGCAAAACCAAGAGACAACTGAGAGAGTGGGAGAAAATATTTGCAAATGATGTATTCAGGTAAGGGGCTAGTCTCCAAAATCTATGAAGAACTTATCAAACTCAACACCCAAAGAACAAATAATCCAATCAAGAAATGGGCAGAGGATATGAACAGACATATCTGCAAAGAATACATGCAAATGGCCAACAGACTCATGAAAAAGTGCTCAAGATCATTCATCATCAGGGAAACAGAAATCAAAACCACAGTGAGATACTATCTCACAGCAGTCAGAATGGCTAAAATTAACAAGTCAGGAAACAACAGATGTTGGCAAGGATGTAGAGAAAGGGGATGCTACACTGTTGGTGGGAATGCAAGCTGGCACAGCCACTCTGGAAAAAAGCATGGAGGTTCCCCCAAAAAGCTGAAAATAGAGCTACCCTATGACCCAGCAATTGCAGTACTGGGTATTTACCCTAAAGATACAAATGTAGTGATCCGAAGGGACACATGCACCCTAATGTTTATATCAGCAATGTCCATAAGAGCCAAACTATGGAAAGAAACTAGATGTCCATCAACAGATGAATGGATAAAGAAGAAGTGATATAAAATAGATAGACAATGGAATACTATGAAGCCATCAAAAACCCTGAAACCTTACCATTTGCAATGGCATGGATGGAACTAGAGGGTATTATGCTGAACGAAATAAGTCAATCAGAGAAAAACAATTATAATCTGATCTTTCTGATATGAGGAATTTGAAAGGCAGGATGGAGGGTCATGGGGGATAGGAAAGGAAAAAATGAAACAAGATGGTACTGGAGAGGGAGACAAATCACAAGAAACTCTTAATCTCTGGAAACAAACTGAGGGTTGCTGGGAGGTGGGTTGGGAGGGGTAGGGTGGCTGATGATGGACACTGGGGAGGGTATGTGTTATGGTAAGTGCTGTGAATTGTGTAACACTGATGATTCAAAGACCTGTACTCCTGAAGCAAATAATACATTATATGTTAACAATAAAAAAAAGATTACCTTATATGCAAAGAAGCAAGAAATCACGACCAATACAAGGAAAATAATCAGTTAATCAAAACCAGACAAAATCTGACAAGTATATTAGAATTGGCAAAAAAGAAATTTAAAAAATTACTGTAATTCTATATATTTAAAAAGCTAATAGGGACATGGAAGATACAAAATACAGATGAACAAATCAAGTTCTAGAGATAAAACCTACAAGTGTGAGGTTAACAAATACTGGTTGGGATTAACAGTTGATTAGACAATTCAGGAAAAAATATTAATGAACTTGTAGGAGTAATACTGAAAACTATCCGAAATAAAACACATGGAGAAAAGGAGGATCCAAAAAATGAAAGGTAATCAGTGAGATGCAGCATAATTTCAAGAAACCTAATATACAGATAATTCAAATCTCCAAACAAAGAGAGGGTATAAAATTATTTAAGGAAATTATGGATGGGAACTTTCTAAATTTGATGAAAACTATAGTAGCACAGATCCAAGACTCTCAAAGAACCCCAAGCATAAGAAACATAAAGAAAATTACATCAAAGCACATCATAATCAAATTGCTCAAAACTAATGGTAACACAAATACAATGTGATTTCACTCATATATGGAATTTAAGAAACAAAGCAAAAGAGCAAAGGTTAAAAAGGGGGGGAGGTCAAACCAAGAAGCAGACTCTTAACTACAGCAAATAAACTGATGTTACCAGAGAGGAAGTTGGTAGGAAGTAGGTTAAATAGATGATGGGGATTAAGGAGTGCACTTGTGAGGAGTGCCTGGTTATGTATGGGAGTGTTAAATCACTGTATTGTACATCTGAAACAAATAGAATACTGTATGTTAACTAACTGGATTTATTGCTTATTTTTTAAATTTTTTTAAAAGATTTTAGTTTTAAGTAATCTCTAAACCCAGCATGGGGTCTGAACTCACAATCTGAGATCAAGAGTCACATGTTCTACTGACTGAGCCAACAAGGCACCCCAACTACCTGGAATTTAAATAAGAACTTTAAAAAAAAATTTTTTTCAAGATTTTATTTATTTATTTGACAGAGAGATCACAAGCAGGCAGAGAGGCAGGCAGAGAGAGACGGAGAAGCAGGCTCCCTGATGAGCAGAAAGCCGGGACTTGATCCCAGGACCCTGGGATCATGACCTGAGCCGAAGGCAGAGGCTTTAACCCACTGAGCCACCCAGGTGCCCTTAAAAAAATTTTTTTAAGAGAAAATGTTAAAAGCAGCCAGAAGAAAAAAAATACATGTTACATACAGAGGAGCAAAGATAAGTAAGATTTCAGATTTCTCATTGGAAACAATGCAAGTGAGAAGGGAGTAGTATCTTCAAAGTATTTTAAAAATAATTATTAAAAACCAACAACCTTGTGAATACAGAATTTTATAACTGGCAAAAACAGCTTTAAAAAATGAAAGTGAAATAAAGACATTTTCAGATATGTAAAAGGTCAAATAACTCATTATCAGCAGACCTAAAATACAAGAAATATTAAATATGTTGTGTCATCTCTCTTTTTTGTCTGATTAGTGGCTTGAGGTTTATCAGTTTTATTGATCTTCTCAAAATTTGTTTTATTGATTTTTTGTTTTATTGATTCTGCTTTGATTTTATTATTATCTTCCTTCTAGTTACTTTTTCTTTAATTTTCTCTGCTTTTTCTAGTTTCTTAAGGTAGAAGATAAGATCTAATATAGGCATTTAATTCTATACATTTTCTCCTAACACTGCTTTTTAGTCATCCCATAATTTCTGATGTTCTGTTTTTATTTTCATTCAGCTGAAAATACTTTGTAATTTCTCTTTTTCTGCATACAGACTTTATTTTTTAAAAGATTTTATTTATTTACTTGCAGAAAGACTTAAGCTGAATTTAAAATTAATGGAAATGTGAAGGTCCTAAATTAGCCAAACATCTCTGAAAGAGAAGAACAAAGTTGGAAGGCTATCATCTGATTTCAAGAATTATTTTGAAGCTACAGTAATCAGGACGGTGCGGTATTGGCATAAAGACAAACATCTAAATGGAACAGAATGGAATCAAGAAATAAACCTACATGTCTATGAAAAACTGATTTTTGACAAAAGAGTACTGGCCAAGTAGTGGAAAATGAATGGTCTGTTCAACAAATGGGATTACCAAGGGGCACAATAAAGTTTTGGGGGGCGATAGATATATTCACTATCTTGATTGTGGTGATAGTTTTAGGGGTGTATGTATATGTCAAAAGTTATCAAATCAAACACTTTAAACATATACAGTTTATTTCAATTATATCTCAATAAATCTATTTTTAAAAAAGAAAAATGTGAATAAGAATTTAATCTGGGTAAGGGGAATACATAAGTAATTTAGAAACAGATAAGCCATTCGCTAATAGGAGTGGTAATATAGTTTAGTATTTATAAAGGCTTGCTCAGTTTGCAAATATTAATAGACATTTGTTAAGCAGCAATTATTTGTTTTATATGTGTTTTTCTAATGAAAGCAATCACAGGAAATTCAAGAAATGAAAAAGAAAACAGTTTAATAATGTTTAAGTGGGAAATTAACTTAAATCTTTAGAACAAAGAGTGTGGCATCCAATAGATTTCTGTTCTATAAATTTATTGATATTGAAGACCACTGGTCCTTCAGAATAACTTTTGTCTAAAAAATTCAATTTCACTTAATGAACTGTCATTAACAAGAAAGTTTTTGTTTGCTTGCTTTTATTTTTTTAATTGGCCTCTATTCTAGAAAAGGGACCCCCAAAGGAGTCATTTCTAGGATGTTTTTCAGAAGGCTAAAGGATCTGGCAGACTTCACCCTGTTTTAATTGGAATTCTATAAATTGAATTTTATATACTAAAGTTTAACCAACTGGAATTTTAATTTGATAAACACAAGAGGCATAAATATGGAACACATTGTTCATTATATTTGTTATTTACGCCACATTGTAATTTTTGTTAAAAAGCACAAGGTCAAAGTTTTATAAAAATAATTACATAAAGGATAAATTTGCCTTTCTAGGCCGCTAAATTGACACTGCAGACCATTCTTAGTTAAAAGCCACAGGGTCACTGTAAAGGTCCATGGTTTCTAATAGGTTTTTTTTATAAGTTCCTAAAAGGAAACCAGTACTATAAGTTGAATGCTAACAGAGCCAAGGGTACCAGTGGATGTTTATTAAGAATTATCTATGTGGTAAATAACAGTTGACATGTTTGAGGATTTGCTATAAACTAGGCTCCATGATCAATAATTTGTTCCTATTATTTATATATATAGATTAAATTAATGCATAGACAATACTCAATGGCCATACAGATTTAAAGATTCCTTGCAATAGCGTGACTAAGGTCTCTCTCAGGTGAATCTATAAACATTCTTATAAAATTATTTGTTTTGCTTACATTAATATTGATAATTGTGCAAAATGCTTTCCATTTACCATCCAACGTGAAGGAAAGATCACTAGTCTAAAAGTAAGGCGTTTTTTTATGAGAGCATCTATAAAAGGGTGAATTAAAATGGAATTGGGGGAGGTATAGCCAGAAACCATTTAAAACCATTACATTTGGACTCAAAGCTTGGTCAATGTTTCCCTGCCTGTCCTTCTCTAGGCTAAGACTAGTTCTAGCTCTCTAATATCCAGCTTTTCCTAATAGTTGTATTCATTTCCTATTGTTGTGAAAACAAATTATCACAAATGTAGTGGCTTAACACAATACAAAAGTATTCTTCTATAGTTCTGGAGGTCAGTTTTACTGGGCTATAGTCAAGGTGTCAGCAGAACTGGTTCCTTCTGGAGGCTCTGAGGAAAATCTGTTCTCTTGCCTCTTCTAGCTTGTGGAGTTTGCTTGCCTTCCTTTGTTCATGACCCCTTCCCTTGCAGTCCAACCTCTTGCTTCCATGGTCACATCTCCTACTTCCTCTTCTGTGTTAAATCTCCCTCTGTCTCTCTCTCTTAAAGGACACCTGTGATTACATTTAGGACCTACTTGAATAATCGAGGATACTCTCCCCATTTCAAGATTTTTTTTTTTATCATGAAAAAACTGTATTTAGATTTAGCCAGCTGGACTCAATTTAGATGATCCCAATTTTGTTGGCAACATCCAAAGCATCATAGTCAGGGGCCAGCCGAATGTATGCCTTCTTCTCTCCATCAGACCTGATTAAGGTGTTGACCTTGGCTACATCAATGTCATAGAGCTTCTTCACAGCCTGTTTGAAATGGTGCTTGTTGGCCTTGACATCCACAATGAACACAAGTGTGTTGTTGTCTTCTATTTTCTTCATGGCTGACTCAGTAGTCAAGAGGAACTTGATGATGGCATAGTGATCAAGCTTGTTTCTCCTGGGGGCACTCTTTCGAGGGTATTTGGGCTGCCTTCAGAGACGCAGAGTCTTGGGTCGTCAGAACGTAGGTGATGTGCAGATCTTCTTTTTTGTGTGACTGTGGACGCCTTTCAGCACCGCTTTCTTGGCCTTCAAAGCCTTTGCTTTGGCTTCGGCTTTGGGAGGGGCAGGGGCTTCCTTCTTAGCTTTCAGCGCCATCTTCATAAAAGGCCATTTCAAGATATTTTAACCACATCTGCAAACTCCCTTTTACCATATAAATTATCAGGTTCTGGGGACTAGGATGTGGATATCTTTGGTGGTCATTAACCAACTAACACATCAGTGGATATAGGACCACATGGTTATTACATACATTTCCTTTGTATTTCAGAATGCTTTGCCTTACCTTTTTCTCAGTTGCCTGGTTCCCAAAATGTATTCCTCAACATACTGGCTCTGCAGAATGTTAAAGGTATTGTGTTAAAGGTATTGTGTTAGTCAATAGATATTGAAAGAAGCATAGCAAAGAAAATGTTAGTTTCTTGCTACAGGACTTCCCAGAGCCTTAATAAGCACGGAAAACTTCCAAAAGGAGAATATAATTTGCAGCCAGTTTCAAGTTTAGTTAGCCAAAGAACCCCTTTTTGTGGAGAATCTCATAAGGTTACTGTTCCACTGCACACATTTTTGGAGACTGTGACTTAAGTGATATGTAGGATTTATGTAATTTTGCTATATTTTGTTTATATATGTGACATCCTCTATGCCAAAAAAATGTCAGACCTAATTAGATTCTTACAAGTGGGTCTACATATTATAAGGTCCTAAGACCTCAAAACAAGAAGATAAAATTAACTAGGTAGCTCCTACAAAGTCAAAGAATTTTATACTGATAGGGTAGATAATGATAGTGAGCTTTCTCCTCCCATTTCTTCTAATAATGCTGTTACCACTTACAGGGTGTGGTTTGATATGATGGTAGAATAGGGCTGATCTTGGGAGGTATTATTAAATGAGTATTTTTTAATTAAAAGGTATTTTTAATTTTGTATAATTTTTAAATTTATATAAACCTTTGTGAAGGTTTTATATTTTATATTAAAGGAATTATACAATTCCTTTAATAATCTAGGCTTGAGATGTCACCTTTAGTACTCCTAAGATCTCAATTCAAATAGTGTTTCTAAGATCCTGTAAACCATACTGGTCTCTGTCTTCAATATGTTACCTTAAAATCTCCAGGAGTCCATACTTACTAATGAGGATGATTTAATAATAAGTAAACTTTGTATGCTAGTCTTGATCCTACTACTAATCAATACATACTTACGGGCAAGTCATCTCTTTGGGCCCAAATTTATACATCTATAAGATGGAAGGGTAAGTTAGTAAAGTCACTTAGAGCTATAATTTCCTGTGATTTCATTATCCCAGACAGGAAGCCTACCATCCACCTAACTGCCTCTGGTAAACCTGGAGCCATGGGTCACTAGAAGTCGACCATTTTTCTAGAAAACTGAAAAATCTCTCAGAGGGTATAGTCTTCTATTAAGTGTTATTTCCAAACCTTTCACTCCTGTAAAATAAGCTCAGTCCTAACTTAGGACTTAAAGGCCAGATTCAGAGATGGGAAAGTTTACTGAACTAATTTGCATATTTAAATTTGTCACTAAAATGAAAGTAAAAGATACTAATTTTTTACACCAGCAGAAACAGGATGGTAAAACAAAAATCAGGGAAGCTCATTTCTTTGCATAGACTATAGCTGGAAAATACAGTGAAAAGAACCTTAGATTTGAAAGCAGAAAACCTGAATTTGAGGCAAAAGTCTGTTCTAACTAGCTGCATTCCTGGAAACCCAGACGAACCTCTGTTTTCTCCTGCCTACTGGAAAAAATAATGTCTGTACTATTCACTTCACAAGAGTTCTGAGAACTTGAATGAGGCGATGTAGGAGAAGTAAGCTTTGCAAAGTGAAAAACTCTTTGCAAATTTAAGAACTCACAGCTGATAACACCTAAATTACTTTATTTCTGTGAAAGTCTACAGTGTCCTTAGAAACAAGATTAAAGAAGTATCTTAGTAAAATCAACAGCTAGTAAGAGAAAACAGGTACCAAATGAATGCACTTGACAAAGGAAATGGATTAAATCTAGGAAGAGGTGATGAATATTAAGGGTTGATGAGCAACGATTACAATATGTTAGGCTGGTACAATAACACAAGAGTGGATATAAAGTAGACATTGACTGTGAGAAGAATATTGTATGTGAGAGGATTGAGTCACTGTTTTAACACCTAATCCTTCTGTATAGTATTCTAAAAAAGAGAAATATGGAAGCACAGGAAAGAAAAATATTTAAAAATGTAAAAGAGCTATCAACAAATTATAGGTAAGATGAAAAACACTTTGCAGGTAAACTCAGACATACTATGAAAAATAGCACAGAACTGATAGGAAGTCCTTTATGTTATATTGTTCTTAGTACATGATATTAAAAGGAAAATGTAATCACAAGTGAACTTATTTATTTATTAAGAGAAATTAGGATTGAGTAAGTTCGAAATTCTGTTACATCCTCTAAGATCAATAAAAATGTTTGCCTTTCTGGGGTTAGAGAAGGAAGATGACAAAATAAGGTCATACATACAAAAATATATAAGAGCTACATAATAAGCTGATATCTATGTGTCAGGAACTCTGCTGGGTGCTTTACAAACATTACTTCAGCTAAATTCCATCTGAGTTTAAGTTCTGTGAGGAAAGGGACTTTACCTATTTTGCCCATGTCTATTTCCCCAGTATATAAAAGGTATTCAGAAAATCTTTTTTTTTTTTTTTTGCTTACATTTTTTAAAAAAGATTTTATTGATTTGAGAGAGTGAGAGAGAGAGAGAAAGAGAACAAGCATGGGGTGTGGCGGGGGTGGGTGGGGAATGTCAGAGGAAGAAGAAGAAGCACATACAGGGCTCAATCCCAGACCCTGGGATCATGAACTGAGCCGAAGGCAGATACTTAACTAACTGAGCCACCCAGGTGCCCCACTCACATTTAATTTTCATTTTTTAAACGCTGCACAAGGCAATAAATTTTTTATTTCATTATTTCTGTTTGCTGCTGTTATTTTATTTACTGGAAGAAGGATAAGCTTCTGTGGCTTTTTCTTTTTTTTTTTTCTATAGGTTGCCTTGAGATTTCTTAATATGGAATATTTAACGAAGCTGAAGAGAAAGGGGGGGTTCGCAAAATTGCTTGGGGGGAAAAGGCAAGGTTGTATTGTTAATCATGTCCTATGGTGGGTGATCAACTACATGTACAATTACATCCTCTAAATGTTCTAAGAAGAGAACACTCAAATTTAATTAAAACCTTAAGCACACCTGGTAGTGGGTATTAAGGAGGACATGCATTGCATGGAGCACTGGGTGTGGTGCATAAACAGTGAATTTTGGAACACACATACAAAAAATTAAATTAAATTTTAAAAAGACCTTAAGCACAATTAATGTAGAAAATATTTTTTGAATGAATCAGAGTTATGTGTGGAAGGTAGCAAACCAATAATTTCTTCTTTTTGGATATCAGCTTCCTCATCTAGGAAATGACAGGATGAATTGACCACAATATAGGCCCCAATAATTATATAATGTTCTAAATGGTATTTTCCTTTAGGAAAAGATATTGCAAGTCCTTTCCAACCATCTGATAACTGAACAAGATCTGTACTTTCCCACTGCCATCTTTTGTTCATGGGGTTCCCTCCAAACCAATCCCCCACCTATCCTAATCTTAAGGCATACTTATGAAAGACCATCCCAAATATCACCTCCTTCAAATATCACATTCTAAAATGATTCCATCTCAAATATTATGTCCCTTGTGCGATTTTTGCACATCTACTAATCATATGGCACCTTCTCAAATCCTGCATAACATCTTATGCAAGATGGGAAGTATGACATGAATGAAAGATGAAGCTCTGAAATTCAATTGTCTAGATACAAATCTGGGCTCTACACTAGCTGCATAACCTGGACAAATCACCTAAACTTCTCTTTGTTACTTTCTCCTCTGTAAAATGGGAATATCTGCCTCAAGGAATTTTGTAACAATTGAAAAAGATAATCTAACATAAGAGCTTCTCCGAATCCTGGTATATATTGTGCATTCTGTAGATTATTGTTTCTTTTATAGAACTCAAAGAGAAAAGAGATTAAAAAAAATAGTATACTTTTTCCCTTCTAATAGACTACATATGCCTTATGGGTATAAGTGGGGTTCATTCATTTTTTAATCACCTTCAGTCATAGTATAGTCCAATGTATACAATAAGGGCTCCGTTTTCTTTAGTTAATGAGTTAAATAATTCCATTTTTTTAATATCTGAAAAAAAAAAAGTGTCCTAACTCCAAGAGGTAAATTAATATGTAACAGGACAACTGAGGAACTGCTTGGAACCTAAACTACAACAATCATCTTAGACAAAGCAATAACTCCTCCCCACAACCTATTTCTCTTTATCATCCTTGCATAGCTGCAAATATTCTAGAAAACATCCCCTACAAATATCCAAAAAGAGAGGACGGTGAGACAGCTACAGCAATTGATAGTTCTAGTGCCCCCTTATCTCTCAATGCAATGTTCTCCTTGAAATGGAATTTGTTTCCTTTGAAGGTACAGAAAATTCTCCACCATTACAAATATTTCTTCTGCCCCGTTTTCCTCTTTTCTCAGTCCAAATTCTAATTATAGGTATACTAGATTGTTTAATATACATCACAGCTCTCAGATGTTCTTCTCTATATTTTTTTACTTTTGGGTTTTTCTTTTTTTAATTTTAATCCTAATATAGTTAACATTCAGTGTTATATTCGTTTCAGGAGTAGAATACAGTAATTCAATTCTACATTTCTCATTGCTCATGGTGGTAACAAAACTCTAAATCCCCTTTACCTATTAAACCCACCCTTCCACCCACCTTCCCTCTGGTAACCATCAGTTTGTTCTATATAGTTGAAAGTCTAGTTTTTGGTTTGTTTCTTTTTTACTTCATTTGTTTTTTTGTTTGTTTCTTAAATTCCATATATGAGTGACATCATATGGTATTTGTATTTCTCTGGCCGATTTATTTCACTTAGTATTATACTTTTTAGATCTATCCATTTTGCTGTAAATGTCAAGATTATATTTTTTTAATGGCTCAGCAATATTCCATTGTATATCTATACTACTTCTTCTTTACCCATTCATCAATCAACGGACACTTGGGCTGCTTCCATATCTTAGTTACTGTAAATAATATTGCAATAAACATAAAGGTGCATGTATCTTTTCAAATTAGTGTTTTTGTACTTTTTTGGGTAAATACTCGGTAGTGAAATTTCTGGATCATATGGTAGTTCTATTTTTAATTTTTTGAGAAACCTCCATACTGTTTTGTACAATGACTGCACCAGCTTGCATTCCCACTAACATTGCATGAGGGTTCCTTCTTCCCCATATCCTCTCCAACACTTGCTGTTTATTGTGTTCCTAATTTAAGCCATTCTGACAGGTGTGAGGTGATATCTCATTGTGGTTTTGACTTGCATTTCCCAGATGATTAGTGATGTTCAGCATCTTTTCAGGTGTCTCTTGATCATCTGTATGTCTTCTTTGGGAAAATGTCTGTTCATTTTTTAATTGATTTGGTTATTTTTGTTTTTATTTCCTTTGCCTCAGGACATATCTAGGAAAATGTTTTTAGGCCAATGTCAGAGATGTTACTGCCTGCTTTCTTCTAGGATTTTTATGGTTTCGTGACTCACTTTTAGGTATCTCATACATTTTGAGTTTATTTCTGTGTATGGTGTAAGAAACTGGTCCAGTTTCATTCTTTTGCATGTAGGTGTCCAGTTTTCTCAACACCATTTGTTGAAGAGACTTTTTTTTCCCATTGCAAATTCTTGCCTCCTTTGTTGAAGATTAATTGACCATAAAATCATGGATTTATTTCTGAGCTCTCTATTCTGTTCCATTGATCTATGTGTCTATTTTTGTGCCAGTACCATACTGTTTTGATTACTATAGCTTTATACTGTGTCTTGAGATCTGGGATTGTGATATGTCCAGTTTTGTTTTTCAAAATTGCTTTAGCTATTCAGGGTCTTTTGTGGTTCCATGAAACCTTTAGCATCATTTGTTCTAGTTCTATGAAAAATACTTTTGGTATTTTGATAGGGATTGCATTAAATCTATAGGTTGCTTGGGATCACATGGCCATTTTAATATTTGTTCTTCTATCTGTGAACATAAAATATCTTTCCATTTCTTTATGTCATCTTCAATTTATTTTATCAATGTTTCATAATTTTCAGAATGTAGTTCTTTCACCTCCATGATTAAATTTATTTCTAACTGTTTTATTCTTTTTAGTGCATTTGTACATGGGATTGTTGCCTAATTTCTTTCTACTACTTATTAGTGTATAGAAATGCAAGGGGTATCTGTACAGTACTCTTGCATCCTGCGACCTTACTGAATTCATGTGTTATTTCTAGTAATTTTTTTGGTGGAGACCTTAGGGTTTCTATATATAGTATCATCTCATCTGCAAATAGTGAAAGTTTTAGTTCTTCCTTTTCAATTTGGATGCCATTTATTTATTTATTTACTTATTTACTTATGTCTGATTGCCATGGCTAGGGCTTCCAGTACTATGTTGAAATAAAGTGGTAAGAGTGAACATCCTTGTCTTGCTCTTGACATTAGGGGAAAAGCTCTCAGTTTTTCCACAATGAATATAGTGTTAGTTGTGGGTTTTTCATATATGGCTTTCATTATGTTGAGGTATGCTCCCTCTAAACCTTCTTGTTGAGGGATTTTATCACGAATGTATGCTGTACTTTGTCAAATGTTTTTTTCTGCATCTATTGATACAATAGCATGGTTTTTATCCTTCCTCTTATTGATGTGATGTATCACATTTATTGATTTGCGAACACTGAACCACCCCTGCACCCTAGGAATAAATCCAATTTGATCATGGTGAATGGCTTTTTTAATGTATTGTTGGATCTGTTTGCTAATATTTTTTTGAGGATTTTTGTATCTATGTTCATCAGACATACTGGTCTGTAGTTCTTTTTTATAGTCTCTTTACCTGGTTTTTGTATTAGAGTAATGCTGGTCTCATAGAATGAACTTGTAAGTTTTGGGTTTTTTGTCTTGTTTTCCCTCTTCTAGTTTTTGGGATAGTTTGAGAAGAACATGTTAACTCTTCTTTAAATGTTTGGTAGAATTCACCTGTGAGCCATCTAGTCCTGAACTTTTGTTTCTTGGGAAATTTTTTTTTTAATCTATTCATTTATTTGACACAAAGAGAGAGATCACAAGTAGGCAGAGAGGCAGGCAGAGAGAGAGGAGGAAGCAGGCTCCCCGCCAAGCAGAGAGCCCAATGCGGGGCTCGATCCCAGGACCCTGAGACCATGACCTGAGCCGAAAGCAGAGGCTTTATCCCACTGAGCCACCCAGGTGCCCCCTGGAAATTTTTTATTATTGATTCAGTTTCCTTGCTGGTAATTGGTCTGTTCAAATTTTCTCTTTCTTCCTACTTCAGTTTTGCAAGGTTTTATGTTTCTCAGAATTTATCTATTTATTCTAGGTTGCCCAGTGTGTTGACATATAATTTTTCATAATATTCTCTTACAATCATTTGTATTTCTGTAGTGTCAGTTGTTCTTCCTCTTTTTTCACTTCTGATTTTATGTGAGGCCTCTCTCTTTTGTTTTGTTTGATGAGTCTGACTATAGATTTCTCAATTTTGTTGATCTTTTCAAAGAACTGGCTACAAGTTTTATTGATCAGTTCTATTGTTTTTTTTTGTTTCTAAATCATTTATTTTTTTCTGCTTTAATCTTTATTATTTCCTTCCTTCCATTGGCTTTAGGTTTTCTTTGTTGTTCTTTCTCTAGCTCCCTGAGGTGTAAGGTTAGATTGCTTACTTGAGATCTATCTTCCTTCTTGAGGTAGATCTGTATCACTATAAACTTCCCTCTTAGAACCACTTTAGCTGCATCCCAAAAGTTTTAGACCATTGTGTTTTCAGTTTCATTTGTCTCCATGTATTTTTTTACTTCCTCTTTGACTTCCAGATTCGCTCACTGATTGTCAGTAGCATTTTATTTAATCTTAATGTATTTGTGTTTTTTCCAGATTTATTTTTGTGGTCAATTTCTAGTTTCATAGTACTGTAGCTGGAAAAGATGTATGGTATGACTTTGATCTTCCAGAATTTGTTAACTTGTTTTGTGGCCTAATATGTGACCTATTCTGGAGAATGTTCAATGAGTCCTTGAGAAAAATGTATATTCTACTGTTTTAGGAGGGAGCGTTCTGAATATATCTGTTAAATCCATCTGGGCCTATGAGTCATTCAAAGCTACTGTTTCCTTATTGAATTCTGGTTCTATGATCTAACCATTGATGTAAGTGAGATGTTAAAGTCTTCTACTATTATGTAGGTTACTCCCTTTATGTTTGTTATTAACTATTTTATGTATTGTGTGCTCCCATATTGGGTGCATAAATATTTACAATGGCTTTATCTTCTTGTTGGATCCCCTTAATGATTATATAGTGTATGCTGGCAATTACTGTTTTAAAGTCTGTTTTGTCTGATGTAAGTATTGCTACCCCAGTTTGCCTTTCACTCTCATCTGCATGGTAGGGGCGCCTGGGTGGCTCAGCGGGTTAAAGCCTCTGCCTTCAGCTCAGGTCATGATCTCAGGGTCCTGGGATCAAGCCCTGTATCAGGCTCTCTGCTCCGCAGGGAGTCTGCTTCCTCCTCTCTCTGCCTGCCTCTCTGCCTACTTGTGATTTCTGTCAAATAAATAAATAAAATTAAAAAAAAAAAAGAGTCATCTGCATGGTAAATGTTTCTCCATCCCTTTACTTTCTCTTTTTTCTTTGTTTAGGTTTTATTTATATTCCAGTTAGTTAACATACAGTTAATATTAGTAAGGGGATCCAACAATAATATTAGTTTCAGGTATAGAATATGGTGATTCAACACTTCCATACAACATGCCCCCACTTTCAATCTGCATTTGCCTTTGTGTGAATCTCTTAACTGAGTCTCTTGTATGCAGCTTATAGATAGGTCTTATTTTTTTATCCACTCCATCATCCTATATCTTTTAATTGGAACAGTTATTCCATTTACATTCAAAGTAATTATTGATATGTATTTATTGCTACTTTGTTACTTGTTTTATGGTTGTTTTTGTAGTTCTGCTCTGTTCCATATTTCCCTTGCTCTCTTCTCTCAGGATAAGTTGGCTTTCTTTAATGATAACCTTGGATTCCATTTTCTTTTACTTTTGCATATCTATTACAGGGTTTTGATATGTGGTTACCATTAGGTTTGTATATAACACCTTATGTATATAGCAGTCTATATTAAGCTGATGGTTGCTTAAGTTTAAACCCATTCTTTATTTCTCTCCACCCATATTTTAGGTATATGGTGTCATACTTTATATCCTTTTATTTTGACTTGAGAGTTTTTTTTATAGATATACTTATTTTTACCGCTTTTGTGTTTCCTTTCTTACTCCTACATATAGTCATTTCTTTCCACTCAAAGACCCCTTTAACATTTTGTGCAAGGCTGGTTTAGTGTCATGAATTCCTTTAACTTTTGTTTGTCTGGGAACCTAGTCACTTTTTCCTTCTTTTCTGAATGATAGCCTTGCTGGATAGAGCATTGCTGGTGGCAAGGGTATTTTACTGCCAGTGCTTTGAATGTATCATGGTACTCCTTTCTGGCCTTCGAAGTTTCTGCTAAAAAATCATCTGATACCCTTATGTGGTTTCCCTTGTAACCGTTTTCTTTCCTCTTGCTGCTTTAAAAACTCTCTTTATCACTACTTTTTGCCATTTTAATTACCATTTGTCTTAGTGTGAACCTCCTAGGGTTGAATTTGTTGGGGACTCTCTGTGTCTCCTAGACCTAGATTCCTGTTTCCTTCTCCAGATTTGGGACGTTTTCAGCTATTATTTCGTCACATGAATTCTCTGCCCCCTTTTCTCTCCTCCTTCTGGGATCTCTATAATGTGAGAATCTTATTATGCCTGATTGTGTTGCTCACTTTCCTAAGTGTATTTTCATTTTTCTTTCTCCTATTCACCTTGATTACTTTCCATCACTCTGTCCTCCAAGTCCCTCATCCATTTACTGCTTCCTCTGGTCTACTACTAATTCCACCTAGTATATTTTTAATTTCATTTATTGAGTTCTCCATCACTGGTTTGTTCTTTTTTTATGTTTTCCATCTCTTTGCTAAGGGTCTCACTGAGGTCCTCCACTCTTGAGAAAAGTCCATTGAGTATGTTTATGACCTTTACTTTAAATTCTCTACCATGCATATTATCATCTCCATTTTATGTTTAGGTTTTTTGCTGTGATATTTGCCTTTTACTTTTATTTGGGACATATTCCTGTCTCCTCATTTTTGTCTAACTCTCTGCATCTCTATGTGTCAGGAAAGTCAGCTACATCTCCTGCTCTTGAAAGTAATGGCCTTATGAAGAAGAGGTCCTGTAATGCCTTGCAGTGCAGTGTCCCCTATTCACTGGAACCTGGTGCTTCAGTGGTGTCTTCTATGTGTACTTCATGTGCCCTGCTATTGTGACTGAGCCACTTTTGCCTTCAGTTAAGTCACTTGCAATGGCTCTCTTTGTCTGTGGGCAGGGTTAGGTTCCTGTGTTGTTAGCAGTCAGTCTGGGCTGTTTTGATCTTGAGCCAGATGAGGTGTTGCCAGAGATGCAGCAGCAATGAACTGTGGAAGAACATAGGAGCCAACTTTGTAGTGCCATCAGGAGAGGATTTGCTGTTGCTGGGTTGAAGGGGGCTGATTGGCAGAAATATGTTGTGGTATTAGCAAGGTTTGCATGGGTCTGCTGTGGGAAGGGACTTGGAGCTGTGGCCTGCTGGAGTGTCTGCAGGAGAACAAATGGGTGAGATGCACTGTTTGCATGTTCGGTGTCAAGTGTTGGAATAGCACTGATTCCCTCAAGTATCTCTGTGTTTATGCTTTGGTGTGGGGGAAGGAAATGGTGCCCACCATGTCCTTTGTTCCCAGAGAAGTCCCCCAATGGTCCCTGTCCCTCCAGTACATGTTCTGAGAATAGTAAACAAATCTCTCTTCTTTATATTTTATAGGATTATAGAATTTTTTGGTTGAAAGTACCCTTAAACTTTTAATCCTCTCTCAAGCTAAACTGATTCTCCATATCATACTGGAATCTTCTGTATAACATCCTTGCCTTGTGGTAACCTAGGTATTCACTTGGATACATTCCCTCTTTGAGAACTTTTGACTGTTAAAAAGGATTTCTTTAATTGTGTCAAACTTTATGTCCTTTTGATCTCTCTACCCACTATCCCTACCAAGGGTACTACATTTTAACAAAACATAAAATGTTTCTTATCTCCCCCTTCCATATGATAATCCTTCATAGTTAGGAAGATGGTGAACACATGGCTTCTCCTCTCCAAGCAAAGCAGCTCTAATTTTTTTAGATGTTGCTTATATGACATGTTTGGGAGGAGGTAAATTATAGTAGTAAAGAATACAGTCTTTGGCATCATGCTCCAAAGGTTCAAATCCAATAACCACAACCTACTGACTGTGTGATTTTGAATACTTAATACCATTTCTGTATCTCAATTTCCCCATTTGTGAAAGATAAATGGGAATGGTATTGATTCCACCGTACTGTCATAAAGATTGAAATAAATTATGTATCAAGCACTAGGGTAGATTGGACAATCATTGTTCCAATTTCATACCCTCCATCCCTGTGTTCAAAGTATATATTCATGCTCTTTTTTTCATGTGTGCAGGGACTACCATTATAGTGGAGCATAATTCCTTGTCCCATTGATAATGGGTTTAGCCAAATGATTTGCTTTAGCCAATGTAATGTTAGCAAAAGTGACATCATCAGAACTTTAAACATGCTTGCATGGTCTGCTTGCTTTATTGTGCTGTGATGATCTTCTATATGAAGAATATGCCCCCCAGGGAGTCACTTGTCCAAGAAAACTAAGAAAACACACACAACAAATTTGAACCCAACCTGCAGTCAGAAGCCAAGCCTCACCTATCTCAGCCAAGTCTAGTAGAACCACAACTGTTTCATAGCCTTTGACTGGGGAAAAAATTTTTTTTGGTGTAAGCCATTGAGACTTTGAGCTTGTCTGTTATATGATCACCTATTGTCACAATAATGCTGCATAACAAACCACATCAAAACTCAATAGCATACAACAATAAGCATTTATTTCTAGCTCTCTTGTCTATAGGTTGACTGGAGTTCAGCTGGTCTATGCCGGTCTTGGCTGTGATTTGTTCCAAAAACTGCATATTGGGTATGAGCCTGCTCCAAATAAGTCCTATCCTCCTTAGGCCAGCAACTACCCAAGGCATGTTCATCTCACGGTAACGCTGACCATTGGTCAAAGAAAATCATGTGCCCAAATTCAAAGTCAAGAGGAGGGGAAGCAAATTTATTCTCCTAATGGATTTGGGAGAGGGAGGAATGAGTATTTACGGAACAATAATCTAATCTACTACAGTTAATGCAGCAAAAGCTAATGCAAGCTCTTAACAGAATTTTGGATACATAGAAACTGGTAAACAAATGCTAGTTACAATTAAGCATTATCAATGATTCAGGTTCTTCTCCATTTTTGTCACTCTGCTACAAATGCAATTTGTTACTGTTCCTCTCAATAATAAGATGCTGATGCAGAAAGCATCTGATCTGATAGAAGAGATTATCACAGTTCTCATCCCAGGTACTTTTCTTACTTTAAGCCAGCCTAGGCATTAGCATTTTTGGTACCCCATCACTTTCACCTAAAATCCTATTTTTCATACAGACTGATTCTCAAACATCTCTTCCCATTAAGTTATAAATAATTTGGCTATATGTATACTTAAGTCCATCTTGCTATATTTAGTTGCAACCTATTCAGATATTTTTAGATCCTGATTTTATCACCTTCATGGCACACATACACTCTCTATCTTCATCCAAGTCATTGAGGGAAATTTTATACTGAGAACATAAGAGAGAAGGACCCAACTGGACTGAATCTACCCAGGGAAGCTGTGGAATCCCTACCCATAAAAACAGAGCTGACAGCTTCCTGCATGAGTAGACCTCCTGAAAATACTAGCAATTCTATGACTTCATCATTCTTTCTGTGTTCTTCCTGAGCAGCTGCTCACAGCCTGTGCTGAAGCCATGAGACTGTGGGGAGAGAAGGGAGGAGGCCCAAATCTGGAAGCAAACAAAGTTATGTTTCTGGGCAGGAACAGTGGGTCCTATGAGCTACCCTTGAATAAAGGAGAAAACTATGGGATAATGAGAGTAGCAACAATAGCAGGGTACAAATCCTTACCTAGCATGGTAGACTTTCTGATGACAGTAAAGAGGACTGACCACTTAGGCTGGCAAGGCAAATTTAGGAATATCTCAAAAGGCAAACTCTAAGAACAGAACATTTTTCTCACAATTCACAGGACAGGAGCTTGTATTCATACTGATTTTGCCTTGCTGTTTATAAAAAGTGATACTTGAACATGGGGGAAAAAATGAATGGTACAAAGGATATATAGTGAAAAGATAAAGTCTCCCTCTTACCTCCACCCAACCCCTAGAGGTAACAATTGTTATTCAGGTTCTATAATAGCTCTGTATCTTATTTCCATGGAATTACACGCACATTTATAGATAGGTAGATAGATAGATAAATAGATTTAATAATCAAAAGGAAGCACAGCATATAGAGTTATTTAATTTTGAATATTCATTTTGTATCTGGTAAGGGCAGAACATGTGATTTATACATATGAAGCTCCTGAGGTTCACAAAGGCTAATTGACTTACCAAGGTCATGAGCCTGTAAGAAGAAAACACAATACCTGATCTGAAAAGTCAGGCCTGGCGTAAGATTTAGGCTGAACAAACGTGAGTTTATATAAAGGAAAAACAGTCACCATATTTATGTAGGGAAGATTTCCCAAATCTGTCAATAGGTTGTAGACATTTACAGGGGCAAAAACGTTACTTAGTTGTGACTGTGACCCAAATCCATGCCCTATAACCTTAGCCACACCATAGCAGCTTAAAGCAACTGATGATTTTTTTTTTTTTTTTGGTATGGGTTTTTTTTTCTTTTTTTTTCTTTTTTTTTTTTTTTGCACTTTGTGAATTGGGGATCTGGTATTTCTCAAACCCCTAAAATATTCTAACTGAAAACCATCCTAAGAAAAAGGAAATGTTTCTATTTGAAATCCTTAATTAAAACCACATTCATAATTCTAAGTATTTAAAGAGAAAGTTAAAGAAGAAATTTACTTTTGCACATCACAGAGATTATAATAAACACAGAACCTTGCCAAAAGACATGCCTCCAGCTGCACTGAAGAAACATCAGAGTAGCCCAGCTCTACAGCTTCAGCAAGAGAAAGACTGAAGGCAAAATCGTGTACAGGAAGGCAAACAACCATAATGTAAAACTCATGTTCCCTGTTGGAATAGAATAATAGAATTCTGCAGAAATGCATCTTACACACACATACAGACACATACGTGCGCCTGCGTGTACACACACACAGGCATGCACACATACGGAGCTACTATTGTTCTTCACTATTAACTCAACAATTGTAAGCTGTACATCTATTTTCTTGAGGTCCACCAGGCCACAGATGTTTGCTCCATAAAGCCATTGCCAATTTGGGGACAAGCTCAATCAACTTGTGCTTGAAAATGATTCACATGGGTCTTTACACCACAGAGCTCATTACTTCAGGGATTTCCCAGAGCTCTACATTCCTGGCTGCCTGAATCAATAAGGGAATGTATATTTATTTTGCCAGGATACACATCATGGTAGAAGGAAAAAACCCTTCAAAATTTCTGTAATTCCTAAGAAATCTATTGCCTCAAATGTGGAATGATATACCTGTTAGAGAGAAATGGAGGTCCTTAACAGTCACCAGTTGGAACAGGAATAATTCTTCCTGATTTGTCTATTTAAAATGTTCACAGTACATGCATTATTTATAAAAGTTTATATCAGAAGCAAGGAAGAAGTACTCTAGAGGAAATCAAGGACTGAGGAAACAGATGTGTGTAGAACACCTTAAAACAACTACTAAACACAGAGAGAAATAAACAAGAACAAAAGTAAACAGAAAATGCTCAGGCACATTGTGGGAGAAAGGGCTACTTTTACCAACATCCATGACTTCCATTACTATTTACATGCAGAAACCTCCCATATCTTGCTAGCACCTGAGCTCCAGAAATGTGTATTCATTACCTTGACAACTCCACGTGGATATTCCATTGGCATCTCAAATGCAATGTCAAAAGTTGAACTTATCTTGCCATCCCTCAAATATATTTCTTCTTCAGAACTGTCTCTTCAGTAAAGGACTAAAGCATTCTTCCAGTTGCTGAAGACAGAAACAGGGAAATCATCTCTTTCTCGCTCTCTCCTTTCCTAGCTCTCCAGACATCTATCTCACTCACCTACTTCTTTCCCTCCCACTGTCATACTGTAATGAGACTCCATTTATTCATGGGGCATCTGCATTAATCTCCTAACTGATCTCCCTGCCACTTACCCATTCCAATTCATTCTTTGCTTAGAGCAGGATGATCTTTTAATAATATAAAATGGATTCAATCTCTTCTTTGCTTAAAAAAAACCAGCAGTGGTTTCCCATTATTGCTGGGATAAAGCATCATTCTTAACATGACCCACAATCTTCTGCATTCTCTGATCCCTGCATCACTTACTAGCGTCATCCTAGCTTCTCACCTGTCAACTACCTCTTTTTCCATTATAATCAAACTAAATGCTTATTTGCTTAGACATACTAGGTTCTTTCTCCCTTCTGGATCATTGAACCTTCTCCTTCTTCAGTTTGGAACATTTCATCATCCCTAACCAAACTGACCTACTTATTTCTTATTCATCCACCAGGAAAAAAGTCCATGAGAACAAGCTACCTACCTTGTGTTTTGTTCAGCCTGCCACCTAACACCCAGAACTATGCACATGATAGATGCTTAGTAAATATTTGTTGAATGAATAAATTAATCTCTTAGGTCTTGGAATAAATATCACTTCCTCAAGAAGAGCTTTCATTATTCCCAGGGGAAAAAAATAGATCCCTTTACTATACACTCCTGTAGTATCCTGTACATGGGCTGTGACCTCAAAACTACTTCCAGGCAATAAGTTGAAGATATTTGTTTCCCTTGTCTCAGTGATCACAGTCCTCTGCTGCCTGTTGTCTAAGATCATAAACCTATCTATATTTTGTCCAGATTTTTAGTTGTTAAAGTCAAGAGCATAATTCTGGTTCCTGATTATTTCTCTTGGCTGAAAGTGGATGTTTTAATTTCAAATTATTTTAAGATTTTATTTATTTATTTGAGAGAGAGAAAATGAGAGAGAGAGAGCATGAGAAGGAGGAGGGTCAGAGGGAGAAGCAATCTCCCTGACAAGCAGGGAGCCTGATGCGGGACTCGATCCCGGGACTCCAGGATCATGACCTGAGCCGAAGGCAGTTGTTTAACCAACTGAGCCATCCAGATGTTCTAATTTTAAAAATTAGAACTCAAATACTTTCCTTTGTAATTATTACATGTTATCCTCTGTGGTATAGATTCTAATTTACCCTTGAAATTGGCCTACTTCCCTTAATACCTTCTTAAACCTAGATGTTAATTTCCATTGGGTTAGGACTCTCTGAATCACCAGGGCCCAGAGCAACATGTGGAATATGAACATTTTGGAACATTGAATAAATTAAAAGTTGAGTGAAAATTATTCCCAAAATACCCTCACTTACTGCATATCTGCTTTGGCAAATCACAGTCCTACAAATAATTGCTACTCTGGTTTTGGAAGTGAAAAAAAAATTGCACATTTTATTTTTGACTATTTCAATTCTTTATCAGTTTACTTTTCATAATGATTAAATACTGTTTATTTATCACGCTTCCTGCTTATGAAAAACAGCTAGCATTTGTTTTCAGTTATGATTTGCCAGGCACTATATTAATTCATTTAATCATCTCAACAAACTTATGAGATGTTGTCTGTTATTATTCCCACTCAACTGATAAGAAAATGAGGCACAGAAAGATTAAGTGACTGATAAAATAACACAGCTGGAACACAAAGGAGCCACCATCTGAACACAGACAACTTGACCATGTATACTTTTTATCACCACCTAAACGGCCTCCTTGTACTTTCTGCTTCCAAATAGGAATACAGATGGCTTATAATAAGACACCTATGAAATATTTTATTAGAATAAAATTTTTAAATAGAAGTCATAGTGATAGGAAGCATGTAGTTCCTTAAAAATCTAATCTATGTTTCTGTAAAAGAATATTAATTTTAGTTCCAAGATTCCCATCACTTAAAAAGTAAAAAGGAAACTCAATGAGTCTCCAAATGAATTTTATTTTATAATAAAAGGAAGGATGCTAATTCATCTTCTAAAGGGAATTTATATAACAAATTCTTATGTAATAGATATTTCACAGTGAAATGGTGTTTTGGGGAATGGTTTTATAAAATATTCAATAGCATTCCCTATAATAAAACCATGTCCAATTAACTCCAGAGGTATAACAACAACAACAACAACAACAAAACTTCAATGAAACATATATTCAGGATAATAAGGAATGAGATTCAGATAAATATTCATCTGTTGGTTTTATCTGGTCTGATACTAGAACCTGGAATTCATAGAAAGGCAGAAATCATGTCCTTTGGCCCATCTTCTTCAAATCTTAATGATTTCAGCTAAAATTATGCCAGCAATTTCAGGACAAAGCTCTCTAGTGAGAGCCTGCAGTAAAGATATTCTACGGCTATTGTTTGCAAGAAAATCCATATGCTTTAAATATTAATGTACAGCTGGCAAATTCATTTTATTATTAAAAAAAAACCAGAAAAATCTACCCTTAGTCTGCTTAGAGATGGGCTACAAGGTGGCTGAAAATAGGCTCAACATTTCCTTCAGAAAGTAAAATAGAAAAGTTGAATTTCAGCCAAGAAAATTCTATTAGTCTATGTACCAGTTATCTGCAATCATTCATTACTCAATAAATATTTATAGAGTTCTTATTAAGTGCCAGGCTATATATTAAGTCCACTGGTCACAAACTTTGGAAGTTTCACAGAACATTTGATTTGGGAGTCACTGCCTCTTGGTGGCTCAACCAGAACTGGTTAACTCACTTATAACTAATACTCTAGCACACTACTTTCCAAGTTGATTCATTCACCTTCAAGATTTTAGTTATAATCTCCAGCTACTTATGTTAGTATTTACTTAATATTTTCTCTGTATTGACCATTTTTTTAATTCTCAAATTTTAACATAAAATTAATTTCCTACTGCAATGGAAAAGTATTATCACTTGTCAAAAATAAGCATAATAGCTAAAATTTATTGGGTACTTGTTAGTGCTTTCTATTATTTTAAGAAAGCACCTTCGTTAGATCCATTTAATTTGAGAGCAAAGGGACACAGAGAAGTTAAGCCTACCCAGGACCTCACTACCAGTAGGTAGCAGACCTGGTATTTTTAATCCAGGCTAAGTAACTACAAAGTTTGTCTGCCTAACCACTATAATATACTGCTCTGTAAACACATTTACAAACAGAAAACAAAACAATGGTATTAAAATGTAATTATGTGATTCCTGGGAAGATGGCAGAGTAGAAGGACCCCAAGCTCACCCCGTCCCATGATATAACTAGATAACTATCGAATCATCCTAAATACCCCAGAAAATGACCCAAAGACTCTCAAAAAAAAAAACAAAAACAAAAACAAAAAAAACTCTACAACTGTATATAGAAGAGAGGCCACCAAAAAAAAAAAAAAAAAATGTGTAGAAAGGGCGGAGATGCAGTGAGGAGCTAAATGGAACATGGACTGTCTGGGGAAGGAAGGACCCACCAGTGGAGAGAAGGGAGAGAAACAGATTATCATACTGGGAAGCCCACATGGGGAAGAAAAATCCCCATAACATTTGGCTTTGAAAACCAGGGGGGTGAAATTTTGTGATTTCTTACAACCAACAGGACTGAAAGCCTAGAATTTTAAACTCAGCAGGTTTGACCCTGGGAGAGATGGGAGGCAACACAATGAACAGCCTGTGGAGATACAATATAAAAGAAGCAGTTGGAAAAATGCTTGGGGCATATGGAAAGAAAGTTATTTACGAATCAAAGACTGTATCCCAAAAGGACAGAGGTCATTGGGAGACTCCTCTAGGAAAAAAGGAGCTCGTGGACACAATTTCCCTTCCCCTCCACCAACATAAACACAGGGCCATCTGCAGGAAACAGTGTAGTACCAACATTCACTACCTAGCTTGCTTACACTGTGCCCTACCGCCTCACAGCCTACCCCACTGCTATCCCCTCATGCTGGCTTCTGTGGATCTGCCCCTTCCAGACAGGCCTGCCTCAGTTCTGGTGCTACAGGACCCCTCCCACAGAGGACCTGAGGCACACAACCTTGGTAACACCACACACCACCTCACCTACCCCATGTACATTACAGATCTGCCCCCTCCAATACTCTCTTGGTTAAAGCCCATTCAAACCTGGGCCATAAGCCTGATAGTGTGCAAGCAGCCCCAAGAGGAGCCAGCATCTCACCAAAGTGAGTCCTGCCCTGGGAAGAGGGAAAGATAACCACATTCATCAGTCAGATTGCAGCCCTGGAACGGGTTGGGGGCAGACAGCTGGTCTAATTGCAAGCCTAGCCTACCAACAAAAGCTACTCAGGAGAAACACAGAAAGCAGCTGGCAGTTTGGTGCTACTGCATTTCTGGACAACACCTGCTCTGACTCAACTAAAGCCCAAGGCAGTCCCAGACTGGTCCATTAACTGGACCACTAAACACAAAAGGACCACCCCAGACTAGTCCACTAAGTGGACCACTAACCACAAAAGGACCAAACACTGCCAACAAACAGGAAAGATAGCCACAGTAGATGACTAGACTGAAGGCAAAGTGGTTTAGCCACAACAACAGTTTGTATGCAATACACATATGAGACATCCCTGAAGTGCCAGTTTCCAGCAAACAGGGGACATTACAAATGCTGGGCAGAACTTCTTTTCATAAGGTCACTACTTTCAAGGGCAAGAGACACAGCTGACTTTCCTAACACAGAGAAACAGATAGACAAAATGAGGAAACAGGAATACGTCACAAATGAAAGAACAGGACAAAATCACAGCAAGAGACCAATAAGTAATATTGCCTGAGAGACAATACAAATAATGATTCATAAAGATATTCATTGAACTTGAGAAAAGAGATGAAGACATGAATGAGACCCTTAACAAAGAGATAAAAAAGAACCAATCAGAGAGGAAGAATACAGTAAACAAAATTAAAACCATACTAGATGGAATAAATGGTAAACTAGAGGATGCAAAAGAACAAACTGATGGTATGGAGGACAGAGTAATGGAAAGTAATTAAGATGAGCAGGTAACAGAAAAAAATATGCAAACTGAGAACAAACTTAGGGAACTCAGCAACTCAATCAATGATATTTATATATTATAACATTCACATTATAGGAATCCCACAAGAAGAGAGAGAAAATGGGGCAGAAATTTTGTTTGAAGAAAAAATAGCAGAGACAGGGAGATAGCAGTTGAGTAGGAGGACCTTAGGCTTGCCTCATCCCACAAACACAACTAGATAACTATTCAATCATTCTAAATACCCCAGAAATCAATCTGAAGACTGACAGAACTCCACAACTAAGGGAGAGAAGAGACCACATCAAAGAAGGGAGAGAGTGCAGAGATGTGGTTGAGGGGAGAAACTGATCCTGGCTGCTGAGGAGGGGAGGGAGTCATGGTCATAAAGAAAGGTGAGAGAGAGAGACAAGCACAAGGGGACACACAAGAAATTTACCCATAGCCACTGGCTTGGAAAATGAACAAAGGTGAATTTCATGAGTCCTTGCAACTAGCATGGCTTATAGCCTGGAGTTTTAAAGGTCAGGAAGCTTGGCTGGGTTAGAGCCTGAAGGGCACTGTGCTGCTCTTGGAGACAAGGCAGGAAAACAGTCTGTGGGACATTCAGTGATGAAAGAGTGAGCTGAAGAGCCCCTAAAGCACAAAGTGGGGAGATAATTTGCTCTTCCCGGTGCATGCTTCTGAGAGTCAGCATTTAGGGACAGGCATCTCCATGAACAAAGGAGCTGGATGGCACCACTTGCTCCCATACTCCTCAGCGTAAATACAAGCAGGAAGCAGCACAGGACAGACACTAGCTACCTAACTTGTTTACACTAAACCCCACTCTCTGCACTCTGCTAGAATGGCACTTTACAGTCATGCCTTACTTCACTCCCAGGATAGCAGGCCCTTCCACCAGAAGGCAAGCACAAATTCTTAGGCACACCATGTCTCCCAAACACAGAGTTTTACAGGGCCTCAGTTCTGATGCAGGTAGTAATAGGTCTCATTTCAGAAGCAGACCAGGACTCACCTAGTTAAAACTCACCATAATCAGGCCAAGGACCAAACACTGTTCAAAGCAGGCAAGGAGAGCTTCTGCAGATGACTGACCTGAAGGATAGACTCCAGAACACACCACCAGAATGCACACTGCACATACCAAAGACACTCCCTTAAGTGCAAGGCCCTGGGCACTGACCTCTTCATCATAAGGCCTTTACTTTCAAGAGTATCAGACATAACTCACTTTTCTAACACAGAGAAGCAGGCAGAGACTTAGAATGAGAAGACAGAGGAATTTATCCCAAATGAAAGAAGATAAGGCCATAGCCAGAGATCTAAGTAAAAGTAAAAAAAAATAAGTAATATGTCCGATGGACAATTTAAAAAACAGTCATAAGGATACTCATTGGTCTTGAGAAAATCATGAAAGATATCAGTGAGACCCTTACCAGAGAGACAAAAGAGTTAAAAAAAGAATCAATCAGAGGTGAGTGCAACAAACAAGATCAGAAAGAAACTTGATGCAATGAACAGTGGACTGGAAGAAGCAGAGGAAGGAATTAATGATCTAAAAGACAAAGTAACGGAAAGCAATGAAACTGACCAAAAGAAAGAAAGAAGAATTATGCAAAATGAGAATAGACTTAGGGAACTCAGTGACACCACCAAACATAATAACATTTATATTATAGGAGTCCCAGAAGAGGAGAGAGAAAAGCAGGCAGAAACTTTATTTGAATAAATAATAGCTGAAAACATTGCTAATCTGGGGTAGGAAACAGACATCTAGATGAGGAAGACACAGAGAACTCCCATCAAAATCAACAAAAGCAAGCCCACACCAAGACATATTGTAATTAAATTTGCAAGATATAGTCATAAAGAAAAATTTGTTAATAGCAGTAAGACAAAAGAAGTCAATGAAATACAAATCAAAACCCCAATGAGATACCACCTTTCACCAGTTAGAATGGTAAAAATATACCAGACAGGAAACAACAAATGTTGGCAAAGATATGGAGAGAGGAATCCTCTTACACTGTTGGTGGGAATGCAAGCTGATGCAGTCACTCTGGAAAACAGTATGGAGGTTCCTCACGATGTTAAAAAATAGAGCTACCCTATGACCCAGCAATTGGATTACTAGGCATTTACCCCAAAGATACAGATGTAGTGAAAAGAAAGGGCATGTGTACCCCAATGTTCATAGCAACGAAGTCCACAATAGCCAAACTGTGGAAAGAGTCTAGATGTCCATCAACAGATGAATGGATTAAGAAGATGTGGTTCATAAATACAATAGAATATTACACAGCCATCAGAAAGGATGAATATGTACTATTTGCATCAACATGGGTGGAACTGGAGGGGGTTATGCTAAGTGAAATAAGTCAATCAGAGAAAGACAATAATCATATAGTTACATTCATAGTGGAACATAAGGAATAGTGCAGAGGACCATATGGGAAGGGAAGGAAAACTGAATGGGAAGAAATCAGAGAGGGAGACAAACCATGAAAGACTCTTAACTATGGGAAATAAACTAAATTTCACAGAAGAGAGGGGTTGGGGACATGGGATAACCAGGCAATGAGCATTAAGGAGATCACATGCTGTGATGAGCACTGAGTGTTATTCATAATTAATGAATCACTGAACACTACATCAAAAACTAATGATGTACTGTATGTTGGCTAATTGAACATAATTAAAAAAAGAAAATCACTAACTTACAAAGGAAAATCTATAAGGCTGGCAAGATATTTTTCAACAGAAACATTGCAAGACAGAAAGGAGTGGCATGATATATTCAAAAGTGCTGAAAGGGATAAATCTGCAGCCAAGAATACTTTATCGAGCAAGGCTATCATTCAGAATAGAAGGAAAGATAGAGTCTCCCAGAGAAGCAAAAATGAAAGGAGTTTTGACTCCTAAGCCAACTCTGCAAGAAATATTGAAGGGGGCTCTTTGAGTGGAAAGGAGAGACCAAAAGTGATGGTATAAAGGCAGGAAACATAAAAGCAGTAAAAATGAATATTTCTGTTAAAAATCAGTCAAGGAACTCACACATAAAGGACATAAAATATAATAACATATACATAAACATGAGGAGGAGAAGAGAAAAGAATAGTTCCAAACTTAATTAGCCATCAACTTAATATAGACTGCTATATCCAGAAGATGTATTAAACAAACCTAATGGTAACCACAAATCAAAAACCACTAATAAACATGCAAGGAATAAAGAAAAAGAAATCCAAATATATCACTGAAGAAAACCAGCAAACCATGAAAGAGAGAACAATCTGAGAAAATTTCCAGAAACAACCACAAAACAAGTAATACAGTACCAATGAATAAATATCTATCAATAATTGCTTGGCATGTAAAATGGACTAAATGCTCCAATCAAAAGACATAGGATGTCAGAATGGATTAAAAAAAATAATATTCATAGATGTTGACTACAAAAGACTACTTTAAAGCCAAAGACACCTGCTGATTGAAAGTGAGGGGATGGAGAGCATTTATCATGCAAATGGATGTCAAAAGAAAGCCAGACCAGCAATATTTATATCGGACAAACTAGACTGTAAAACAAAGACTCTAATAAGAGACAAAGAAGGACACTTTATGATCATTAAGGGAACAATCCAACAAGAAGATATAATAATTATAAATATTTCTGCATCCAAAATGGATGGGGAGCACCCAAATACATAAAACAGTTAATAACAAACATAAAGTAAGTAATCAATGGTAATACAGTAATAGTAGAGCACTTTTACACCCCACTTACATCAATAGATAGATCATACTCACATAAAATCGACAAGGAAACAGTGACTGTAATGACAGATGGATTTAGCAGATATATTCAGAACATTCTATCCTAAAACAGCAGAATGCATATTCTTCTCAAACACTCACAGAGCATTCTCCAGGACAGATCACATATTAGCCCACAAAAGAGGCCTCAACAAATTCAAGACGAAGTCAGACCATGCATCTTTTCTGACAACAATACTAGAAGTCAACTATAAGAAAAAATCTGGAAAAAAGAAAAACACAAATACATGGAGGTTAGATGGGTTAATGGGTGAAGCGGGAAATAAAAGAATTAAAAAGTACATGGAAAAAATGAAAATGAAAACACAATAGTCCAAAATCTTTGGGCTGCAGCAAAAGTGGTTCTAAGAAGGAAGTTTAGAGCAATAGAGGCCTAACTCAAGAAGGAAGAAAAATCTCAAATAAGCAACCCAGCCTTTACCTAAAGAAGCTAGTAAAAGAAAAATAAAGCCTAAATCCAGCAGGAGGAAGGAAATAATAAAAATTAAAGCAGAAATAAATGATAAAGAAACAAAAAAACCAATGGAACACATCAATGAAACAAGAGATGTTTCTTTGAAAAAAATCAATGAAATCAATACACTCCTAGCTAGACTTATTAAGAAAAAAAGAGAAAGGACCCAAGCAAATAAAATCACAAATGAGGGAGTAGAAATAACAACAAGCATCACAGAAATACAAACAATTGAAGAGAAAACTATGAAAAATTATGCCAACAAATTGGACAACCTAAAAGAAATGTATAAATTCCTAGAAACATATAACCTCCCAAAACTGAAACAGGAAGAAATAGAAAATTTGAACAGAGCCATTACCAGCAAGGAAATTGAATCAGTAATTTAAAAACTCCTAATAAACAAAAGTACAGGATCAAATGGCTCACAGGTGTAGTCCACCAAATGTTTAAAGAAAAGTTAATGCTTATTCTTCTTAAACTATTCAAAAAAAATTGAAGAGAGAGTGCCTGCATGGATAAGATTTTTTTTTTTTTTTTTTCTTAAGACCAAGACCTAGTGATACCAACACTTCTGTGAGTGTAGGGGGAAAAAGTATCTGGTTCCATGTAGCCCCCCTGTGGGAGGGTAAAAACCTATTTGGGTGTACTTCCTAACTTCTTTCCATGTAACTATGCTGGGATGCAGCCAAAAGGATTATGTTTTACCTGCCCTTGACCACGAGTGGGGGCATACAGATTAGAAGTATATTTCCATGAGTCTCAAAGACTCGACCAGGTATATAATCAAAATCCCACTAAATGAACATCTGTGCTCTGCCTACACTTTCTCATGACAACAACACTGCAAAGTAGGTAGAATTATTCCCATAATATGAGTATGGAAACTGAGGTTGAAAGAAGTGAGATTACTTTCCTAGGGTCACTAAACTGTAAGTAGCAGGACTAGGATGTATACTTAGAAAGCCTTTTATTTTTTCCACTGCTTTACCCTCCTGAGAGGGTTTCTCTGGGACACTGTGGCTTTAGCTTTAGCTTAAAGCCAGCTCCTAATCTTCACGGCTCTACATCCTTCTGACTATGAGGGTATCTCAGCTGCTTTGGTTGCTAATTAAATTATACATCCAACTTTGGGTTCTGATCAGTAAAAGGCAATATAACAAAAAGGGATAACATTGGATTCCTGGGTTCTACTTCATTTTCATTCAAATTCACAATTAACTGGTTACTCACCATATAATTCATTCCTTTCTGATGGTCTCCTAGATAATAAAATAACTATTCTTACTCTAGACTTTAGTTGTGTTCTCCCTAATAAAATGTCAATTGTAAGAACTATTTTTTCCAAATCTGGAAAGTTAAATTTAAATTACAGTATTAAAAAAATCACACTTCTGAAAAATACTCATTCTCTCTTCTCCCTGTCTTGAAGCTCCACCTCGGGTTGCCTCAGGTTGTTTTTTGCTTTAATATGCTACTGATTTTCTAATGTGATCACTGAATGATAGAGTTGGATGCTACCTCTTCAATATACTGAAGAAGGAAACAGGCCCAGAGGAAATGACTTGCCCAAGATCACACAAGTATTGAGGAAATGGCACCTTTATTTCAAACTTTCCATCATTGGTTCTCCTTGGGCACTGCCTTTTGAGCCTGTAAACAAACACTCACTGGTGGTAAATCTAAAGCAATCTCAAACTAAGTTAGTAAAAAAAGCTTGTGACTAACCTACCTAATTACATTTGGAATAGAAAAACCAATCTTAATTACATTATGGTGAAATTGATTTTCTTCTGATAAGACCTTAAAATAAATGCCTGAAAGCTAGTTTCCCTAGACAAAAATGTTTAGCTTGATAACAACATTGTTATAGTATATGTCTGACCTCCAATATGTACTTTAAAAGGATTAAAACTCATTTGGACATTAGAGTTCTAATACGTTTGTTTTTCAAAGATTCTTGCATATTCTTGCAAAATTTACAATAGAACAAGGAACAAAAATAAGAATAATCAGACACTGCACTTAATATATGTTACCTTATTTTACTTCCAACAGGAATTCCTCCACAGCAGCTAGTATTTGGACAAAATTCTGGCATAACATATTTCTGTGTATCTTTCCTTTTCCAAAGAATTTATTCCAAAATGTGTTAATTTTAAGCCACTCCTACTAGAGAATCAGATGTAACAAAAATATACACATATAAAAAAATATAGATGTTCATTTCCTAATCTAATGATAAGACTACTTCTTTTGGGGAAAGGACAGAACTTAATTGAAATAAATATTTTATATGTTTAGAGTTTGGAGTGAAAATGCTCAAATAATAAAAGAAGATCACGCCTCCTAAGCAATACTGACTCTACTATTAAGGGTCTTTTTCTTTTTCTTTCTTTCTTTCTTTCTTTTTTTTTTTTTTTTTTTTTTTGAGCTCTGTAATAGATGTAGAAGTATAAATTTGCAGATAGGAGAGAGAACTGACCTCAATATCTTTGCATAATAAAGTGATTAGGAACTAAGAATTTTCAGGGAAAATCTGGTAAAGAAGCCAAGGAAGCTGAGGTATATGGATAAAAAATAAAGAAAATCTTTGATAGTAGCAAGCCTAAGGAGAAATTTTAAAGGAAAGAGATAACCTAACAGAGATTCTGAAGGTACTGGCTGTGGGACAAGTGATATAAACTGTCTCTTCTCCTCCCTCAGGAAATCTTCATCAAAATCTACATTGTTTGCTGGTGCTTTAGAGCCTGTGAATTTAGAGGAGGTGATAAGGAGGTTCTAATAGGTGCATACATCCATAACTTCAAAGAGACTGAATGATGAATAGCTGATTTGGGGGTATTGGAGAGGGGCAGAAGACATTGTTGGGAAGTTTAAAAAAGTAAGAATGTTTGCAGAGCAGGAGTAGAAATGTTTGCCATGCTGTGTTGAAGTACATAAAGGAAACTATAAAAGGAAAACCCAGTATTTAGAACTGTATGCTTAATTTGTTAGGAAAAATTAAGCTAAAATATGTAGGACAGGGGCTGAAAAAATATGCTTTGGCATGGACAGAATTAAGGCCAGGAGAATTGGAAAATGTCTGCTCATTTCCGCAGTGTATATTAAATTAAGTCTATCTGTAGTTTTTTTAATTATTGTTTTTGTGTTTCCATTCAAAGTATCCAAATTATTTTAACCTCTGGGACCATGGTGAAACCTGGAGACAGAGCATACAACCTGAAAGGTATTGAAAATTTAGATGAAAGACTAGCTATAGAAAAATAAACATCCTCTTAATACCCATATTATTTGCAAAAAAAAAAAAAAGCATAACCAGTTTATGAGTATCTTGTTAAAACTTTAGGATGAAAAGAATTTGAAAAGTGTCTTGTGAGGCAGGCATCAATATTAAGATATACAAAGTAAAGAATTTTATAAAGATGTTTATAAAAGAGTTCTTAATCCTCTGGAGATGATTTTTGCATGAGTTCCTATATTTCCCATTCATAAGTCTTCTGCCACATGGTTTTTCAAAAATAAGGCTGGAGAAGAGATATTGTAAATATTCATATATTCTATATAAAGGCTATATATGAATTATATACATAGATACATCCAAAACACACAAGGTAAAACCACATTTGCTTGGGTTAAATAAAAGTCATGCCAATCTAATCTAGTAGAATATATTTAAATAAAGATTTATTATTTTCGCATATGCCAAACCCCACATAAATTTACAGAACATCTATTATGTATAATGCCTTAACACTATGGCAACACATAATTTTTGGCAGAGGGAGTCAAAGGTCTACAGAAGAGATGCATGCTAATGACTCTAATACAAAGCCTACTAAAAAAATTGAACTGCAGGAAAGCTCCTGCAGAACTAGGAAGATTCAAAGGAGACTAGAAAGGAAAGCACGGTTAATCTATTCAACAGAACTAAAAACCTGAGTTCCTAACCTGTTACAGGCTTAAGTGCTAGAATCTGAAATGGTGTGAAGAGTAAAATTCTCAGGGGATAAGAAAGGGGGATAAGGGAGGAGAAAGGGGTTTAATACTTGATGCTGAAGCAGCCAGGTATGGTTCCTGGAGTACTTCCTTAATTCTGCAGGGAATGGGAATAAGCCAAAATGTTGTTGTTTTTTTAAGGAGGGCAGTAACAGGATGAAATCATGAATTTGGAAGATACAATAGTAAAACCAACTGCTTAAAAACAGTTTTAAATCATGGGTTGCATTTGCAATTACTCATATCCATATAAAGACAATATGGTCAGATCCTTTTCAGTCTTTTGCTTTCTGAAGAAGGCAAAGCAAACACTTATGGTTTTGGTTCCTCTGTAAATTTATACAGATACAAAGGAATGTTTCAGTGCTGACAGTCAAAACAGTCACAAATTCGAAGTGATTAAGATATCAATCAATTTTCCTGTATCACAAAACCTAACATCTACATAATCACCTCTGATTAATGTCCTATAGAATATAAGCATACAGTAAAAATTAATTTCTTCAGGTCAAAGCTAGGAATCATATCAGCTAATTACTGCATAAGTTCCAGGGTTGGATCTCAATTGACATTAATTTCTTCAAGTCATTAGCCTCCTTTGCTTCTTCAGTGGGGAAAAAATTGATACTACCTACTAGCTCTGTTACTGTGTGACATAACTAAATAACATTGGTAAAGAGGTCTAAGACATTAGTAAAGAGGTCTAAAGAGGCTGTTTAATTATTTATTATTAGCATCTCCCCATGCAGATGTTTCTGGTTTGAAAAACATGAACCATGTGGACAACAACAGGATCCACAAATCTAGTAAATGAAATGCAAGAAGAATAGACAGAGAAGCATTATGAAAGCCAAGGGGTCGGGAAAGAAAACATCCAAGGTGCGGAAGGAGTTTAAAAAGTAAAATACAGGGGTGCCTGGGTGGCTCAGTGGGTTAAAGCCTCTGCCTTCAGCTACAGGGGCGCCTGGGTGGCTCAGTGGGTTAAAGCCTCTGCCTTCAGCTCGGGTCATGATCCCAGGGTCCTGGGATTGAGCCCTGAATAGGGCTCTCTGCTCAGTGGGGAGCCTGCTTCCCCCCCCCACTGCCTGCATCTGTGCCTACTTGTGACCTCTGTCTGTTATATAAATAAATAAAATCTTAGAAAAAAAAAGAAAAGTAAAATACGATTAATCCAAGAAATATTCATGAGGATGAGCTTTGAAGAAAAATAATTCGGCAGACCAGAAACTAACAGAAAGAGCATAAAGAGAGGAGGGGCAGAAATTATGCTGTCTTGAAGACATAAAGGCAGAACCTATCAAGAAAAAGGTAAGAGAAGCTGTATGGAGGAGAGAGGAAGTATTTGCCAAGTTTGGTGCAAAAGAATCCTTTGGAAAACAGGAAACGTAAACCTTGGTGAAAGCAACATGACACAAGAAAATCTAATTGAGGCAATTTTAAAATGAAAACACACAAAAAGACCAGATGCAAAAATTAATAAATAGAGACAAATCTTTAATTGTACACACACATAAGTGCGTGCGAACGTGCACACACGCACACACATACACACACATCAGGATAAGTTCTAAAGAAAGCCCAACAGTGTATTGTAATCAAGGCTGAAGAAAATTTAGTAAACAGAGTCTTCTTTCTGTTATCTCTACTTTTATTTTCCATTGAAATCTGTTGATGGAGTCTGATCACTTAAAACCTCATAATTAAGGAAATTGTCTCAGAATAACTCAGTCATTATTCAGAAATCACCTTTTCTAAAGCCAGAAAAGGATAAATATTTTTTTCTACCTATTAAAAATGATACTTTTAATTGACTATCCCAATTTTAGTACTGGGAAATTAAGGAAAAATACCAATGAGCTTCAATGAGAAACAAACCATGGTGGAATCACATAAATACTATCTCACCTCATAATTATCTATTGTGAACTTGAGTAAGTCAGTTAACTTCACTGAGCTTCAGTTTTCTCGTCTGTAAAATGGGAATGATAATACCCTTGGTTTGGGGAAGAAGAGGTATGTTAAACACAAATCTGGCACACATCAAGTGCTCAATTACCCTTTCCTTTTCTCCTCCTCCTCATACTGGCTGGCATAAACACTAAGACACATAAAATTCACTTATATACATAAAAAAAATATTTCTCTACAGTCCATGGCCTTTGTAAATCTCTTGTTAACTGTGAACAAGGCATTTCTCCAAAAAAACCCCCCCAAAACACAAGGAATTGTGGGAAACCAGTTAAATTTGATACTTCTCTCAATCTGGAATTGCTTAAAAGATACATAAAAACTAGTAATTTGGAACCCTATTCTCAGAATTAGTAATCTCACCAGTGATACCAAGTATCAGATCAATCACTTTCCCTGCTAAAGCAACATGGATTTTTGGTTTAGATTTTGTTTCTCTTGCCCTTTTCACAATAAAAATTAACTGGAAATAAAGTTGGTTCAGTCTTATAGACTGGATTTATTTTAGTTTTAAACTTTCATTCTGGGGCTTACTCTGCAAAATTTATATTTGGTATCTGAGAGTAAGGACCAAGTGAGAACAAGAAAGAGAAGAAAGACACAAAACAGCTGGATGGCAGCAAAGTACACTACAAAGGCACTGGCCCAGGGAATCAAGTGATCCCAGGTTGGTCTTGGACGTTACCTCACTCCTCAGAACCTCAATTTATTAATCAATAAGATGATATTCCAGGAGTTCCCTTCCAGCTCCAAAATTCTCTTCTAACCATGGGGTAACCTTTTGCTTTTATTAAATTAACAAAACTGGGCAGAGGGTGGTGCAGGGGAGAGGGGAGTGCACAACCTAAGATTCTGTACTCTCATTAATAGCTTGTATGGACAAGACAGGGTGGAGAACTACTACAAATTAATGTAACTCTTTAGAAAAACAATTTAGTAAAATACATCCAGAACGTGAGACTCCAGAAAGTGAAACTCACACAGTGGTTCCAAGTTGCAGTCTCTAGTTTTCAGAGTGGCAGGGTTCTAATGCCCATTTAGTTTAGTTGTTTTACTACAGTTATTGTGTCTGTAAAATAAAGACGCTAATGTAACTATGGAAGGAGTTATTGTGAAGATTAAATTGAATTCAGGTTATAGGCCTGCCCCCCTGACAATCTGGCACATGGCAAGTACCAAAGACGTAGGAGCTATTATTTTTTGTTGTGTTTTGACCCAATAAACTCATTCCTGGGTATTTATCCTTAAATAATTGTAAAGAAGAAACAAGGCATTTGATGTGATAATTTGTGATATCACTGAAAACAGCAGGGGAAAAAACTGCAAAAAAAATCTGAATGTTCAACAATTGAAAAGTGAAAAAAGTACTTAACAGTAGTTAAAAAACAGAATAAGAAGCTGTTGAAATTATTACTATAAGGGGTAGGTAATATTATGGGAAAATATGTATGGCATGATATTAAGAAAGCATGATTCAAATTGCTTATATGTTATGATTTCAACTACATAAAAATGTGTATGTGTATATAGAAGCCAGAAAAGAATAGAGAAAAATGAAATGAGTTGGTATATTTCAATAAATTGAGTTACCATGTTATTCTTCCTTTTGGTATGGATAGTTTAGATTATCGACTTTCAGAAAATAAACAATGTAACTTATTACTGCTTTTCAAATGCTGGTGAATTATACTGCTAATGGACTTTCATCTTCTTATTCTTTCACCACAATCCAATATTATTGAAATTGAAGTCAGCAAAGTTGTAACATGTATAAAAAAATAATAATATAAACTTTGCAAAAATTACCATTCTATTGTACTCAAGAATGGATTTTTTAGGTAATCATATGACAGTCCATAGTTTCTTTTAGACGTTATAAAGATTTTCCTTAAATAAACTATATTTTTATTTTATTTTAAATTTTTATTTAAATTCTAGTTAGCTAACATACAATGTAATATTGGTTTCAGGAGTAGAATTTAGTGCTTCATCACTTCTATATAACACTCAGTGCTCACCATAACAAGTGTCCTCCTTAATACCCATCACTCATTTAGCCCATCCCCCATCCACCTCTTTCTATCAACCTTTCATTTGTTCTCTATCGTTAAGCGTCTCTTACAGTTTGCTCCCCTCTTTTTTTTCTTCCCAAATGTGCATCTGTTTCATTTCTTAAATTTCACAAATGAGTGAGATCATATGGTATTTGTCTTTCTCTGACTTATTTCACTTAGCATAATACACTCTAGCTCCACCCATGTTGTTGCAAATGGCAAGATTTCATTCTTTTTGATGGCTGAGTAATATTCCATTATATGTATATATAATGGAATGGATAAAGAAGAGTGGTATGTATATACATACACATACCATATATATACATGTATACACGTACCATATATGTATACACATATATACACATACCATATATATACATATACACATATATATGTGTGTGTATGTATGTATACACATACCACTCTTCTTTATCCATTCATTAGTTTGATGGACATTTGGGCTTTTTCCACAGTTTGGCTATTATTGATTAAAAACTTTTTACAACATTAGTGGGGTATTGTTATAAAATGCATTTCTAAAATTAACTTATAGACAAAAACAAACACATAAAACAAAACTAAAGAAAAACCTTCCAATTAAAGAATAACATTAATAAATGACACTTCTGGTTTATTGGGATATTAAAAAGAGTACTAAGCCCAGGGTATCCTAATGGTTAGGTAGAATCTTACACATCTCCAAGCCGTGTGCACAGGGTGATTAGAGGGTATGCTTTTGATATGGCTATTTATTTTACTGGCTGCATTAAATTTTAAATTCTTCTGTTAAATCCATCAAAATATTTACTGCAAATATCAGTTGAACTCAGAAAACAACAACAACAACAACAACAAATATCCAAATTAAGAGCTATAGTCAACAAAAACCATTTGAATAGTAGGTCATCACCATTTCAAAATGATCCCACAAGAATAGAAGGATTAAGAAAAAACTAAGTAACTCAATAATTCAAACCACACAGAAACAGCGCAGCTGAAAGTCCATAGATGTGAAACATTTATTTCTAATGGATTCATGAAATGTAAGTAATGGAATTAACAGTTGTTATATTCTTAAATCAAGAGTGTGAAGGCAGGGCACCCGGGAGGCTCAGTCAATTAAGCATCTGCCTTTGGCTAAGGTCATGACCTCAAGGCATGATCTCAGGGTCCTGGGATTGAGCTCCAGGTGGGCCTCCCAGCTCAGCAGAGAGTCTGCTTCTTCCTCTGCCCCTTCCCACCCTCGTTCGTGCTTTCTCTCTCTCTCAAATAAATAAATGAAAAAGTCTTTAAAAAAAAAAGCGTGAAAGAATTATTTATACTTCTAGCATGTGGTCATGAATCTTCCAAACACAAAACTAGATATGGGGAACATAAAAAAAAAAAAAAAAAAAGATGAGCAAAAAATTGAAAAATACTCTTGTCAAAATTAAGTTAAAGGAAAAGAAAAACTTCAGTAAAATAAATGTTATCAGAAAATAAGAGAGGCCATGGGATTAGGTGCAATATATCTGTTGCATTATCCAAATCTTCACCTGTCAAAGGCCAAGACCTAGTTATAAAAAACAAGGTCCCATCACAATCCCAAAGATTCAAACTGGGCTTTGGAATAAATTTGGAATAAAAATTCTTTAATATTACCCTGACACCACCAAGTCCTTCTTTTTAATTCAGCAAACATTTATTAAGTGCTTACAATGTGCAAAGCATGAAAACAGTTATAAGAAGTCAACCAGAAATGAACAAATATGAGCCTTTCTCTCCTGAGCTCCCAATTTATGAACTCTCAGACACTTCTTGAGCAGAAGAATCTTCTACTATCTTTCATAGATCTCTTTTGGAACAAATAAGATATTCACAACTGGGCCACTGCCTTTTCTGCTGAGTTGAGTTTCAGTCCCAACTTCCAAAAACCACAAACTCATTCATCAACCAGTTAACTCTGTCTGACAACTAAAATAAATTGCCTTATGACAAATCTGTTTCCCCTGAATGATTTTAATTATCCCTGTAGCCAAGAATTGTGACTAACTTCTGTGACAGAAGTGAGAAGTACATTGTTGAAAAAGCCATTAACTCTTGTTTTTGGTGTTAAACCTTTGTAGAGCTGTTCTCTTTCCTGCAACAGGGAGGAAGGGAATAGCTAACTTGGGTACTTACCAGATGCCATACCGTGGTCTGAGTGCTTTATGTACATGTACATTATCTCATTTAACTCTTGCAAACAATATTATGAAGTAGGTATCATTATCATCATCATTTTTAGAATGAGGTTTAAAAGCATAAGTGACTGGTACATAGTCACAAAGCTAGTAAAGATAGTCGTTTCTCCTAAAGATGAAAGAGTATGCATTCCATATAAACATGTGCATTGATAAAAGTCAAAATAAAAGATATGAGCTAAGACACCAAATGCCTGAACTCCATTTCTAGTTCAGATAGCAAATTAGATACCCTAAACATTACTTGGCCTGCATAAAAAAATTAAATTCTGGGACGCCTGGGTGGCTCAGTTGGTTAGGCAGCTGCCTTCAGCTCAGGTCATGATCCCAGCGTTCTGGGATCGAGTCCCACATCGGGCTCCTTGCTCATCAGGGAGCCTGCTTCTCCCTCTGCCTCTGCCTGCCATTCTGTCTGCCTGTGCTTGCTCTCTCTCCCTCTCTCTCTCTGACAAATAATTAAATAAAATCTTAAAAAAAAATTAAATTCTGAACAAAATATAAAAATATTTGAAAAATGCTGTGAATTGGTAAGAAAATAAGAGAAATCAAAGGGGGAAAACAGAGAATCCAGAGAGGAAAATGAGCACTGAAGCTAGAAGTCCTAGGAAAATCCATCAATGCCTAGAAACTTTGAGCACTGGTTTTATGATACTGCTGAGTAGAAGGACAAAAGAAAAAGTTCAGAGTTCCTCAATGCAGGGAGTCAGACAGAAGATCCCAACATAAAGCTAAAGATCTCTAAGGCCTCCACCACCATAAAATGATAAACTAGAAAAAAAAAATCAAAACATCAAACAAAACATCAAAAAAATTTCTCATAAAAGTTGACAGCAGAGAAAACTGCATTTCTTAATATTGGCAAGAGACACAGATAAAGGGAAAACAATATTTTCTGAAAACACATGCCACAAATTGACTTTTACATAGGTATGTAATCTAAATTCACATTAGTGGTATGGCTGAGAAAAGGAACCCCTCAGTCTTACAATTTATTTTAAAGTGGTTATGGTTGCTGGTACCCAAAGTTACCTAGTAAAACCACATTCCTGAATTGAAGACTTTTCCTTCAATTCAGGACTGAAAGAATCTCTCCTAATAAGTAACAATAGAAAACAAGGCACCATGAGCAAAAAGAAGCAAGAACAACAGATATTAGAATCAGACCCAAAAAGATTTCAGACATTATAATTATCAGGTACAGAATACGACAAAACCATATTTTCTATTTTTAAAGATGTAACACAGGATATTTTTAAACTGAAAAAATGAGGGATATCTGAAAAAGAACCAAGAAGAACTTCAAGAAATTAAAAATGTGGGCACCTGGGTGGCTCAGTGGGTTAAGCCCCTGCCTTCGGCTCAGGTCATGATCTCAGGGGTCCTGGGATTGAGTCCCGCATTGGGCTCTCTGTTCAGCAGGGAGCCTGCTTCCCTCTCTCTCTCTCACTCTCTCTCTCTGCCTGCCTCTCTGCCTACTTGTGATCTCTCTCTCTGTCAAATAAATAAATAAATAAAATCTTTAAAAAAAAAAAAGGAATTAAAAATGTTACCATTTAAATTAAAACTTAATAGAAAACTTATGCAGAATAATAAGGCAAAAAAAAAAAAAGAAATAAAAGACGAAGTTGAAGAAATTACCCAGAAAGATGCACAGGAAGTCAAAGGGATAAAAAAATATAAAAGAGAAGTTAAGAGACAATCAGCTTTGGGATGCCTGGGTGGCTCAGTGGGTTAAGCCTCTGCCTTTGGCTCAGGTCATGATCTCAGGGTCCTGGGATCGAGCCCCGCATCGGGCTCTCTGCTCAGTGGGGAGCTTGCTTCCCTCCTCTTTCTCTGCCTGCTGCTCTGCCTACTCGTGACTTCTCTCTCTCTGTCCAATAAATAAGTAAAATCTTGAAGAAAAAAAAAAAGAGAGAGAGAGACAATGAGCTTTGAATTAGAAGGCTAACATAAGTATTAAAAAACCCGATAGGAAATAATGGACATAAAGAATAAGAAGCTGGGGCGCCTGGGTGGCTCAGTGGGTTAAAGCCTCTGCCTTCGGCTCAGGTCATGATCCCAGAGTCCTGGGATCGAGCCCCGCATCGGGCTCTCTGCTCAGCAGGGAGCCTGCTTCCTCCCCTCTCTCTCTGCCTGCCTCTCTTCCTACTTGTGATCTCTGTCAAATAAATTAAAAAAAAAAAAAAAAAAGAATAAGAAGCTGTATTTTAAAAACTGGAAAATTCTCAGAATTGATGAAAACTTGAATTTGCAGATTGAGGAATAGCAACAGTACCAAATAACATAAACAAAAAAATCTACACTAAGACACATCCTAATAAAACTACAAAACATCAAAGACAAAGAGATGATCTTAAAAGCAGCTAGAGAGAAAATAAAGATGGTATACATAGGAACAACAATTAGATTGATGTCTGACTTCTTGAAACAACAACTGAAGCCAAAAGATAGTGAAATAACACCTTAAAGTAATGAAAAAACAAGTAACTATCAATCCAGAATTATCTATAAAACAAAGCCCTTTTTCTTCAAAAATGAGGATGAAATAAAGACATCTAGAGGTAATAAAGAATTAAGAGTTTACCATCCATAGACAGGAATAGTCTCAGACAGTAAAACACTGATATTAAGAACAAAAAAATTTAAAAAAGAAACAAAAAAATTAATTAGAAAAGCACCATACATACAGAAATTAAAAAACAGACTTGTAATAGCTCAGAGTCAAGTAAGAAATTATAATAACATACAGAAGATACAGAAAATTAGATAAATAGGTGAGGTGATGGATGTGGTGCGAATTAGCTAGATGGGGGGATACTTTCACAATGTATATGTAAATCAAATCCACCATAATGCACATTTTTTAAAAAATGTTAAAATTTTGTCAATTATACTTCAATAAAGATGAACAGGAAAATAAAGGGAATTGAACAATAATTTTAAAAATACTGCTTATCAAAACAGGCACAATGTTTTAAATGTATTTCCTGAGGTCATTATTAACTAGTTTCTATTATCACACTGTAAGAAACTCTCTTGTAGCCATAGAGTCCACATAGTTGAAAATTGGATACAGAATCTAATCCTGTGTGCTTTTAATTAACTTACTTCATTGGTTTCTGTGTAAAGTTCAGCACATTGACTGAAAAAGTTTAGGAAAATTCAGATAACTCTAAGCAACCAAATATCCTAAACCCCACTCTGCCTACACTGTCAACAAAAGCTCCACCTCTATGTTAGAGAAGGCCAGTCCTAACCTGCTTAGACTCACATATTATGTCTCTTCAAAGTAATTTCCTTTTACTCAAGTTCCATCTAAATATCTCTCATTGCCCACAGTAGATCCCAGCATATTTCCAGGTAGCAAACTGCAACATCAAACAAAGGAAAAGAAGGTTTGCACACCAAAAATAATTGCTAATTATATATGTGTGAAAATTACATAAAGGGGAAATATTCTGAGGGTGCTAGATCAGGGAGAAAGAATGATACTCTTAAAAATAGATAATTTGTGGCTATAGGTGAATTTATCAGAGATTCTGTATTCAATGCATAGACTGTGCAGCTGAGACTAGTTCTAATCATAAGTTTGGTTGGCTGTCTAAAACCTGGGAAAATGATATAGAAGAAAGGCACTGTTTGGATTAAATTTATAACATTAAATTGTCTGTATTAGAAAAGAGAAAAAAGGGGAGCGTGGGTGGCTCAGTCAGTTGAGAATCTGCTTTCTCTCCCTCTGTTCTTCCCACTCCCCACCCCTCTCTTGAACGGGTAAAATTCTTAAAAAAAAAAAAAAAAAAAAAAAAAAAAGGTGGGGAGAGAGAAAAAGGTTAGGGTTAGCTAAAATCAGTAACCTAAGCTTCTACCTTAAGAAATTAGAGGAAGGACACCTGATGGGCTCAGTTGGTTAAGTGTCTGCCTTCAGCTCAATTTCATGATCCTAGGACCCTGAGACTGAGCCTGCCTTGGGCTCCCAGCTCAGTGAGGAGCCTGCTCCTCTCCTTTACCCCTCCCCCAACTTGTGCTCTCTCTTGCTCTCTCTCTCTAATAAATAAAATCTTTAAAAAAAAAAAGAAATTATAGGAAGAAGAATTTAAGCCCAAAGCAGGCATAAGAAAATAATTAATAAAAAATCAGAACAAAAAAATCAATGAAATTGAAATTCAGAAAACAAAAGGGAAAAACAATGAAACTAAAGGCATGTTCTTTGAAAAGATCAATAAATTAATAAAATTTTATCCCAGTTAACTAAGAAAAAAAAGATGAGATATAAAATACTAATAGCAAAATGAAAAGAGGGGGAATCACTAGTAATCCAACGAACATCACAAAGGTAATGGGAAAATAACACCAGGTAAAACTCTATGCACACAAATTTGATAATGTAAATGAAATAGACCAATTACTTGGAGGACACAAACTGCTAAAACCTACACAAAGAAAGATAGATAATCTGAATAGGCCAGTATATGTTAAATAAATGGAACTGAGTATTAATGACCTTTTAAAAAAAGAAAGCAACAGACTCATATGGTTTCACTGGTAATTTTACCAAACATCTAGAAAGAAATGATACCAATTCTCCAATCTCTCCCAGAAAACAGTAGAAAAGTCTTCCTAACTCATTCTGTGTGGCTACAGTACTTTAATATCAAAACCAGATAAAGATATTACCAAAAAGAAAAACTACAGACCAACATCTCTCATAAATATAGATGCAATACTTCTCAAAAACATATTAGCAAATGGATGCAGCATTGCATAAAAAGAAATATACACCATCCCAAGTAAGATTTATCCCAAGTAAGTGGGCTAATTTAACACTGGAAAATCAATGTAATCCACCAAGTCAATAGGCCAAAATATATGAATGTTTATAGCAGCTTAATTAATTAATTGGCATAACTGCCAAAAACTGGAAGCAACCAAAATGTCGTTCAAGAAGTGAATGTACAAACAAATATGGTACATTCATACAGTGGGGGATATTATTCATTGATAAAAAGAATTAAGATATCAAGCCGCAAAAAACATGGATGCAGCTTAGATGTATATTGCTAAGTGAAAGAAGTCAGTCTGAAAAGGCTGTGTACTATATGATTCCAAATATATGACATTCTGGAAAAGGCAAAGCTATCAAGATTGTAAAAAAAATCAGTGGTTGTTCAGGGAAAGAGAGGGTGGGTTGAATATGAAGGTGACTCTTTTAAGGTGATGAAACTCTGTATGATACTGTAGTGGTGGGTACAGGTCTATCCATTTAACAAAACCCATAGAACTTAGCACAAATGTTAGAAAATTTCATGTAAATTTTAGATAACTATTGAGGAGGTCAGAAAATCCAGGAATGGAATGCAGAATGTGAAACTATAATTTAACTGTATTACAAATGTCTGAAACAACCTCACTGAAGGAAGTAGGAGAAAGGGTGTCTTTTACGTAACTTCAATAATGAGTGGAATCTGTAAGACTGAAGGTAAAAGAAACCATACATACACACTGTAACATAGTTAATAAAGTTGTTCTCATGGGGATATGGGCTAATAATTCTGACACCATGATAGATAAACACCAGAAATGAACATTAACTAAATGGATGGATGATGGGTGTGAGGCAGATTTCTGTCAGAATGAAAGGTTACAGATAAACAAGGAGAGAAGGCTACAACAAATCATGTGGTAATGGATTAGATTGGGGACATCTTTATTATGTTTGTCTTAATATAAATAAAGTGTACTATATGAACATATCTATAGATATGTGTATATACATATATACATGTATATTTCCTTATTCTGTTGTTGGTAAGTCCTAGAAGCAAAACACCCCAGTAGCAAGGAGTGCACCAGGCACCCAGATCTTGGTTTCTAATACCATTCTCCAATAAAAGGAATGACAGCTTCTTGGAGAAATGACTGATTCTAGGCTGGAGCAGGAAATACACAAGATAAACCTGGAGTAACTCATAGTGCCAGAATGCAAGGAATTGCCAAACACACACACACACACACACACACACACACACACACACACACACCCGACAATGATATGTCAAAGGATACAAAAACCAACTGAAAGAGCTCCCACTGGCCAAAGCTGATAAATTTCAGCAATGAAATAGAGTAGTAGTGGATTATAACACAAAGTATAAAATAAATATCCAACATCTCATACTAATATAAATAAATGATTGAATAAATAAATGGGGAAAAGAGACTGATCTCTCATTCAGAATTCCAAATAATTTATATAGATATTCCACCCTCCAGGAGGCAGAGCATAACTCCTTATTCCTTAAACGTGAGTTGTGAATAATGACTTCCTTTCATAGGAAGAAAGGGGAGGGCGCCATGGGATGTAGTAAGTCTGCATTGGAGAAACTGGACAAATACCACTTTGGCCAGGTGATCAAGGTCAACAACAGTGAGAGGTCATGTTAATAACATATACTTTTGATATTTTGTGAAGAAAGTGGCACTTTACTTCTGTGGTCCAAAAACACATAACCCCAATCAAATCATGAAAACAAAATCAAACAGATACAAATGAGGGACATTTTACAAAATACCTGATCACTGTTGAGGTTATCAAAACAAGGTAAATCTGAGAAACTTATAGTCAAGAGCTAAAGCAAACATGATGACCAAATGTAATATGGTATCCTGGATAAGATTCTGGAACAGAAACAGGACATTAGGTAAAAACTAAGGAAATCTGGGGGTGCCTGGGTGGCTCAGTGGGTTAAAGCCTCTGCCTTCGGCTCAGGTCATGATCTCAGGGTCCTGGGATCCAGCCTCACATCAGGCTCTCTGCTCAGCAGGGAGTCTGCTTCCCTCTCTCTCTCTCTGCCTGCCTCTCTGCCTACTTGTGATCTCTGTCTGTCAAAGAACAAAACAAAACAAACAAACAAAAACACTAAAAGGAAATCTGAATAACACATGGACTTTATATAAAAGTAGTTTATTAGTATTGGTTCATTAATTGTAACAAAGGTACCATATTAATGTAAGGAATAAACAAGGCCAGAAGGCTAGAATGATCCATGTGAATGATGATCATCATACTACTAATAAGGGAAAGTAGGTGGATATGGGAACTGTCAATATGGGAACTGTCAATTTTTCTGTAATTCTAAAACTGTTAAGAAAGTTTTAAAAAAATTTAAAGTGTTCAGGCCATGAAAGTCAGATTTAGATTTTACATAGTAGGGGACATGAAGATAAATTAATAATTACATGTAATATTGGGTCCAGAATAAGATCCTGGAACAGAAAAATAAAGTTAATGGAAATACTGGTGAAATTTAAGTTGCACAAATGTCCGTTTCCTGGTTTTGATAATTGTACCATGGTAATATAAGACGTTAACATTAGGGTAAGTTGCTGGTAAGGTGAGGGCTATTCAAAATTCTCTGTATTATTTTTGTAGCTTTATTTATAAGTCTAAACTTTGTTCAAAATAAAAAGAAAAGGAAAATCAGTTGTTTATATTTATGTGAGTCTATTTCTGGGCTAATTATTATATCACATTGATCTCTGTGTCTATCTTCTTGTCAATAATACACATTCTTGAGGACTAATAGTGATATAATAAACCCTGAAATTATGTAAACTGTTCCCCTCATTTTATTCTTCTTTGCAGAACTGTTTAAACAATTCTAGATCCTTTGCCTTTCCATGGAAATTTTAGAAAATAATCTTGTCTATATCTACAAAAAATCTTGCTGAGATTTTGATACTAATTTATATTAAACTTTTATATAAGCAATAATATAATATCTGGGAAGTTCCCAAAAATATATGAAAATTAAACAACATGCTTCTAAATAATCCATGGGTAAAAGAAAAAAAGACAAGGAAAATTATAAAACACTTTTTTTACCGAATGAAAAAGAAAACAAAACATATCAAAATCTGTGGAATGTTTTACAGCAATTCTTAAAAGGAAAATTTATAGCTTTAAATGCTTCTGTCAGAAAAAAGAAGAAAGATTTCAATGATACAAGTTCCATCTTAAGGTGATAAAAAGAAAATGTAAATTAAACTATAAGTAGATAGGAAGATATAAATCAAAATAAGAACAGAAATAAATGAAATTTTTTAAAAAAGATTTTTAAAATAGAAAACATTAAATCAAAATCTGGTTCATTGAAAATATAAATAAATAAACTAAATTAGACTGATCATGAAAAAGAATGAAAACACATGTTACCAACATCAGGAACAAAAAAGAGACATCACTAGAGACCTTAGATATATTAAAAAGATAATAAGGGAATATTATGAACAACTACAAGCCAATTAATTTGACGATTTGACAATTTAGATTAAATGAAAGATTCCTTGAAAAGCACAAACTGTCAAAACTGACTCAAAAAGAAATTGAAAATCTGCATAGCTCTATATCTATTAAAGACTGATTTGTAACTTAAAAATTTCCCATAAGGAAAATTCCAGCAACATATAAAACATACATCATATATATGTTTTACTTGCATACTTCATACATCATGATCCCATGAGGTTTATTCCAGGTACAAGGTTATTTGAACATTTGAAGAAACAATCAATGTAATTAACCATATCAATAGATCAAGAAGAAAAACTATAAAATCATCTCAATATATGCAAAAAAACTGGCAAAACTCAACCCCCATTTATGATAAACACTCTCAGGAAAATAGGAATTGAAGGAAAATTTTCAGTTTGATAAAAAATCATTGATAAGCAATCTCCTGCTAATATCATGCTTTGATATACTGAAAATTATAAAACATTACCGTGAATTATTAAAGACCTAAATAACTGGAGAATATACCATGTTTATAGGTTGGAAGACTTAATATTGTTCTGATACAATTTCTCAAAAATTTATCAATGAATTCAGTGCAATTCCAATCAAAATACCAATAGGCTTCTCTTTTTAAAATAGAAATGAGGGAAAAAAATAGAAATGAGGAAATACAAAGGACCTAGAATACTTAAATAATTTTTAAAAGAACATACAGATGGTTATCAGAGGGGAGGTAGATGGGGAGGATGGGTGAAATAGGTGATGAGGATTAAGGAGTACACTTGTCATCATGAGCTCTGGATGCTATATGGAATTGTTGAATCACTATATTATACACCCAAAACTAATATAACACTGTATGCTAACTGTACAGAAATTAAAATTAAAATAAATTTTAAAAAGAGAAAAAAGAAAAGAACAAAGTAGAGGTTTAATATCTCCTGACTTTAAGACTTACTATAAAGCTAAATGTAATCAAGACTGTATGGCATCGATATAAAGATTTAAAAAATGGATAAATGAAACACAATAGAGAGCCCAGAAATAAAACATATAAGGAAAGCTAATTTCAAGAAAAGTGTAGGGGTGCCTGGGTGGCTCAGTGGGTTAAGCCTCTGCTGTCAGCTCAGTTCATGATCTCAGGGTCCTGGGATCGAGCCTCACATCGGGCTCTCTGCTCATCAGGGAGCTTGCTTCCCCCTCTCTTTCTGCCTGCCTCTCTGCCTACTCATGATCTCCCTATCAAATAAATAAATAAAATCTTTGGGGAAAAAAAAAAAGAAAGGAAAAGTGTAAAGGCAATTCAGTGGAGAAAAGATAATCTTCTCAACAAATTTTGCTGAACTATAGGTCCATGTGCAAAACAAGTTTTGATCCATAATCCATATTTTCTACCACTAAAAAAACATCAACTCCACATGGATCATACACCTAAATGTAAAATCTAAAACCATAAAATTTGTACAAGAAAGCATGGAGAAAAACCTCCGTGTCTTGGGTTAAACAAACTTTGTGGACCATGTGGTTTTTGTTCTAATTATTCAACCCTGCTGTTGTAGCTCAAATCAGTCATAGCTAATATATAAACAAGTAGTCATAGCTGTGCTCCAAAAAAAAAACGTTAAAGCCAGGAGCAAGCAACAGCCCAGATTTGGCCCATGCGCCCTAGAGAGAACACCAAAAGCACAGTCTATAAAAAAGCAAATCGAGAAGTTAGCCTTTGTCAAAATTTTAAAATTTTGCTTATTGAAAGACATCATCAAGATAATAAGACAAGTGACATACAGGGAGAAAAATATTTGCAAACCATTTAACTAATAGAGGACTTGTATCTACAATACATAAAGAATTTTCCAGATTCAGTAATAAGAAAACAACCAACCAAACTTTAAACTTCAAACTTTAAAACATTTGAATAAACACTTTACCAAAGAAGATACATAGGATAGAAAATGAGCACAGGAAAAAGTGTTCAACATCATCAGTCATCAGGAAAATAAAGTTAAAACCATAAGAAGTACTACTACATACCAATATAATGGCTAAAAATAAAAGACTGCTTTTACCAGGTTTTGGTGAAGATGTAAAGGAATAGGGAACTCTCATATACAGCTGGTGGGAATGTAAAATAGTACAATCATTTAGAGAACATTTAGCAATTTCTTAAAAACTTTAGCTTATACTAACCATGTGATTCAGCCTATATATTTATCCAAAAGAAATAAAAGCATATGAAAAAAGACTTGTATAAAAATGTCCATAGTAGTTTTACTTATAATTGTAAAAAAACTAGAAAAAAAACAAATGTCCATCAACAGATGAATGGATAAGCAAGGTGTGGTATAGTGAGACAATGGAATACCACTAGCAGTAAAAATGTACACTACCACATGAATGCATATGAAAATAATTATGCTAAATGAAAGATGCCAAATAAAAACAGAGTACAAACTATAATATTCCATTTATATGCAATTCTAGAAAATGCAAACTAAACTAGAATAATTAAAAGCAAATCAATGTTACCTGCACACAGAGCATAGGGCAGGAGGGAAAGAAGGAAAAGTTGCGAAAAGGCACAAGAAAATTTTTTGGGATAGTAAATATAAATGTTCTTTATTTTGGTTGTAGTTATGGTTTCAAAGGCATCAAAGCATATCCAAACTTGCCTAGTTGAATATTTTAAATAGGTACAGTTATTGTATGTCAATTTACCCCCAACAAAGCTATTATAAAAAACACATAAAATGAGATACTACTAAACATTCATCAAAATGGATAAAATTTTAAAATTTACAATACTAAATGCTGGTGAAGATGCAGAACAACCGGAACTCTCATACACTGCTTATGGGAATGTAAAAGGCTGAAAAGTTTAGCAGTTTCTTATATTTACCATACAACCCATTCATTCCACTCTGAAGTATTTACTGAAGAGAAAGAAAAACATGTCAAAAAAAAGTTATGTGTCAATTATGCCTCAACAAAAAATTAAATAATAAAGTCCATGCAAAAGGGTATACATAAATATTCACAGCAGTTTTATTCATAATATCCAAAAATGTGAAACAACCGTAAAGTCCATCAACTAGTGAATAAATAAATTGTGCTATATTCATATAGTACAATACTACTTAGCAATCAAAGGAATGAGTTACTGATACATGCAACAATATGAATGACTCTAAGAAGCACCACGCTGAGTAGAAAAAAATCAAACCCAACCTACAGTATGATTCTATTTATATGAAACTCTAAAGAAGACCAATCTAATCTCTGGTGAGATAACCATATTAGCATTTGCTTGAAGATGGGGATATAGAGGGTACACTGTGAAAGAGCACAAGGGCACTTTGGAGGCTTACTGAAATGTTTTATATCTTCATTTTGGTGGTGGTTACATGGTTGTATAAATTTGTCAAAATGTACAATTACAATGAGAAAATTTGACTGTATGTTAATTTTACCTCAATACAGTTAATTTGGTGGGAAAAAATGTCCTCCAAGTGACTCCAGTATTGGGGTACTTTCCGAGCAAAGCTCATGTTCACTGTATGCAAATATCTTCTCTACAACAGTCACCTATTCCTGAGTATTTCCCATGTCTGAAGTTAAAGAGTTACATAAGGCTGCTTTGTCCACTTCTTGACAGCTTTGTCAGAAAAACTTCCCATGCTGAGTCTAAATATATTTCCCTCTAATGACCATATTTGGTCCAAATTCTGCCCTCTGTAGTTGCCTTAATATAATCTTTTTTGACAGCCCTTGAATATTCAAAAATACCTAGCTTGGAGACAGTACAGTAGAATTGTTGTAACATGGGCTCTGGGATCCAATAGGCCTGGAATTTAAATCTGGCCATGTATATTATATACCAGTGATCTTGAGCAAGTTACTTAACCTCTCTAGGCCTCAAGTTTCCTCAGCTGTTAAATATTCATAATAGCAGCACAATTCGGATTATGGGGATTAAGGAGATAATGCATGGAAAGCACTTCATAAAATACCTGGCGGTGTGGTACATCCTCACTTATTACCAGTTTTCCTTATCTTTCTTACCCAGGCTAATCAACACTATGTACCTCAATCTCTAAGACTAATTCCAGGGCATTCTACATCTAGGTTGCCTGAAAATGCTCTGATTTGTTAATGTAATCACAACCCAAGCAGTCATTAGTTATTTCTTTCAGCATTAAAGATGCCTCAGAATTTGAACCACCATCACAAAATGCTGCTGAAGAGGTATTAATTATGTGAGACAAACAATAGGGTGAGAGGATTAGAAAAGAGAGAGATTTGGGGTGAAGCAGGACTTGAATATGATTTTGCAAACTAGAGAGTATATGAATAAAAGTGTATTTGACTGAAGTGAGAAATTAACTTGTGATCTTGGCTAGACTTTCCAGGGTCTTAATTTATTTTGTTTGATGAAGTGCTCTGAAAAAGAACTTTATTACTTCACATGGGAAGTCCTGCCTCATTTAAACCTACATACAACAAGCATGACGTTGCAGCCTAAGATTACTGCCATGTTAGGGGGCTGCCTGGGGTTCATAGCAACCTCAATACCTAAGGTCTGGATAACAATGTGAGTCAAGGCATGCTAAGCTGATGTTCTACTCCTCCTCACATTTTGAACAATTACATCTGCTTTCTAGACATCAGTTTTCCTCTCTGTAAGCTGGAAGGGGGTAGTCTAATGACCTCCAAAGGTCCTTTCTAACTTAAAACCTGTAACTTGGGTTACACATGTATATGCATTTGTTAAAACTCAATGAATATATACTTATTATTTGTATATTTCATTGTATGCAAATTTTGTGTGAAATGAAAAAAAATCCTCTATACAAACAATAAGCTTTAATGATATGCATGCTAAAACATTTAAGGATGAAGTATACAGATTTCTGCAACTTGTGTTAAATGCACCAAAAAAAGATGAATGGAGGAAGGGAGAGAGGGACAGGAAGAGAGAGAAAGAGAGAGAATAAAGCAAATATACAAAAATGTTAATGACAGAATCTACATGGTGAGTATATGTGTGTTCACAGTAAAATCCTGTCAACCTGGCTCTACATATAAAATTTTCTTTTAAAAATGTTGAAAACAAACAACAGTTAAGTAATTGTTTAAATATCAGAAAAAAATACTCCATAGTCTTGATTCTTCTTACATGTTTATACCCTATAAACTCCTCACACATGGCAAGATTCTCTTCCTTAATCTTTTCCACAGTTTCTTAGTCCCTTGTACAGAAAACAAGGCTAATAAAAGATAATAATAACGCATGTTGGCAAGGATATGAAGAAATTGAAACTCTTACACACTGCTGGTGGAAATGTAAAACAGTGAAGCCTCTTTGGAAAACAGTCTCATAGTTCCTCAAATGTTTAAATACAGATAACCACATGTCTGACAGTTCTAGATATATACTCAAGAGAAATAAAAACATATGCCCTAAAAAACTTGAATGCAATGTGCATAATAGCATTATTCATAATAGTAAAAGGTGGAAACAACCTAAATATTCATCAACTGATGAATGGATAAACAGATGAGGTAAATCCATATAACAAAATATTCAGCCATCATAAGGAATGAAGTTTTGATACATGCTACAATATGGATAAAACTTGAATACATTGTGCTAAGTGAAGAAAAACAGTCACAAAAGACCATATATTATATGATTCCATTTATATGACATGTCCAGAATAGGTAAATCTATAAGAGACAAAAAGAAGGTTAGTGGTTCCCGAGGGCTGGGGAAGATGAGGGTTTGGGAGATGACAGCTAGTGAATGCAGGTTTTCTTTTTGGAGTAGTGACAATGTTCTAAAATTGATTGTGGTGATAGATGCACACCTTTGTAAATATACCAGAAGTCAATGAATAGTATAAATGGGTGAATTATATGGTTTGGGAATTATACCTCATAAAACTAGAAAAAATAAAAATCAAGTCAAAGAATTTATCTAGTCTCTCTCTACCCTGCGTCCCTTTAGCACTGTGATCAGAAGTGGTCTCAATGACTCTTGTTTCTTGTGTTAGAGGCCCTTAAAATTTTCTTATGTATTTCTGGGAAACTCCTCAGATTTTCTTTTGGGGTTTTATTTCACCTTTGTTCTTGAACTACAATAATTTTCTGAAGCTTTCCTGATTTCACTCACTCACTTGACAAATTTACAGAGTAGTTCTATTTTGTCAGACATTCTGTTAAGTACCCAAGATAAATAAGTTAAAAAAAAGATGTGGTTCCTGCCCTCAAAAAGTTTACAGTCCACTAAAGGAGACAGATATGTAAACATATAATTAGGATATAAATCAACATGTACCATAATTTGAAGCATGTAAAAGTGTTCAGGGAGAACAGACTTTGCCATAAACTTAGAGTCAGACACCTTCAGTTAAGTGAAGTAGGTTTAATAGCTTTGCAATCTTAAGTGACATTTAATTATCCTGTGTCCCAGTTTTTTAATTGTAAAATGAAGAAAATACCACCCACCTCACAGGGTTATCATGGTAATTAAATGCAAACATGATATGAAAGTATTTTGTAAACTATATATTATGGTATACCGTCATGTCAATATTTTAGAAATAATTATTGCTTTATCTAACTTTCTTTGTAAATTAATGAGGACAAAGTTAGTAATGTGCTCTAGGGTCTGAGAAAAAAATAATAAATACAATATTTCCCTATAAACTGAGAAGAACAGATGGAATTTTAATAGTTTCTGGAAGAAAGGAAATAGCTTGAAACATAATGATTTCAAGACTGACTAAGGAGATGGAGAATAACACGGAAGAAGTGTTAGAGCATGGTTGGAAAAGACAAAAACCAACTGAATAATAAGCTTGAACAAAGCATAGGTGTGTAATAGAAAACACAGCCTTGAAGGCAGGGCTTTGAAAGTAAAGAGGAATTCTAGTGAGAGCTATGAGCATACACAATATTATTAATAACATGCATTTTCTTATAAAAAGTGAAAATGAAGTTACCTCAGTGAGCACAATACCCTCTCTTAGGATAATTTAAAAGATTTTATTTATTTATTTGACAGACAGAGATCACAAGTAGGCAGAGAGGCAGGCGAGGGGTGGGGGGGAAGCAGGCTTCCCGCTGGGCAGAGAGCCTGATGTGGGGCTCGATCCCAGGACCCTGGGATCATGACCTGAGGCAAAGGCAGAGGCTTTAACCCACTGAGCCACCCAGGCACCCTTAGGATAATTTAAACACAAAGTTCTATTGCAGTTCAAATCTCCCACAAATGAAGACCAAAGCAGCTACACGCACAGACATAAGAACAATGTGTTTTCTGCATGATTTAGTATTTGCTTATCTTTACAATGGTGGCTTCTGGGAAAAACTGTGAATTCTCCGCACATTTTCTATCCCTTCCTAAGCTAAAGAAGAAGTTAACCAACAAATCTATATAAAGTAAAGAAATCTTTAAAATGTAAGAGTAAGCTAGCTCTCCAAATTATCTATATTAGGCAAATGATTTAAATTATAACCTCAAAGAGTACTCTGTGAATTAAAAGAGTTAATAGTATTATTTGACATTTAATATTTCAATGTCCCAACTCTTAAGTGCTTATATTTCAATTTTAATCACATATAAATATAAAATATTTTCAAAATTTTTTTAACATTTAATACAGTATTGCCAATTCTTACCTCTCTGAACATGTAAGAGACAGGAAGAAAACAGAGACCACTAGTAACATAAAATATACTATTATAATGGTTACCACAAGTAACCTGATTGGATCCCAATAACTGAGGGGTAAGAAAGGAAAAAAAAAAAAAACCACTAGACTAAAACTTAGGAAAAGGAATAATTTTATTTAAATAACCTAGAGAAACATTTAAATATTCAGGCCCCAATGACTCCTATCCAGCAGCCTACATGCACGAAGGTAGCAACTATTACCCATTGCATTTAGTGGCCTTTCTTTGAAATTATTTCTTTCAGAGACAGGGGAAAGAGAGAAAGCCAATAGCATCAGAATGGAAAGTAAACTTGGAGTATAAAGGATATAGGTTAGATATAAATATATTTGTCAATAATCAAAAGTGTTAGACTATTAGAACAACTTGCTAATGGAGGTAATTTATTCACTTAATATCATTTATAATAATTTGAGTTAGGAGCTATACAGTATGTCATATAGGATATTTAAGTATTTAATTCTTACAACAATGCTATAAGGAAGGACTACTATTATGCCCTTCTTACATATAAAGAAATCAAGGTTTATTAAAAATAAAGTAACTTGAGTCAAGATGGCGGAAGAGTAGCAGAGTGAGATGAAATCAGGTCACAGGAGTTCAGCTAGATAGTTATCAAACCATTCCAAACACCTACAAACAGGAGACTGAAGAGAAGAAGAGCAGCAATTCCAGAAACAGAAAATGGACCACTTTCTGAAAGGTAGGACCTGCAGAGAAGTGAATCTAAAGCCCCGGGAAGATAGACCTTGGGGAGGGGCAGGCTCCTGGCAAGAGGTGGAGGAATGGAACACAAAATTTGAACTTTTAACAGTCTGCTCCACTGAGGGACATCGCTCCAGAAGCTAAGTGAAGGTGGAGCCCTCACAGGGGCAGTATGGTCTCAGGTCCTGCGGGATCAGAGAAGTATCAGGGGTGTCTGAGTGTAGCAGACCTTGCAGGTATCAGACACGGAGCCAAAGAGTAATCTCTCAGATCAGGGTTACCTTAAACTGTGATCCCCGTCATAGTCAGACCACTGCTCTTCAGCCAAAGACCCCACAAGTGGCAGATCCAGGGAGACCCACCTTCATCTCCTGAAGAACAGAGCAGCTGAAATCTGCTGGGTTTGGAGACTCCAAATGGGGCATGTGCCAGAGACAGGAATGCTCAGTCACAGGCCAGGTGAGCTCAAGCGTGGCCAGAGACCAGGGAGACAGGAGTGAATGACCGCTTTTCTCCGAGGGCGCACTGAGTAGTGGGGCCCTGAGCTCTCACCTCCTCCCGGCCGGAAATTGGAAGGCTGCCATTTTCATTCCTGTTCTCCAGAGCTCTATGGAAAGCGATTAGGGAACAAAAGCTCCCGAAAGTGAACCCGAGCAGATTACTTAGCCCAGCCCCTGGTAAGGGTGGCACAATTCCGCCTCGGGCAAAGGCGTTTGACAAACACTGCAACATGCCCCTCCCCGAGAAGATCAGCAAGAACGTCAAGCCACGACCAAACTCACTGATCAAGGAGAACAGCAGAATTCCAGAGGAGGGGAAAGCAAAGCATGGAATTCAAGGTTTTCTCCCAATGATTCCTTACTCTTGCAAAGTTGAATTTAAAAAAATTTTTTTTTCTTATTCTAATTTTTTTACCTTTTCCTCTTTCCTCCTTTAACGTTTTTTAACCAGTTTATCTTAACAATACTGCTATAAAAAATCTTTTTAAACATACATTATTATAGTCATATTTTATCCTTCATTGTATCTAACTTTGTTTTTTGTATACAAATACGGTTTTTCCTTCCAAAGAATTTTTGGGATGCAATTTCTTCTAATAAATCAAATTATACCCGAAATATAGCACAGGGCTTTGTTCTAGTCTCCAGCCAGAGCAAATTCTCTTCACTTTCTTTTTCTTCCTTTTTCCAACGAACTTATCAACTCCTTCTATAGAAATTTATTTAATTTATAACTTTACAGTCATATTCCATCCCTTCATTGTGTTTACCCTTATTTTTCTATATACATAACTTTTTCTTTCTTTAAAATTAGATTGGCAGCAGACTTATCCACAGAGACCTGACAGCCCAGAAAGAACTGGCATGATATATTCAGAGCACTAAATGAGAAAAACATGCAGCCAAAAATACTATATCCAGCTAGGCTATCATTGAAAATAGAAGGAGAGATAAAAAGCTTCCAGGACAAACAAAAACTAAAAGAATTTGTAAACACCAAACAAGCTCTACAGGAAATATTGAAAGGGGTCCTCTAAACAAAGAGAGAGGCTAAAAATAGTAGACCAGAAAGGAACAGAGACAATAAACAGTAACAGTCACCTTACAGGCAATACAATGGCACTAAATTCGTACCTTTCAATAGTTACCCTGAATGGAAATGGGCTAAATGCCCCAATCAAAAGACACAGGGTATCAGAATGGATAAAAAACAAAACACATCAATATGCTGTCTACAAGAAACTCACTTTAGACCCAAAGACACCTCCAGATTTAAAGTGAGGGGGTGGAAAACAATTTACCATGCTAATGGACATCAAAAAAAAGCTGGGGTGGCAATCCTTATATCAGATCAATTAGATTTTAAGCCCAAGACTATAACAAGAGATGAGGAAGGACACTATATCATACTCAAAGGGTCTGTCCAACAAGAAGATCTAACCATTTTAAATACCTAGGCCCCTAACATGGGAGTAGCCAACTACATAAACCCATTAATAACAAAATCAAAGAAACACATCAACAACAATACAATAATAGTAGGGGACTTTAACACCCCCCTCACTGAAATGGACAGATCATCCAAGCAAAAGATCAACAAGGAAATAAAGGCCTTAAATGACGCACTGGACCAGATGGACTTCACAGATATATCCAGAACATTCCATCCCAAAGCAACAGAATACACATTCTTCTCTAGTGCACATGGAACATTCTCCAGAATAGATTACATCCTGGCTCACAAATCATGTCTCAACCAGTACCAAAAGACTGGGTTCATTCCCTGCATATTTTCAGACCACAATGCTCTGAAGCTAGAACTCAATTACAAGAGGAAAGTTGGAAAGAACCCAAATACATGGAGGCTAAAGAGCATCCTACTAAGGAATGAATGGGTCAACCAGGAAATTAAGAAGAAATGAAAAAATTCATGGAAACAAATGATAATGAAAACACAACTCTTCAAAATCTGTGGGACAGGGGTGCCTGGATGGCTCAGTGGGTTAAAGCCTCTGCCTTCAGCTCAGGTCATGGTCCCAGGGTCCTGGGATCGAACCCCACATCAGGCTCTCTGCTTGGCAGGGAGCTTGTTTCCTCCTCTCTCTGTGCCTGCCTCTCTGCCTACTTGTGATCTTTGTCTGTCAAATAAATAAAATCTTAAAAAA